>NW_028189518.1:1239577-1859365 GCF_048542155.1 Nylanderia fulva
GAGACGGTTCCGGCCGCTCGAGACACATTTGTTCAACGCGCAAATGCCGAGAAAATCGTGGTTCGTAAATTCAACACACATCTCGATTTCAATTTCACGACTTATTTATCTAAAACGTTGTACATACCTATACATGTAAATGCATGTAAAGTATTAAAGAAAGTTAAAGAAAGAGAGAGAAAAAGACGAAAACTGAATGGTTGGAAAAATCGAGTTTCGTTCAATGTTTACACGCGAATTTGATTTTCATTTTACGGTGTTAATAGCCAGCTCGAACAAAGAGAGCAGACGAGAGAGGAAATTGGTCGGTAACGGTATTCAAATAGATGGAAAGCGCAACGACTCTCATCGCCTTTTTCTCATCCAGCCCGCAATTTCCTAAATTATCGCTCGAAATCGCGTGACGAAATCGCAACGACCATGAGAGCTTTTTCGATTACAGTTTCGGGCTATACAGGAACCTTTAGTTTTCTCATGCCTGAAGTTTTTTTTTTTCATCAAATTCAAAAACTGTTGAGATTTTAAATGTTGAAAATATTATTTTGTACTTTTACATCGCAAGCATTTTGAAATTATAACTATCAGTTGCACTTGATGTAAAATGGGATATTTTTTATTATAAATATTGATTTCAATTGTAGATATGTGTATACACATATAAGTTTAATTTTGATTGCTTAACTTTGATCGCCTAATTTTTTCTATTACTGTAAGTATTAAGAATAATTTCAAAAATCTTAGTTATTATATATTGCAAATTTTGTGAGACATTATAAAACTCGACAGTCATCAAATGTGAGAATATAAAGACTATAATTTCTTCGATAAAACAATTCAAGATAAGATATATAATAAAGATAAAGATAAAATAATTTTCTTATCGCTTATTTTACAAGGGATCAAAATGATCGTAATTTCGTCGCTCCTGCGGCAAATTTCGTAACTTTGCCATACTAAAACTTTTATGTAAATGGTTCTCAACTAGGCGATCTTGACAATATTTCAATCTGTTCCAGACATTTCTCAAATCATGTCAGAAACAGCATTTCTTCTATAAATTCTTAAATTTTTTTCAAAAGAACTAATATCGTCAATTGTAACTTCTTTAAAATAATATATTTTTGTGCTATGCTCATAAAAAATAAAATTCCGATATTTTTGCTACTTTATTTAAAAGATTTATGATAAAACTGTTATTAATTTTTTTGCAAAAAATATTGTTTAACATTTTATGATTTACTCAAAAATAATTAAGATAAAAAAACACGTTGAGAACGTATACGTGTCTTTTTTTCATATTGCAGGCTTGTGAGAAGTTATTGAAGGATTCTTTTCCTTCGAGCACCCTTAAGCGATGATACTTCCGAAAAGTCCCTCAGGAAAAGTACGTTTGATTTTAGGAGAACGACTTTCTACTCGCTCTTAGCAACTTTACGCTACAACTTTACGTTGCTTTAAAGTTTCGTAACTTTCAAACTCTTCGATAACACGTACAATTTTATTAACTGCGCGGCGCGAAAATAATCAGTTAAAAATTTAAAGTATAACGTGCTGTTCATTATTGAAGTTATAATATTTGCCACGCGGAAAAAAGAAACAAAGAAAAATAATTTTATCTCATCGATCGCATTATTTTTTTAATATAAAATATACAAAATTTATTTATAAATAATTAATACATTTTCTTAGAAAATATACAAAATTTATTTATAAATAATTAATACATTCTCTTAGAAAATTAAAGATTTCAAATTTATTGAAACAAATGTTTATGCATATAAATTTTAATGTTCTTAAATGTTTATTGTATATTAATATTGTAAATATAAGGTATCACCATTTATGTAAATGTTAATATATTTCAGAATTCTTTATTTTGAAATTAAAATAAAAAATTATATTTAACACCATTCATCAACAAAATGTGCAACAATGGAATTGTAGTATACAACGAATCGATTTATGTTTATAATATATATAATTCATATTATACAATAATGTAAAATAGATTGTGTTGACACAAAGAAAACAAGTTAATCAATAAATTAAATAAGTTATATATTCCTCATGTTATGATTACTCCGTTCTTGCTTGATGTCTTTTGCATACGCATTAATAAAAAAAATACAACACACGGATGGCATTTTGCATTTCCGAAGTGATATCAATCGCACATAACACAGACTTTATTTATGATATTGCGATACAAAAGTAATCTCTAAAAGTATACTTTAATCGCACCAATATATATATTGTACTATGATTTGCTTTCAACACTCTTTATTCGAATCCATTCAATATTCAAAATACGATGAAATTAACGTTATTAATTTGAAGATTATTGACACGTTACAATATGTTTATAATTAAGCAGCAAAAAGTTCAAAGCATGCATGAAATAGCTTTGATAAATATTTGATATGCCATTACAATACGCTTATAAATCATCAATCGCGAAAAATTAATTAATAGCGCAGGCTAACAATGCTTAATTGTAAAGAATGATCGCGTTTTATTTTTCTTAGCACGTGCCATGATTGCGTTTTACAAGACAATACGACGATCGACGATATACAGAGTCTCTCACACTGCTTCCTGCTCGTAAAAGTCCGCTGCGTGAATGAAAATAGAGTCGCCAAACGTAAACAAGCGTTCTATTCATTAAAAGTCGATCCCTCTCTTTTGACATCTTGTTGTATTAAATTTTGCTAATTACTAAAGTAGATATTTCATGTTATATATACTTTTCAAGTATGAATCAAAATGGATTAATAATTGAAAAATTTTAGAATTAAATGATTCAACTAATAAAAAAAAAGGGTTGCTACAAAAAATGAATTTTGAAATTGCCTGACTTTTCCATGTTTTCCAGATAACAATGCGAAAATTTTCCATGACCACAATATGTGTAAATTTCGAAGTAGGATTTAGAAAAGAATATTTTAAGACTATCAAGGTTCTTCTATATTAAATATAAATACAAGTAAAAAAGGCCTTGAGAACCGAATGCAGATGTAAATGCGTGCATTCCAACGAAAATTAATTTTTGTTTTAAAGTATTATAAGTAAATTTCAAAAGTAAGACCTTTCTCACTTGTATTTATAGAAAAGATAGCTTATATTATTAAAAACAACACAAACTTGGCAGTTTAATAATATAACATAATCCTGAATTTAAACCAACAGGAAAAAATGCAAAGGAAAATAAGAAATAAGAGAAAAGTCAATAGAATAAAAACATTTAGTAAATGATATATTTTAATGTTTAATTTACGTTAAAAAAATAAAATTTAAGTTTTTATAAACCTCTAAAGATATTAAAATTGAAATAAACTGGACATTGGTAAATGTATCTAATTTCTATATTAAATTTCAAAAAAGGAACAATTTTTAATATATATTTTAAAAATAATAGTTAATGCATGAACTAGTATATAATGCAATAATATTGAGCATTTATGAGAAATTGTGAATAAAGTTTAAATTTACATATTTCCCTCATTTTTCCAGGTTTTCCAGGTCTGGACAACTTTGATTAATTATAATTAATTATTAAATTCAAAGAAATATTCTACATCAATTTATTTTATAATATGTAAAATATTGTATAGACGATGAATATACATATGTACATATGTACATATGTATATGACAACAGTCGCATAATGTTTGATTTATAAATAAATCGCACTTTTGTTTACAACTATGCATGTACATATGCATATGTATCGCGTGCGTATCATTCCCGGCAGATTTAAACAGGCAGGTAGTAGAGTGAAATGCTCTGTTTGTTTTATCTCACGAGACGTGGTCACAGTAAATACTAAGAGGCCATTACTCTTTTTAATTAAAAATGATAAGACGCGATTAATTATCGCCTCGCAATATAATAAATAAAGTACATGTCTTGTCTGAGAAATGACGCGTCAGGAGTGTAAAAGCCATGCGATTATTATATTCTTCTGATTAATGCGCGCGCGATTATAATTATGCATGTTTTCATACGAATGAGTATTATGTAAGTGTTATTAAGAAGTAAAAGATGATCAAGAGAGAAGCAACAGGCTTAGAGAAACATCAGATAACGGCGGAGCAATCGTGCAGTAAGTATTTTCTAACAAAATTAATTTATTATTTGTGAAATTAATTGCTCATTTCTCTCCATAGTATAGTGATTCATTTCACATTATTATGTAATGTAAATATATATATATATATATATATATATATATATATAATATTCTAGAAAAACTTCTATTTAAAAATTTTTTAAATATTATTATACATATATGTATATAAATATTGTTTAAAATTTATAAATACTTTTGATTATTAATGTATAAAAAAGATATATATACGTATATATTTATTTATTTATTTATCATAATTTTTAAAAATTTAAATGTAAACTTTTTATGAAAGTTACATAATTTTTGATTAAATATTTGTTTAAAAGAGGTAAATTTTAAAAATCCATCGTATGCAACAGTTATTTTTTAAAAAATATTTTTTTATTATTTTGGACTATGGTTTCATGTATAAGTTAAATATATTTATTTGTATTTTACACAGATCAACATTGTGTACTACAACTCCGCTATTGCGCATCAAATCGGTGAGTGTGACATAACTTTCTATTTTAATCACAAAATAATAAATTCATAAATATCAGTAGAATATTTCTTTTCACTCCGCGCTTATATTCGCATGGCATTTTGACTGATCTTTTTTAATTAATTTTTCTTAACAATTGCGAAGATCACAAAACACAGACTGTTCTATAATTTAGTTCGCTTTATCTGCACATGAGAGGTGCGACGATTATTACCGAGCAACATGTATACGGAATATTAAATGATGTAATGTATTTTAAACTATAGAGATTAATTTATTAGCCGATTAAATAAAGAAAGGATAAATTTCATGATGCATTAATTGCCTAAGTAATTAATGTATACTTTCAAATCTTTATATGAACTTTAATATTCCATGTATTTATGTCATAGTGCGCAGTAAAATATATTTCATTAAAAGAAGCTGCGTTTATCTCGCGCGTATTTACATTTATGTAGAGATATATAATTAAAAATTTTGGCAGTTGCTCTACGTTCTGTGCCAAAAAGTACTATTGCAATCTTTAAGAATTCCAACAAGAAATGTTAAGAGTCAAGGTCTAGGAAAAATTTATTGTCTCAGACTCTTAATCTGAAATTCTTGCTCTGTGCATAAATACGATTAAAAATTTCTGAAAGTTGTTCGTATATTTATACCAAAAATACATAAAAATATATTGTGACATTTCTTAAGATCTTTAAGAAGAAATAATTAGAATAAGAAACTGAAATTATTCAATTTAACTCATCATCAAATATGCTTATTCGTATAGTAAATATCTACAATACTAAAAACTTGTCAACAAGCATCTAACACGGGAATTTCATTAAGCATCTAGAAAAGACTGGTAAGACTATAAAGAGTCCGGGTTCTTACGCCAACGACTAATTTACAAGTAAAAACATGGCGTAGCATACCGCAATGATAAAATGGCCTGCGGTATGATGAAGCCACGAATTTCCTCGCGGAATCTCGCAGTTTCCTCATGAAAACACTCTCTCTGCACGCCAAAGAAAGTTAAAGTCACTTTTGTAATGAAAGACGTCATATCGACTACGAGTTTAGTACTTCTTAAACGTTGAGAGTATATTTATCGTGTAAACTGAAAACTGTTTATACCGCGCCGATATAATAAATGGCTTGCCGGAAATTCCCACGTTGGCTCCCGGAAATTAGAAAACTTAAATTACGTTTAATTACGAGTGGCGTGATGCGAATCCGTCTCTAGGCATCAACATCTAGTATTAAGTAACTACAACGATATTTTATTGGATTTTATTTAGTTACGAGTCATTAATTTTCAGTGAACACGAGTGTTTACTTAAGCAAGTGTTCATTCGCTAAATTGATGCAAAATAAATTATATTCCATATTCGACTGATATGACAATTTATATTTTATATAACACCTTCATTATGTAAATCTTTATTTCAAATAATAATACGTTAAATAATATTGTATTTTTTACAGATTAAATTAAATATATAGATTGCATTAAAAAAACACACGCACACACGCATGCGCGCAGAGCAAAAGTATTTTCAGATCCTAACACGTGAGCTAATTGTGAATTATCATCCGCACATAATCACATTTCGCATAACGATTATGAATGGTTCCCGCCAGAACAAACAAAAGTTTTACTACTGCGAAAACGATAGTTACGAATATACGCACTCTCTCCTTTAATTTTGCCAAACGGCAAATGGCAAAGCTCATTCATGCACCGCGAAACATGTGATAACGAGATGCACTAATTACTGAATAGTGCAATATATGTCGAAGTAGCAAATAGTTTATTTCGCAGCCAAAAGGAACTCAAGCAGCGTTAATTTTAAGTGCTCCCTTCTTGTGCAATAATAAGCGTAAGCGCTTCTGCTTATTAACGAGCAAATATATATAGCATCTATTTATAGTATTTAACAAGCAGATACGCGCATAAGATGGAATGCTCACTATTATTTTCCAGATAAAAGGAATAAATAACTAATTAGATAAATTATATAATTGTAATTCTAATTATAATTTAAATTTAATTTGTAAATAATTTATTGTAGTGTATGTAAATAGCAGACGGTAAATTTACATATATTAATATAATTAGCTAGGTTAGATAATAAGCATAGATTTATGTTTTAATTAATTAAATAATTACATAATTTCCTCCAGTTATTACCCTCTTTCATTAAACTTCCATCATATATATTTTCTTCCTTACCCATACGTTACAATATACATATAGTTTATGGTTTCTAGTTAAAGCTAATCAATAATGCTAACCTGAAGGTTGTAGTGTAACGCACAAGCTTAATTATCGACGATCAGGGAGCAACGACTTAAGTCTTCCCAGCCGAAGCTTCTTTGTACGAAGTTAGTCAGTTTCAGCCACGGTTCAACAAGTTAAACTTTTCTAATTAGGTATTCAAATGTGCCGTCTCAGTCTTTTCGTATCATATTAGTTTCGTAATTAGTTACATCACGACAAAAGAATGAACGCGTTGACAAAGTTTCATCGCACGCATGGCCACAAAATGATATCGCGTCTCATAACGTGGCAGTGCATTATGTCTCACACATAGCGACACGTTCACAGCGACACATAGCGACACAAAACTTTCGAGAACATGCAAGTTTCTCCGTGATATATTACTTGCAACTTAATTCGAGAAAAGCTGAAACAATGACTCGCGGATAGCCCAATAAACGAGATGTTATTTATTTTTGAGCACTGAAACCACACTCCTTCTTCCTTAATTCAGAATTACTACAGTCACTTGTTGCGTGAGATACCTTTTAAATTAATGTTACCACATTCGAGCAAACATCTTAATGAATTAATTGACTTTGTTTGATCGCACGACGCTTGCTTTGTTTGTTCTCAAATAAAAGTAATTAACTCGAATGAAAAGGATTCTTAATGAATTTTTTCTTGCGTATGTGTCAAGTGAATTATTTTGGATGTACTTACAGTTTTAAAAAAAATTTTCACATCAAACTTTTACTTTTAAATTAATAATGTTTTCATTTTCCTAATTAAATTTTTATATTATTTTTTATTTTTATAGAAGAGAAAAATTTTAAACTACACACAGAAAAATATATACTACCTACAAATAAATATTATTTATTCTAAGTATTTGATAAGTTTATATATCCGCAAATATACTATAAATTTATCATAAGCATCACATTTATTTAAAATATATTCTGGATCTTAGCAAGTTTAGTACTTCAAACAAGAGTATTCAATTAATACAAAAATTCGGTTTTCTTATCATATAGAGTCTATGGAAACTTTGCTTTAATGAAGTTTTATAATGTTCTTAAAAAAAGAATAGATTCTTTTGAATACAAGATGCTGAGCTTTTTTAATACTTATGGCAAGAATATTTTAAAACTATTATTAAGAAAATATTCTTTGTTAAAAAAAACTATTACTTAAACAAAATAAAATAAAATAAGTAATTTGTTTTCTTGGATGTAGAATGATATTTTTCTGTGTGTAACATTATGCAATATTATGCATATATTGCATATATTCTATTTTAAAATAATATAAACTCTCTTTCTCGCTCGCTCTTTTGTTGAAAATTTCAAACATGTTTGAATAATTAAATTCATGTAAAAGTCTCTATACTTTAAAATTTGTCTCTACAATTGTCTGCAAGAAAGAGAGATATGAGATAGAGAGAGAGAGAGAGAGAGAGAGAGAAAGATTTAAAAATTTATTTTATTTTATCTTATTGTTAGTTTGTTTCTGTATAATTTTAATTTGTTTCTTTGTCGTTTGTATGACATATTCTCTTAGTATGCTCAGTTATAATAATAATAACCACAACAGCTGCACACGATAAACTTCTACAATAAATGAGGTTCACCTTATGACCCTAAGATTACGTTATCTAGACAGTAAGAAGCTTTGTTATGGCACCAGTCGTGACCGACTTCTCTGTGGAAATATGAAGGTCCTGAATGATCCTTCAGAGAGGAGTTGAGATCAGGAGATTTTTCTTTCTCAATTTAAAGTACTTATCACAAATTTCAGAAAGTTCACTGTATTATGTAACATAAAAATATGTAAGAACATGAAATCGCATTTAAAGTAAAATTGATCATTTTAATGATAAACAAAATTAATAAAATTTAATTCTAATAAAGCAGAATTATTTCTAAAATATGAAAATAAAATGATAATATTATCTTTGTGAAACAACAAAAAATTTTTAAAAGAAAATCTTCATCATTGAATCTGAGTGATATGCAGGTATTATTGATATAAGTAACATATATAGCCATTAACTATTTTCAATAATACATTAAATTGAATAAATGAACTTAATAACGCAAACGCGATATTACGTACTTTCGTTTGCAAACGGAATTCTCGTTGATTAATTCGCATAGCACCTGTACTTCTCCGAACGACAACGGAAGCTTTTTTATTTCCGCTTATCCAATTTTAATTACTTGCATTCGCACCAAGGAAAAAGGATTTCACTAATTACTCTCATATTTCATTCCGTTGGTATTACATAAATCTTTCTACTACGTGCGGAAAATATCCGTAATCTCGCTTGCCTTACCCGAAGAAAAACAATTACACTATTTCTCTCTAATAATAAAACCATTAATATATAAAGCTTCGCGGCAACGTGCAGAAAAATGAACAGAAGACTGTATTGATAAAATACACTCTTTCGGTTCTCCTAGAAAAATATACATTCGCGCACGTAAGTGAGTACTCGTAGTATTTCCGGTCAACGTCATCGCAATAAGCGGAAAACTGCCGTCTAAAAATATTCATCCTACGTTTATAGTAGTGTATTGCAACCGCGATTGTGCGTGTCTACACATGGCATCGACTAAGCCGCAATAACTAAAAAAGCTAAAATCATTGTCGGAGCAAATGCTACGAGACATGGACATTTTTGTGGCAATCTCTTCCCATTTGAACTTTTAGTGGTGTACTCAGTTTAAGCGGGTAATGGATAAAAAATTTGTCAGTTCTACCTCTGTGCTTTAGCTTTTATCTCGACGATAAAAAAACGCTCGATACTATGCTAAGAATTAATTCCACAGTATTTTTGGACATAAAATCTCTCACAGCCTTCCAAATTCTTCTACATATGTATGTATGTAAAAAGGTCCATTATATGTAAAATTTAACAAAAAATTGAATCCATCCATCCATTTTTCACGTAAGTCTATTCGAGAGGTTGATCTTCATATTTCTTTAACAAATAATTCAAGCTAGATGTGTATTATTTTTCATCATATGTATCCTCAATTTTATCTTTAAAATATGTTTAACATTCTTTAGATTAAAAATAAAACTTATTACAAATTTGAAAAACAAGTTTTATTTTTATATTCTAAATTTGAAACAGAAATAGAAAACTTTAAAAATATATGATATATAATATAATAATAAAATTAAAATTAACTTTTCAAGACGATATAACATAACTTATATAACATATAATAAAATGTATGTAAAATGTACAATATTCTCTGTATATATATTTACAGAACATGAGAATAGTGAGATTTTAATATCATATGAAAATAGTCGATTTCCATTTTGCATATCATGCAAAAAGTATCTAATATTATCCGAAACGTACGCCTACAATATACGTTTATATGGGTATTCTAAATATTTCTAAGATATCTCGCTCGACTACCCTTATCATTATTGTACTAATATTAACTCGTATTAATATTGAAATCGTTTATCGTGTGAACAACGCGGCAAACGTGAGCCAGCATATCTTTTATCGATGATGCACGTACGCTTAGATTAAATAAAAAGATCGATTTTGCTACTGAAACGCAATCATGTTAATTTGCGAGTACGACCATATCGAAAATCAGATTACATAGAGTTTAATGAGCTACCTCAGAGAGAAACTTAACTTGATTTATCAACAGATATTCCATGTGATTTGCATCTTTCATTTTTGCTTGGAGGGAATTCTCACAATGTCATTATATGTGTTGAATATATTTCCGATATTAATTCTAACTATACAGATCTTATATATATTAATGTTATGGCATATTATTGGGCATATTAAAAAAAATTTGCAACTTTATACATGTCTAAACGATTTATATTTCAAAGAAGCAGCAGCTTTTTTTACAGAAAAAAAATACTTTTCAACCTTAACATGAATAACGATAAATATCATTGATTTGATATTCTATATTTTTTATATAATGTACTGAAAAATGTTACACCAATGAATAAAATATGTTTGAAATGCATACTGTGTCTGAAATGATGGCACAACTTCGAAGCTGCACACAAGCTTTCCCAATCTCAAACAAAGACGTTAAAGAAATAAGCTCTCACAATGTATGACATGCCTGGCGATAAACGTTTTGACGTGCTTCTCATCTCGTCTTTTCATGCTACGTCATGCATCTAGTAGAGCGAATGCATTCACGGTCAGACTTTGCCCAGCCACTCGATGTATTCCGCGTCGATATTTTAAGGTTGAATTTAAGGCGAGCTTTTCCAGTTGGCAGCCACGTGTATTCACGCATGTCCAATTTCCGTTTAGCCCTCCCAAATGGAAATCTCTTTCTAAACCTTTGATATCCGGTACTGCCAACGGTGCATTAAAGATTGCTTGTATGGCTATCTCATAAAGGTATTTCGTGGAGTTAATATTATTCATATTCGTTGTGGATATAGAATATTACGAAAACACCATGTAATTGTAGTTTGTTTTGTAAGTTGCTATTGTTTATATGAAACTTGAAATTAAAAATTTTTTTACTAATTGTATGCTTATGTGAAATATAAATAATTAGTACGTAATGAGAGAGAACAGCATTTTTCTTTAAATATCATTAAAGTGATTATCTTGGTTCGTTTTCTGTTAATTAGTAGTTATTCTTTATAAAATAATGCACATTTAAAATATGTATATAAATGGGCAACTTTTAATTTTTAAATCTCTAAATTGATAAAAATAAAAAATATTAAAATAAAAGTTAAATTCTTTATATATTGTCTGTAACATTAATAAAATTATTAGAATATTAAAGGAATGAAAATCAGAAAGTTACGAAGAGCTAATCTTTGAACAAACTTTTTAATAAGAAAAAACCATCTTTAAAAGTTCCAAAAAATTGTGAATAATAAAGAGAAACTTTTTTCCCTACGCATATGTTTACATCCGAAAATTAGTTTGCACACGAGTTTCATAAGGGCGCACTAATAACTTGTGATTAACCGAAGATTGCGTGAACTTGACGCTTGAAATTATTACGGCATCGTTTTTTTGTTGGCGCGATAAAATTTTGTAAATTTTCAACTTATATCACGTAATAAATTAAATTACATTACAAGGACGTGAGAAAAATATAAGATTATATTCTTACATTAAAAATTGCGAGCAAGAATGAAGGAATTTATAAAGGTTGTTTCATCCTACATTATTTGTATTCCACGCGCTTGTGTGCAAATTGCGAGATCGTTGAGCCGCAAGAAATATTTGCGTTCACCAGAAATTGGAGGAACGAAATTACCGGGAATGAATTACATCGAGGTTGATTTGAATTCTCATTCGATGAAACAGGCATACAGGAACGAAGAAATAAGCCGGAAAGTTAAATCCTGAAAGTTATATCCGCCGGGTCGTCTACAAATTCCGAGGATCGTTAGATAAATTTAATTTCCGTTTGTGTGTTCCTATGGACTATTTGCACGCGGTATATTTGCTTTTCTGCGACCGCCGAATATACATAAGCGGATGAGGGAAGTGACGCAGCGCGACGCGCTCTCTCGCCTATGTATATTGTTCCTGTCGTTTATTCGAATCCTCGCACACCCCACAGCCGCAGTTTCGCAGATTTACGACGACGTTCCCGTTGCATTCCGTTGTCGCAAACGCCACCCTTGTAAGAAAGCTAGTATCCGACCTTCCGCACGAGTGTGTAACACTGCAACAAATACGCGAGCGCATTCTTGAGCCCGCGTGCTCTTAATACCCAGGAACTTTGTCGGTTGCAGTTACGAAACCTCATACACATGCCGCGCGAGTTAACGCGGAGAACGCCGGAAAATTTCCGTCCCCTTTGAGGATACGATGTAAAGCACTCACGACGGATATCGCGTGACCCGCGTGTAAAATGCACCATTTATGCTGAGAAGCAATGTGTAGAATACTTTTTCTCTAGAATAGGGTGTTGGTTCCACGAAAGATTTAAGTATGCCGTATTGAAAATCCATAATGATAGCGGTAAAGCGTTTTTCATATTGCAAATTTTATTGAAGAAACTATAATGTTATGTAAAAATGCTGTAAAATAAATTAAAGATTTTTACGTATATGAAAATTTCATGTAAAAAATATGCAACTGGACAAGAACTTTCTGTCGTTTAAAAAACTGTAAATATAAAATAATGTTTTTCATGTACCTCTACATACATGTTTCTAAAATATAAATCTCAAAAAATTTAATTTAAATGTAAAGAATTAAATATGAAATGTTAAATATAGAAGTAAAATTGAAAAGTATTTTACATGAAAAAAATTATTTTTCTTATTTATTGTTAATCTAATTTATTATTTTTATTTATAAATATTAATAAATTATTTTAATATTATTATGTCTTCGTGTGTAAAAATAAAATATTATTTAGTAAAATTCTAACAAGCATATTGGAGCAAACTCGGCATTACTACTAACAGATTAATATTTCAACTTTAACTAAGTTATAATCCAACACATCAAAAAGTTCATGAAAAGAAACAGTTTCAACCGTACATTATCAAGTGCGAAAAATATAACAAACTTTTCCATTGTTCGAAGTTACTTAAAAAAAAAAAAATACTATGAGATTATTGTGAATAGAAGATCTCAATCTCCTGCTCAAGATGACCTAGTTTCAAATTCTAAATCGCATTTCTGCATCCTTTTATGTAATACGTGCAACTGCCTAATGCATGAAAATTACAAATTCTTAAACCTATAATAGTCGACAGTTATTATGCAAAATGAAGTCACGTATATCGATATTTAAGAGCAAGAACAGCTAAGTAATAAGTAGTTTTGTACCTTAAAAGCAGAAGAAAGTAATATGTATAAGATATTCCTTTTTATCTTCAATATACGAATTTCAACGAATTGTTAAGCCGCAATATTAATATAGAATAAGAAAAATCTTCAAACATATACTTGTTTGAAATAAATGATTCAAAGTAAAGAATCAGATTTTTTAAGACAAAATCAAAGTAAAATTCTATGTAGAATACATCAGATACAGATACGTATAATAGTATACGAGTATATATATATATATACATTTCAAAGAAAAGACGAAAGAACAAAGTTGACTATTCGAAAACGAGATCTTATAACTGCAAGGCTTTCTCACAGCTCTTTGTACGAGATATTGACATATGCAATTCTGTCGCTCTGCCCTGTTTATGTCCTTCTTCTATACCGCGTTCGTTTTAAAAGAGTATCATGAGAAGTATATATGATAAAAAAACTCGTTGTTTCTCTCCGTTCGAACTCATCAGAAATGTGACGTTTCATTTATGCTAAATAGACATAATGGAATTGATTCTTGGCAAGTGCGTGTGGTACGATTATTGATTATTGGTAACTTCATTCGTTTTATTTAACCTCAGCGCGAGTGCATTAAAGTGTTCGGATATTTCCTCAGCGTGGTTGCGGAATCGAAGGGCAGCAGTGTGATAAAAGCCGATTAAAGCATTTATTACGGCGACGAACGATCACGGCGATGATATTCGTGAGAACTTTGATACGTAATTCGATTTGCTTTAATAGATACTCTATATGAAAAATAATTGATATATCTGTCGTTTCTTTCTTCATTATATTCCTTGCGCGAATAATATAAAGCAGATTGTATTTGTAATGATTCGCGTGTCATGAATATATTGTAAATATACATATCGTAAATACCGTGTTAGAGAACTAAAGTATAACGTGTGCCCTATTTATTTTTTCATTATAATTTATTTATTATTATTTATTATCTTTTACATAAAGAAAAATTTAATATCTATTTAAAAAATAATATATTTCTACGTTTCAAGTTTATGTGTATGCGTGTTTGAGATGTTTATTCTTTTTCATAAAAAAATCGAAAGCAATTAGATAGGTATCGTTTGCTAGAATAAAATGGAAGAAAGATAAAAGTATGCAATCTCGCTTCATGATTAAAATGTTCTTAATACCGCAATGTACCACGCGCGCGATAAACCTATAAATCTACCGTGACGAGGGAAAAATATATCTCCGCACGTAACACCTAGATTCCACGCAAAATCCTTTTCGATATTCGCAAAATCCTAGTATATATTTAATCTTACAATAACTAAAACAAGAAACGGAAATAAAATTTGCAAACGTGAAAAATTACCGTTTTTGAAACACTACGTGTTTTGATAACAAATCATAAATTGTATTATATATTTATGGAATTAGTCTGTAAGAGAATTAAATGTTTTTCAAAAAAATTGAAATATTAAGAAAAATCGTATTTGTCTCGCTTGTGGTAAGATTTCAAAAAGGCGGACATGAAAGAAAATATAGAAAACGTCAAAGTTCGTGTTGTCACTGAACATTGAGAAGTTCGTGGCTCCGCAAAGACGAGAAGACTTAAGATGCTAAGAATTTAAATATAGAGCAGTGTCCTGACATTTGAAGTTGTGATATTTTTAGAAATATCTCGATCGTTTATTCTGTGCAACTTTAAAGTAGTAAAAAATAATTTCTATATTTTATATAAATATAAAGACAATAAGAGAAACAATCTGCAATATTTATGTGAATATTAATTTAAAAATAAATAGTATTTCTTTACAATAATCACTTCAAATTTCATAATTTTTTTTATAATTACAAATTTTATTTATTATTAAAAAAAAGAAAATTGTTCTTTATATAATAAAATACTTATTTTTAATATTTGTCATGATTTGTCATATTAATTTTGCGAAGATTATAAATATAACTTTAACCATTTTTCTAATGAAACTGACAATAATTGACGCACAAAATAAATCAGAATATTTTTATCAAGCAGAAATTGCTTATGCAGTATGGTAAAAAATGAATTAGTAGAGTGTCTGAAGTAAATGTCTTTCGAAAAATTTATTGATATGCAAGTTATTTATGACAATGAACGATTTTGAACGATATTGCGGACGTCTCATCTTTTATTGAGAACAAAGTTTAGTTATAGACTGTGTACTTTAAAGTTACTTATTATTAGCTTCTTCGTGATCGAAGAAACTTTAATTAAAGATATATCGAGTTATTTTCAGTGCTAGAAAAGAAAAATACATGCTTCTGCGGCGACATTGTGTGCCATTGTGACATAGACATGATATCGAATTGTTAAGCAATCGTTTAGTAGCCGTTTAACTGCTATAAATCTTTTCACTTTTGTGTGGAAGAAGGAAGATGCAGCAAATTGAAAAATCGTTTCCGTGCATCAATTCCCAATGTGTCAAACTTTTAAAGCTCTTATAACTTATAAAATACTAAGTATGAGAACTTTTACGAGTAATTGCATAAAAGTATTTAAAGACAACGAAAATTGTATGAAAATAACAAAACAGTCTCGAATTTGTTTTACAACACCTATTTAGTATAGTTATATATAAAAAAAGATCGTTTTAATCAAGTAAGATTATCTTCAATTTGCAATAAAATATTTGACAAACTGATAAAAGTCTATTAAAGATGTAAGGATATTCTTTTATTCATATAAATATAACACATGATTTAAATTTAAAACTACAATTTTAAGTTGAAAATCTATTTTTAAACTAATTACGGATATGTATATTAATATACGGTAGAAATTAGATGGAAAAGTTCGAAATATCTGTTTTCCTAGAATATATAAAATGTTCATCAATACACAGTATTTGAGCAGCATTATGAAGGAACATTTAAGTTTATAGACCTTTAAATCCGCAAATCTTGGTTTATGTCGTGGCTGTATCGCGGATTAGTTTAAAATCAACAGTTTAAGGCATCTATCATAATTCTAGAGAATTAACATAGAGATTTATTTAAGGATTTGCGGATTCTGGAAATACCAAATCCACGAATTTATGGAAGCATATAAGTAAATAAAAGATCGTGTTTTTAATAGCACACGTACAGAATTAAAGTTGAACTATTGCTTGTTTTTTATTGCATTCTATATCTCATATTTCATTTTAAAAAATAACAGAGATCCCACTTTCAAGCCATCGAAAGGCAATGTTTTCATTGACGAATCATATACAATATAAAATTGAAAGAATTTATATTCATAAACCAACAACGCAAAACTGTTATAAAATGCATAATTTGATTATATTATTATATGAATTTTTATCTAAAATACCGATAGAAACATGATATATATTATACGTAACCAATTTTTTTTCAAGCATAATCCGGCCGCAGTAGGCTTGGCTCATAGAACCATGAAATCCTAACTCGTTTGCACGATATCGGATTTAACGAAAATTGTTAACGCTTATACGGTGAAAAAGCCTTGCTCTCGGCAGCAGTAATTGTTCCAGAGGCTGATCGGAGAAGCTATTTGCCGCAGGTATTCCGATAAAATTTTATTCAACAGTTCTTAAAATTTAACCAGGCATGGATGCGAGATTTACAAAATAAATTTACAATATGCGATGATGCCTGACGTATCTGTTCAGCGTTTATCGTTAACGAGAAATAATTGAAAATTAACTTGTTATTTGATGCAAATAATATTTGCGAAATTTTCCACCGTTATTAAATTTAAAATTGCGTCTAAAATGTTGAATTGACACATTAAGATTCAATAATAAATTGTTAATTACGATTATGTATATATACACACAATACACATTATATATACAATATATACATATAAATACGGCAATCATTATATTGTGATATTTTGTGCGCATTTTAAAATAAATTTTTGAAAATATATTTGTTTATGTAATTTTTATGACAATGTAAATTTATGTTACAACTCTCTTATACCCATATTCTCGAATTTCAACATTGTATGATTCGACGTGTAATGGAAACAGATTTATTTGGTAAAAGAGGATTTCATCACGTACGTGAACAAAGTTCAATAATCATTGAAACAAGACTAATGCAATCCGAACAGTCTCTTTCATCTGTGAAATTACTGTTAACCAATACAGACGTAAAACGTAACGAGGCAATGCGGTAATTCATTAACATCTTGCTTTTACAAACATGATCGTAACTGTAATTTTATTAATGAAAAATACCCAATGGAATTATAATCACGTTTTACTCGATTAATGCAGTATGCATAAAGGATCCATATTTTATATAATAAGTTATCTCATATATTTTCTTTTATCGTAAAATATTGTATCATTCTTATTAAATCGTGTATAATTTTATTATATTTATCATTAATAGCTTGTTATAGCAAAACATAAAAATTAATGATAAATGGCATTTGTAAACTTTAATAATTTTAAACTCGATTCGCAATGATTTAATTGTTAAAAGATTTAATGCAGAAATTCTTGATCGAGATAACAAAAGATTTTTTAACAACAAATTGAATCTATTATATGTATGTTATAAATATAAATCAACTTTATTTTGGTCAGAAATTACTATAATAATGATATATGCTACTATTACAGTATGGTAACACTAAACTAATATACAAATAATTTTTTTCTTTTATATCAATTGTTCTTTTACATCAAATTTTAATTTTCATGGCAAATGCCACATACTAGAAAAACAATTAATTTATTATTATTTGAAACATATTAAATTTTTACAAAAGCTTGCATTATCAATTTACTTGTTATCGAATCCTTTTTTATTATCTTCATACATCTCTAAAGTAAATCAATATTTAAAAATCTTTCAATGGTTCTCGAAAACACGATCCATTCGTGGTATTATGTTACCAAGAATAACGGTATGATTCAATGCAATACGAATTTTTTGTAAATGCTGAAAACTATGTAAATATGAAAATTTCACGGGGAAAGCTCGCGCTGTGTCCAGGAAATAAAAAACGCAGCCAGAACGTGCAAATTCTGACGAGAATGACGCGCATGTGGCGTATTTTTATTACGCTCACGGAAAAGGAAAGGAAAAAAGGGATAAACGAAAGAAAGTACGAAAAGAAACAAGGAAAGGGTACTCTCTGCGGAGTCATCCTACAGCTACGGGCACTCTGACGCAAGTAGCTCGTCGGACCGATATAAAAAGCCGGAAGTTAGACGGAGAAAAAATGGTGAACAAAAGATCATGACGAAACCGACTGAGATAACTCAAAATTATGGTGCACGGATGATCGCTATTAATTGATCGATGTCGGTTGATGAAGATTAATGTAATCGCGCAAGCAAATTTCATTAGCAACGTCTCACAGATAAATTTGTGATGGGAGGAGAAATCTGCGAAATGTAAACCTGCGAACAATAATAAATTCTTTCGTAATTATAGCCCGCGAGTCTCCTTTTAATCGTACACAGTCAGGGTTTAATTTATTCTTGTTATTACAGTAACACGTTCACAAAGATATTCATTTTGTAAGAAATTCTCTAAATAGGATATTATTTAATCATTAATTTAATTTTTTTTCAACTACATAAACAATTATTTTTTCCAAATATTGTACTTAAATATTAATTCTCATAACTTATGATGTTAATTTTATTTTTCACACTTTTATAAGTAATTTACGTAATTATTGTAATTATTTAATAAATAAATGACGATGTTTTCTGAGGTGAGTAAAAAAGGAAATTGAAAATAGGAGTTAAAGAGTTACCCAGCGTAAAGCTAATTAATCGCAGCATAAAGTGAAATGCAGGAGATTTGCATATACTCATCTATCTTTCGAGATAGAAATAGCACGCATGGATGTTTGAAATTAAAACGCTTTTGGGCGACGCTTTCATAATTGGAAATTACATTGCTAATTATAAACAGCATGTATTTCGATTTAAATAGAATATGATGCGAATGCAGAAAGCGTTTTCTCATTAAACGAACCTGTTTTGAACGCATTGGCTAATCGGATTTTCCGGTGCGTTAAGACGAAATCTCGCATTTGCTAAAGTCCTTTTATTCATGATCAAATAGACCAGAGAATTTAAATCGTATGTTATTTAAAATGCAAATATGTTTATTAAGTTTTACACTTGTCACATCTATTGTCCAGTTTTAATTTCAAAGGGTCCTGCGTTTCTGTTTCGATCCGTGAGATGGACGAGTACGTTTAATTCATTTTATCTTGCGACCAATCAGTTTTACATTGGATAAGTTGTAACTTCAACCATTTTCCAATCTCCATTCCTACTCACGCTCCGAAAACATTACCATTTTTCGTCGGTGTGTCATGTCCCCGATTATTGTTCTATATTCCGGTTATTTGATTAATATCAGCCTAGCGCTAGCCTGTCAGTTATTGTTTCAATGTACGCACGGTCTCGACTATATCGATCCCCTTTTATCCCGCAATCAAATGTACATGCTGGTCTTTTTTTTGCACTACCAATAATGGACACGTTACATTCGACAAGCCCTACCGAATGTCGAAACGCGCCAAAAAGACGCAAATACTAAATCAATATTACAATAGCCGTCGCGTCTGAAACATAGTAAGACCGATTCGCATGAAAATACTCATATAAACAAAACGCAGAGAAGCAAAACGTAACAGAAAAATATAGGAATAGATACTCAATAAAATGATTGAAAAATGCTACACCCATGTCGTTTTAACAAATAATATTTTCCGCAATGACAATATCTCTCGCCCTGCGATATTTTTAAAATTATTGCAAGTGTAAGTATTCTAAATTTGAAATAAATAAATGAAATATTTAGAGATATTTTATCAAGTTCTAATTTAACGAAATAATAATTTTATAGAACAATAATAATAAATTTTATATATATAAAGTTGCTCAAATGCTATTTATGATTAATATTGTCATTTATGTATATATTATTCTTTCTTTATGCTTATAACCAGTATTTCATATATTTTTCGACTATATATATGGATAAATAAATATTTTTCGACAAGAAATTCATTTCTCAGTTTTATAGCAAATATCGAGTGTTAACGTGCTCGCACGTCATATGCTTTCAAAAGAAGGAAAACATTGATTCAGATACGGATAGTGAAATAAAAAACAAAAGAAAAGATGAAAAAATTGCCATACATTCCGATGAAGATACGTATTTGAAATAATCGTTGACCTATTTTTGTACTGATTAATTGCAGTTCACATCCAATTGACAAATGTAGCATTTATCGTACAATCTTGAACATATAATTATTGTATCAAGTAACATCGCAATAATCAAAGGTATAAATAATTAATAATTTTCCATTAATATTTCCTATTGTCTTTTTATTATATCTCAGCATGAATCATGCGCAAAAAAAGTATAGACTTTTATAATGTTATAAATGTATAAATCTGTTGTATTTTCTGTGTTATTTATATTATGTAATATTATGATATATAAATTATCTTTCAACGTTTCAACTACAAAATTTTGATATATAACAATAAATCATATTATCATTAAACTTGATTGAGATATGTTATTTAGAAAGAATTAAAAAATTTTGAAATAATATCGAGATTATCATGGAAAAAAGAATACTCTAATTTAAATGTAAATAAAAAGTTAAAAATTAAAAAAAGAAATAAAAATTACGAAAAATATTGAATCGTAAATTATAGAAAATTGCCCATTTGAATTTGCACATAATAAAAAGAGCTTAACGCTTCAAAGATTTTTTCTCTGTCATTAAATTTGTGCAGTAACACTTGAGCGTTTAAAGATTTTAAAGAAAAAAATTCGTATAGTTTTATTTTCTATGTGCATTTTTTTAAAATAAATTACTCACTTGGTAATTGTTCCATACACATATATAAAAAAATGTGCACTGCCGTGCAAGTTCAACGACGCGAATAAATCGACAAAAAGTGCAAATATTCTACTCTGTCGCAACCACGCGTTCGATATTTATATTATCAATTCTGCTTCCTTTTCGGCGATGTAGTCGTTTTTAGTTTGATTTTTACAACCTTCGAGTCGCTGAAAGTCGGCTCGATTTTCACGTTTGATCAATGAGCAAATAGACAAGCGTTTGCATACGACGGACGGCAAAGTGGTCTATATTAAAAATGCAACTTTCAATTCCTTTTTTATGATACGGTATAATATCTAACTCTATATTAATATGTGTGTGAGCTTTTATACTTTACTGAGAGAATAATGCAAGTATTATTTGATTTAAAAATTGTATCAATATATTATTCAAAAATAGATTTAAATAATTATAAGATATAAAACAAAAGATATTTTAATTTTCTAATTTTCTAAATAGCATACATTAGATTATACATAAAGTTTTATTTCTTATAGTTCAACTAGACATATTCGTCTATAAATTGTATCGTAAATTTTACGAGTTCCGATACAGACGTGATGACGTAATATATCGAAGCGTTACGAGATCGATACAGCACTTTTTGAACAGTTGTGAAAAAACGCGACTCTTGGTTATATATGGAATTTTTCTACCGCTAGCATGTTACAGAATGACAGTTTATTTACCTCTACATCAATCATATTTGAGACACAAGCCAGTGGCAAGAACATAATTGTAGTTGATAATATTATATGTAATATTATTTATAAAAAACTACATTATACATTTTAAACATATTAATTATATTAAATGTTAGAATAATTTATAGATATATTTTGATGCAATTTAGTAATATATCACAAGGGTAGTTTGTAACAATCGATCAAAACAATATTTCATTCTGTTAAGATAGAAAAAAGTGTGCGATATAATTGATAACGTTGGAATAACAAAATAAATAACAGAGAAAAATAAAGAAAAAAAAATAAAAGATTAAAAAAGTATTATTTTTTAATTTTATAAATAATATATACAAAAAAATGAAAAAGCTTTTGAATTAAGTATTATAAAAATTTTGGATAAATATAAAAGTGTTGAGTTTCTCTAATAATATAAAATTAATACTTGTAATTTTTGAATACTTTTATAACGTTTGTTAAATAACTATTTATCATTTTTTACAAATTTTATAACATTTATTCATTTAATGTAAAATTTAAATTATATTATTTGATCTTATTTCATTACTGATTTCTATATAATATATATACAATATGTATATACATATTTTTTTAATCTTAACTCTTTTTTTAATAATCTTGTCTAATTTAATTATTAACTCAACACTTTTATATTTATCCAAAAATTTTATAATACTTAATTTAAAAGCTTTTTTTCATTTTTTTTGTATAGATTATTTATAGAATTAAAAAGTAATACTTTTTTATCTTTTATTTTTCTTCTTTATTTTTCTCTGTTATTTATTTCCAGTTATTCCAACATTATCAATTATATCGCACACTTTTTTATTTTCTATCTTTTCCTAATAATTTTGTCTAATAATCGTTATTTATTTCTTCCTATTTTATATCAACTGAAGATATTTTTACAGAAATTATGGATAGAGTAGAATAGAAATTTCTTCTACTTCATCCATATTCTGCATTTTTCCTATTAACTCGTTCTTTACAAACAACTCTTTAGCTAGTATAGAGATGCCTTGGGATTTACAGATTCTTTCTGGAAGATATTACAATCTCGTCACGCAAAAGAAGAACGAGATCAAAGCCACGCTTCCTAGCAAACGTGTTTAAGGTATAAATTACATCGCGAAATAGAAATTGCAGATATTATCTGCCATCTACAGACATCTTGATCGATGTTATATACAATTTACCTAGCACTTTTCTGTTTCCCAACTACATTCCCTTAAACACAAAGTAATGGAATACCTCACCTAGGTCATTTATCTACTTAAACATGAAAATTCATATTTCTATGCACAGAGAAACTTTTCCCGTACGATATTTTTTAAAAATAAGCAAAAATAACTTAAATAATGCAAGCTTTTATCTCTGAAATCAATTTTTATTATTAATGACTTTTTACCGTGATTATATCTCTTACCCTTTTTTAAATGTTCAATATTTTAATAAATCTGAAGTTCTGGAGTTATTGCAAAAGGGATTCTTACTAAAAAAAAAAACTTATCAATGTTGCAAACAAAAGTAAAATTAATTACATATTAAGTAACATCCTAAATATAAACACATAAAATATCTGATATAAATAAAAATAAAGATAAATAGTATAATATATGATATTTTAAATCGGCAAATAGAGCCCTAGCGCGATAAATTAATTCTTCGGAACTGTATCTCTTAGTTTGAGATTACTAAGTTCTATATATAAATTAATCTCGAACTTACATATGGAGAAATAGGTGAGAAAAATATAGGTCCAAAAAGTCGCTAAAGCGGGAATCAAACCCGCGTCTTTCACTTTCCGGGCGACTGCTCTTACCACTTTTCGGACCTATATTTTTCTCGCTTATTTCTCCATATGTAAGTTCGAGATTAATTTATATATGGAACTTAGTAATCTCAAACCAAGAAATACAGTTCCAAAGAATTAATTTTTCGCGCTTGAATTCTATTTGCCGATTTAAAATATCATATATTATTATTAATATTGAGAACCGATAAAATATTTCTTATCTGATAAATAGTATAATATTGTCTTTAATCTTTAAAATGTGCTCGATAAATATTTAAGAATTTCTATAAGTCAATTATTAAAGTAGTTTATTTAGAATCATTGTTTATATTGAATATATTCTTTTTTGTAATTTTTCGCAGTCATGTTTGTTCATTTATAATTATTATTATAATCTTTTGTTGATATATTTCTTACTACAAAAAGAGAGAGAGAGAGAGAGAGAGAGAGAGAGAGAGAGAGAGAGAGAATGTCGTGTCATACATTTTCGTACTGAGTTACCAAAATCTGATTTTTGTGAGAAAAAATTGCCTTGCACTTCGCGCGACTACCCACGCAGAATGCATCGTCAGCGTTGCAACGACGATATATGCAACAGCAATAAATACTTATGTTTACGTTGCTCGCTAGTGAATAATATCGGGCAGATGCATTCATCGTACTTGCGTCGTTAACTCGCGCAAACGTGCAACTACTTCGACAACACTGTTGCGGTTAAATAATTACTGTTGTGGGAAGATGAATTTCAAGTATTAATATTATCATTTCCGGCAATTGAAAAATTGTATTAACACAATATAATAATATTATATTAAATGTTACAATAAAGAGAATATTTAATTTATTTATTAAAATAATATTTCGTGTATTAATCAATGCAATTATTATAAATAAATTTCATAAATTTCAAAGTAACTGTAAAAATTTGAAATTTAATATTATTAAATATTTTAGATTAAATCTTAACACTAGTAATATTTGTTATATGTATATAATCTATAACAATTATAAAGAAATTAAAAACCAGTTCAACCAGTTACATTTATGACATTTTATTTCGTACAAAGCGTGAAACGATGGACTGAACAATATCCACAAATATATTTGAAATTACTTTGTAAAATTGATATGAATATTTCATCGTTCACAGCTTTGTACAGAGCTAAATTGGTATACATGAAATGTTTAACGCATCACGAAAAATATCAGATGTATAAACGCGATTTTTATGTTTCAAAACGTACAATATATATCACAAGATAGAACAAAATTTAAGAGATATTTATAGGTAACGTAATACAAAATTAAATATGTGTTACATTAGATATATAGTAAAACAAGGATCCTGTATCCCGCTAACATTAAATAAAGTTTTAGAAGTTTGTACAAGTGAAGAAATAAAAAGGCAAATCGAATATCAATGATGACAAAATATCGAAGACGCGAAAAGTTATTGCAATCTACACTTCATTTCACGCAAATCCGCTTTACGATTATTTGCCCTACGGTACATATATATAGGTATACATATATGTTACTGATTATTTTTCATCGTTATGGCAATGTAGCAAAGCAACATTTGCCACGGATACGCCATTCCTCCGCAAAATCGCTATTTTATAGTCTTTCCCCTTTCCACATTCTCTCTTTTCAAGCTTTCGTTTTCTGAGAGAACAAAACGCAAAAAATGTTAGTAGAGGAAAAACGAAAAGGGTATTCGAAGGAGCAATAAACCGCGCACGGAAAGTGACAAAAATAAATGATGGACAAATGTTGATCCAGCCTTTTAGCGAACGCAACCGACGAGTCTCGCCAAAAAAGACATATTCCTCGCGTTTTCTCATTTTCTCGAGACGGCGAATATCCTAGTCTTAATCCTCGGATCAAAATAACCGCTTTGGCACTGCAAATATAAAAGATTTTCTAGATTTTTGTGCTCATTCTCAGTGTTAATATCCGAAAATATCGTATATTGACATATATCATATAAACCCGAATGTCCTCTATTTTTATTTTTGATTGATCTTTTATCGAACAGAGAAATTTAGCGATATATCATCGTCCATTAGTTGTGCAAATATCAGAGGGATGATACGTAACTCTTTCGCGTTCATACGATCCTCACAATATTTAGGAGCTTCTTACTGCTTCCAACTATCTGCTCCTGACGACATATTGGGATCAACCTCGATATCGCAATCATGTCGCGACGTCGATCAATATCCGCTGTATTAGCTACGTATATTACGAACCGTCTTTGCGCGTATGAAAGTGCACATTTTTAAAAATAAAACGAAAATAAAAGTTATGTCTTCACTTGTATCACTTGATTTCAAATATGTTAATCTCTTTCTTGGATACTTGCAGCCAAGTGTAATTAATATTATATTCTTATAATCAAAAATATTAAAAAGAATAGATTTTTCAACTTTTTTATATACAAAACAAAGATTCCACACATACATCTATATATATGTATACATATATAATATATCACGTTCAAATCATTTTTCTTTTTTCTATGTTAATATCTAAAACTAAATATTACTGTTGCAAAATTGCAATATGTATTAATCTAATGTATGATGAATGTATATATAATTCCCTTTACCACTTTATCAAAGAAAATTTATTTTGCATATTTAAAATAAACAAACAAACGAAAACAGTTTACTATTTACAAAAAAATAAAATTTTAGTCAGTATATTTTCATTATAAATACTTTTTATGACATATTTTAAAATGTTGCGTAAAAAAATAAAAACAGATAAAATCTCTTTATCATACATACTTTTAGGAGTTAAAATTCAATTTTTGTCTGAGAATTAATTTTGTCTTCAGTCTGAGAATTAATTGTATTCTCATACTGCTGATCGCATTGTCCTAATTTCCATATAAAACAAAAAGTTAGCTATCAAGAAATAATCTATATTTTGACACTTATTGTATTAGCTTGTTAAAAGCATCAACGTTTACATCCTTTCGGTAATGATGTGCTTCTCTGGACAGTATATCAGAGTCAAGTTGAAAATTGCATCACGGCATGACGGTGTTAATTAGTCTCATCAACATCGTCTATAACGATACATTTACCTTATATGGACAAGGAATCATTAGGTCTGATGATATAAAAACACTTGACTTTAATTAACGATGCTTTTTTTATATCATAAGGATAGCTAGAAGCGCTAGAGCGTTGTACAATCATGAAACTAATCCTTAGAGACAAGATGTCATTTCTCGAATGACACGAGAGATAGAACATCGCAAATCAGACTCGTATTTCCTGTGATATGTACGTGATAGGTAATATATTACTTGAAACGTTATAAGAGATGGCTAGAAATATAAAAATGTTATCATTATTTTTGATAGTGAATTCTTCCCCACACTCTCTCTTATTTTACCCTTCATTTTATCCTTTCGGATAAATGGAATAGAACTATAGAAGTTCGTGCCGAGAAAATTGAGAAACTAAACATTACTTTCTTGATAAAAGCGTTTTGTTGTAACGCGAATGTTAAGATAGTATCTGGATAATTAGAAATGGTGGATGATATAACTATAACTTCTAACGGTGATATTTATGCGGTTTGACATATCAATTTTTCTTTCTCATCTTAATTACACTAGTGCGATCGTGTTTGTTAATTTTTTACTGCAAGTAATAAGCACAACGCGCAACGTTTTAAAAAAAAAAAACATCTAGAATGCCGCAAGCACAGCTTTGTGACTCGGTGAAAATAATTTTAGCTACCAGCTACTCGAGCCTTATTTATCTGATCCCTCTTTATACCGTCAACGGTTGTGTCTAATGTTTCATTGGCTATTAATTAACGTCGTTAATTATCATCTCCGTACGTAACGTGTAAGAAAAAACCGCAGATACTTAACTCCTATTCAATATCAAAATTTTTCACATAGAATGTTATTTTTCAATAATATTTTACGCGACGTTTATAATTTTATATATTTGAATTATTTAATATAAAGTAAATTATGTAGTTGCACGTACGTACAAACACAAATAATAATATAAACATTTTCTGTGACGATCGTACACGATTAACGTTAAATATCGACCGTCAAAGAAAATATTTTCTATTTATTTTTCTAAATTGCACAATCAGGGATCATTTATCTCTACTCTTTGTGTCAGCCTGTCACGTGTTCCGGTCGACACAAGGATCATTAATTAACAATGTTAACCGCAGTAGTTGCTGAAGATAGGTGATTTATTACGACAGAAATAGCGAGAACCACGATCCTTGCTCGGCTCCTCTTTCTTAATTATTTTTCTTAACCATAGATTTAATTTTTAATAAAAATAATAGCATAACTATTTTTCTTTTTTATTAATATTTTTATTTTATATTATTTAATTTGATATTTTTATAAATATATTTTAAATAAATATGTATGTACTGTATACCTACATTTTAATGTTACTGATAATAATCATCTGATAAAGTTATAATATATATTCTGATATATATAGATAATACATACTAATAAACCTCTAACTTGTTTATAATTATAAAACAATTTTTGAATATGGTGAAAAGGTAATCAATGTCGCCTCAGTATTCACACTATTCACCTTTATCCTTCATTTCATTTTACCCTTTGTTCTAAGCAAAGGCAATTTTCAACTACGTGACCTATTTCTTGATGAATTCTGTTAATTATTACAAAGGAATTATAATGATATAAAATAAATATAATGCCAGAACTGATAAAACAAACGAGGCAATAAG
Source organism: Nylanderia fulva (assembly GCF_048542155.1). NCBI lineage: Eukaryota > Metazoa > Arthropoda > Insecta > Hymenoptera > Formicidae > Nylanderia > Nylanderia fulva. The sequence continues at coordinate 1,268,396 of NW_028189518.1, forward strand.
AGTTAATTATCAATAATAATTTAGGGAACAGTTTTGATTTGATTTTCATATATTTTATCACGACAAAAATATTTTGATCATGATAAAAGATATTACGCACATATGTTGCATTTTATAGAAATTCAAAGTAACTATACAATTGTGTGATAACACACGAGATCTGTAACAATGTATATTGTTACAGTAAAACTCCATTAAAAAATGTATTTATCGTATTCATTAATTATTCTTTTCAAGAATCAAGAATTTGTACATGTATGATTCCACGGCCATTATATGATTCTACATCCAATATTATTTATTTATAGGATGTTATTTATCTATAGCGTCGATTTAATAACGAACAAGCAAGATGAAGCACAATAACGAAGTTACAACACGTAACACGCAGTGGAATCAATTTCATTAATCAAACATGCCTGTATTCGTTCGACGGCAAATAATTTCGTAATCGTGCTTGACCAGCACGGCTCGTTTAATCTATCTCGATATTCTCTTATGGCTCTTACATTTTGTCAATAATCCACGTGATGTATAACTTTATAATTACTGATTATTGCAAACAGAAAAGATAGAGAACCGTAAGTTACAAATTTGCAAAGTTCAAGAATTTCGAATAAATTCCATATATATATATTTTGCAATTTTAATTGACAAGATATTAATTTTTATTTACCGCCATGTAAATGCCTATATATTCCAAAATTTTAATTATTAATAATTATAAATAATTCTTAATTTTTATAAATTATCTGCTTTAATATATTTTGTATTATAAATTATGCAAACAAAAGGTGTAATTAATTTGTGTATCAAAATAGCTGTAAAAACGCGAAATTATCATTCCACGTTATAAACTGAATATATAATGCTTATTTTTCATAAATTCATAAATATAGATGCGTGCAGATGACAAGTTAATATATGAGTTCAAAGTCAATACTAGCATCTCATTTAATTTTTTTCGAGAAAATATTGTTCGATCATGGATTTCGAACCGTGAAATTGAACCGTCGCGCCAATTAGGCCACTCAACTCTGACGACAGCTCGAAGCTCAAACTTCATTTATTTATATCCTGTATATATACACTTATATCCTGTCATACTTTTGCTTGTGTGAGTGCATACAACTTGATAATTAATTAACAGTTGTCATTTATGGTAAACTTTCTTAAATTAACCCTAAGGGACAGCAATTTACACACTATTAATAATAAATATTTAGTTGCTACACAATAAAGTTTCATATATACGCATCACGCAATTACCGGTAGAAATTATTATGTAAACACATTGATTTAATAATCTAACTTGTAATATATGTATATATATATATATATATATATATATATATATATATATATATATATCATGTAAGCATATGCATTTATTTAATTAAAATCAATAATATAAAATTTCAGATGATTAAAGCAGACCATAATAAAAGACGAAAAAAAGATATTTTAGAGTATTATTATGACAGTTTTTGTCCACATATCAATTATATATAGAATCTTCTATTTTTGAAGTTTTTTTTAAATAAAATTCGTTAATAATATAAATTATGAAGTATATGCACGTACAATATTATAGAAGCTATATTTTTTGCAAAATTCTGTCTTTCTTGTGTCACTATCGGATATGTGTCGAGAATTAATTTAATTAAATGATTCTAAAATAAAAAATATTTATAAAGCAAAAATATTTATGAAGGAAAAAATTTATATTACAAATATTCTCTTTTTTTCTAGTTGTTATACTACAATGTTTTAAAGAATGTATATAAGGTATTCAAAAGCGTGTAATGATTACAATTAATATTAACAATTTGAATCTTATACAAGTTATTAACAACTCATATTCTCTTAGAAATAATTTGTTGAAATAATGCAAAAAATATGGCACAGAATGATTACGTCGGAAAAGATAGTACCGTCAATAATAGACACTAACTGGAAGAACACAAAATCTCATTCGTCTATTTACCACATCCATGTTTAATCTGGAAAGTTTAACGAGTCACATGTAAATATCATCCATAGAGATGATATGTCGGATTATATAACTCGAATAGCAACTCATACTTATCAAACTAAATACATAATTAAAATCGTTTGGACTAAAGGTCAAAAGGGCGATTAAAACAGTCGTCTTTATCGATGTAATGTGATGATAAATTATTTTGCACGAATTGCTGATTGATTTAATTTTATACGAATTAGTATATGGATTATGAGGAATATCGCCAATTACACGTGTTTATTATTTGTAAAACAACAGTCAATTTTCAGAACAATATACTTATCGGAAGGATTATCGGAAGGATGCAAAATCATAAATAATTTTTTTATCTTTATAAGTACGATATACGTGTGATATAATTGTGTACACAAAAACACTTAAGTATAATTAAGTGTAAAAATCATATTAACAATCTAATTATATTATAGATTTGTACCTATATACATATACATATATTTATAACATTTAGTTTACAAATGTAATTTACTTTAAAAATAACGTAAATATACGTATAATATTATATATATTAACACAATAAAAATATATTTATTACAGTAAAATAAGAAATAAAAAATTAAGGCCACTAAAAATAATAATCTACAAAATTAATTACAGATTACAAAATATCATTATCGACTCATCTCTTTTATTCATATTTTATTTTATAAAAATAGAAAAAAAAATATTAAAATTTCTTAATTTTTCTGTGACACATTTATAAAACACAAAAAATATTGTATCATAAAGCGATATGAATCTATTGCTTTTTCCATCTCTCGAAAAATACAAATCTTTACAAAAGGCATCGCCTTTGTCACACCTTACAAAGTGCACTCCCCCCGACTTAATTAAGCCACTTGCCGAATACCTTTGTTTCGGGGTGTGCGCCATCAATACACACAAGAGTTCCGCATTAAACGGAACGCGAATCGATACCGGATTGCGTCCCACTACCAAGTAGCTTACACAAGGTTATCGAAACAGCCATAATCAACATCTAGACACCCTTATATGCGTTATTATCATTGCTTCAATCATAACTGGACATTGACACTATCCTTTATTTTCAAATGCGTTCTGCTGACGTACATTTATCAAAGCATTTTTGATTACGCATATATATGAGAAAACAAACAGACACAAAGAATAAAGTAATAAAAAGTTATGAAACATTACATAAGCATTATTTAGCATTATATCAAATTTTCATTAATCATTACAGTTAGTCAAAGGAAAATATATTTAAGCAAATTTACAAGGAAAAATAGTATTTGAAAAATATATTTCTTTGTTTATTTTTTCAGATTTCTTTAAATCTCCTTCTATATTAATTACTTATTCTTTTAAATATGTTTAATTGTTATCACTAACATAAGTTCTCTAAAATATTATATATATTTCTACACCTCATTACTAATTATAATTATGTAGTAATATAACACTAATTTTTGGAAATATTCTAAAAGAGACCGAACATTTCAAATTAATATAAATTAATTATTTAAAATTCTACGAAGAAGAGCAATCTTTTTCTTTCTTTCTTTCTATTTCTTTCTTCAGCTTTAAAATTATTTACCCTGATTATCGCTATTTCAGTTATTTATAAATATTTTTTCAAGAATCAACCTTATCTTGTAATTAATTCTTTTTAAAATGATATAAAATCAAATGTTTATATTTACAATTTTTATAAGATCTCTAAGATTCTTTGCGATCATTTTTAAATCGTTCCGCTCATGTATATCTTAACCACAAGTTATTCATGAATTCCATATAATTTCTCAAAACTGTTTGCACTGAAATATTATCGTTTATATACATGTATATTTTATTCTCCAATTGTCAAATTAACAATATACAGTGCAAAAAATTAATTAACATATTTAATATTTTCTGTCTTTTTTCTCTAATAAATATAAATATAAATAAAGTTATACATTATATAGTTGACGCTATTAATTCAGCATTGTTAACCAATTTATATGTTTGTATCGATATATAATTTTAATATTAAAAAAAATGCATTTTTAAGTTGAAAGCAACGCCAAAATGACATTGTGATTACTCGATAAATACTAAAATCCGGATAATATGAGTGCAATCATTAATTTTGTCATCTCTACTTCAAAATTATAATCCGATTATCCCACAGCTCGTCCTCCTACATGTATCTATATAATTAATGACAATTGAACGTCGCTAACTTTATAGTTCATTAACAAAATCGCTCCCACGTAACAAAACCGCAGGTCACATCATCCATTTATTTTATACATTCCGCAGGACCACAAGGTCAACTCTCCTCCCTACACATCTAACTTCGTTACGTCAACCATCCGGCGCCAACTGAAACATCCGCACAGTAATCGTCTCTTTTGCGATTTATACGAGTAACGTACGTGCTTTAACTAATATACAAGTTAAAAAAAAAATTTCGCACAAACACACCGACTCACCCCTCGTCATGTGATAGTCCGCTCGTCTTGTCAAGAAAGAATTACTAGTAAATACTCTTCGAGCCTCGAACATGTACGTGGCATTCGCGATTGTTACTCCCGCAAAATTGGACTGTCGAGTTGGAGTGGTCGATATTACGAGAGAAAAGTTTCGGCGAAGTGTCCGAGAAGGAATAGAAAACCGGGTTCTGCCTTCGTCGCGAGTTTCGCGCGCGACTCGCCAAATCGGCGGATCGAACGAAGATGCTCTCTACGGAGAGGCGCACAGTGGGCGCACATTCGCGAGACGCGTACCAAACCCAACTGAAGAGCGACGATACTGTCCCCGTGACCGCGCCCCCGCCCCCGATTAAAACCACCCGCGCACGCGTTTCGCCCCGAAACTCCGACATAGACTTCCGCGTCTTCGGGACACCACCACCTATCTACACCAAGACCTGCAATGTCTACGTAGATCGCGATTGATCCCAATACCCCGTGGGGGAGATCACGAACTCATGATTGCCCTGCGAAACGTGGAAATTCCGCGGGAAAGGGCTAATGTGCGGAATGTTACTCGAGTGTTTGGCAGGAAGCCGGCTGATGTTCTTCCCGAATTTTGTGTTATAAATGAGCCGTTGAATGTGGAACAGTGAAATATAAATATAATATTTATTCTGTACATTTTTGCGAGGCAAACTTTCTGAAATTTTTCGATATATCATTTTGGAATAAATAATATATCGCTTATACGCGGACATATGTATATGCCCTATATCAAAATAATGATGGTCGTGAAATATTTTATATATGAAAATTGCTTTCTTTATCTTTCGTTATCTTTATCTTAATTTTTATTTTTTGAAATATATTTTTTTTTATATTAAAAAAAAAAATACAATCTTTGAAATTCTATATTAATCATTATAACACGTATAAGAAAATAATATAATACTATAAATAATATAATAATATAATACATACATAAATATTTTGTGTTAATACTTCATTCAATAATTTATATTATACAGGGTGAGATATTTAAAACAAGCCACCTGAATAATTCCTACAGTTTTCGAGATAGGAGAAAATGTTTGAAACGAAAGATGTATAATATCGAAGGGAAAATCTTGTGAAGGCGAACATTTTTTCCTAACAATAAGTGGAGGTGCTTAAAAAAAAATGTCGCCTCCACAAGATGAGGGGAAAATCATGTGAAAGCAAACATTTTTTCCTAAAAATAAGTGGAGATGCTTAAAAAAAATATCGCCTCCACAAGATTTTCCCCTCATAAATCATAATTAGCCCGCACGTTCCCCAGACTTGACACCTCTGGACTTTTATTCATAAGAAAAATTAAAACAACACACACATATACTAAGTGTATTGCGAGATACCAATATCCAGAGAAAACATGACAGAGCGAATTAGAAGAGCTTGCTCTGCGATTTATTCAAATAAAATTCAACATGCCATGAAGATATGTAATATCTTCGAACCTTCGTTTTATTTAAAATTTAATTTTTATTTAAAATCTATTTCTTTCTAATATATTGTGTATTCTTTATATTCTACTGAATTTTCTATATAATATATGAATTTGTATGCATATGTACTTTACATGTAAAATATTAAATAATATACCCTTATATATATATATATATTGTAAAAGAGAGCTTGTCGTTAAAACACATCTAAATATGTAATATATGCAAATCTTTTCTTAATTAGCAATTTATATCAGCCATTGATGTAAGCCGTTATATTAAAGAACTCAGTATAATTTTGCAATAAATTAAAATACAGTAATAATGAATTTTCATCGTAATACCGACAGTACAATACCATACACGTCACAATAATTTCTATACGTGAGTTCGTACTTATGTTTCTCAAGGGATGCCGTATAACGCGTTAACGCATTAACTCGTAGTTAGAATATATATCCTTGAGGATTACACCCTCCCTCCCTTTCCTTTCAGGAAAATACAATGTCCGTGTAAGGCTGTTGTGAAGGAACAAGGCAGGAATTCAAGCAACAAGCATCATCCGAGAATACTATTATACGTGCGAAACAAAAGACAAAGACAATGTCAACATGAGTAAACTATACATAGGCTTTCATCCGACGAAGATCGGTGAAATTACGTGTCATTTAATTACTCCAAACGTGATTTCTGATTCGCACATTTATGGACAATAAAAATCTTTCTTTTCAATATTTTAAATTTTTAATTGAGAAAACTATATGTAGAGCAACACATTTATATATTCTGATTTTGTGAAAAACAAATTTCGAATCTTATGAATTACTTAGAGATAAATAGAAAATATTTCTTGATGAAGTAAACAAGTCGTATCAATGAAAATCCGACAGATTGTATCTTTCAAAGTTGCGTCGAAAAGTAACACAGTACGACTTATATAATAGCACCCATTTATATGCCTCAATAGAACGATAGAGTTCTTGTGGAAGAGCGCAAAATTGCAATGTCTATCTGCGAATCTGTCTGACAGAGGAGTAGAAAAGGGAGAAAGGAGGATAAAGTGGAACGAAAAAGACGAATATCGATCCATGTGGGGTCCGCGAAAGATTGTGGCTGCATCTCAAGAACATTACAGAAGAGGGAACACAGAAAAAAAGACACCCGCAAAGATGTACGAACGTCCTCCATTGCTCTCCCTTCAGAGACTTTTGTTTTCGACATCCTTAATGCACTCTCGCCATTTTCTAACGACTAGGAAAGCAAGATTCCTACGAAAGACTAATGCATTTTACAGATCGCCGCATTCAAAAAAACCAAAACGATGTTTGATTTCCAAACCGATTAGAGAGTATACGAGCCAAAAAAAAGACATGGAATTATTTGTGTAAATATTACATTTTATTGAAGTTAAAATAAGATTTAGAATTCTTTTATGGAACTATTAAAAGGCTAATCATTTTATTGAAATGGTGATATTTTATTTATTAATATGTTCATAATAAAACTTAAGATGCTAGATATTGACTATTAATTTGTGAAAATACTTATACCAAATTAAATTTTTGTTTTTTCGTTAAAATGTCAAGTATTAATCAAATATTGGCAATGATTTCTAACTGCGGCTAATATGATCGTATAACTCAAATATCTAAATTGCAGTAGTGAATCGCAGAGTTTATTTGCGGGAAACTATCTAATCGCAGGAAGCACCGTATTGAATTATAGTTTTAGTTAAACGCGTGTTATCCGTTGGCAAAAGACTTTGGCATTGTTATAATATAAACCAACCGCTGTGGCTGGAAGATGCCATAACCTTTCCGTGATGGAATTCCGGAACTAATCTTTGAGTGTACGATTTTAACTAAGTTCCATGTCGTAATGAGCACGAGGTTCTCGCGCGACATCGCGTAACCATAATGCAAACTCTGAGATATAGCATAGTCCACTAGGAGGAATTCCAGTTTCTCTACTAGTCACTGAAGCTAATTAGCAAAATACCAATAGCTTACCGGCTGACTTCCGTTCATGAATAATATCACGCAATGTCACAATTACATTTTAGTCGCATTCAGTCTCATACTCAATCTTCTAACTAGATATTATATAATTAAACAGAATAATATATATATATATATATATATATATATATATATATATATATATATTACTGGAAAAAGTAATTTGTAATTAGACACGTATTAATTATTTCATTATTAGTAATTAATAGATTTTTTATATAATAATATAGCATAAATGATGACATAGTTTTATATTTAAAAAATTTTTTCTGTGGTTTATGAAACAAACGTAGAATGGTGTAAAAAATATATTTTTTTTTTATCAAAAGTTATTTAGTTATACATATTGTTAAATTATTATATGATATTGCATATTATATATTTTGTATTCTGGATTATTTAAAATTACAAAAATATATTAAATATATTTCTTTTGTATTAATTGTATTCTGATGTATTATTATTTAAAAATTACAAAAAAATTATTAAAACGTTATTTTCCACATTAAAATATTTACTAATATTTTTTAAATATATATTTTATTTAAAAATGTTGAAATGCTTTGTGCATAAAGATATAAGAAAAATTAATGTATATCAAAGCAATGCAATTGTATAAGTTTTCTACATTTTAACTCGTGCAGTTTATATATGTGCATGTTTTGATCGACGATTTTAAACGATTTTATGGTTGCTAGGAAATATGTAAATATAGCTGGGCTATCAAATTTCGTATATCGAATATAGTGAACAAATCTAAAATTGATAAAAGGCAAAATGTCTATCAACTACCATTGGCCTCACATCAATTTCGAATCCTATTGGACGGTTTCACACATTATTATTTTCATATCGATTGGTCAAGTTTATATTGTATGAAGTTTATATAAATTGCCTCTACACGATAGCACAAATATCGTTCATCCACTCAGGCAAAAGTAATCAACTCGCTAAATGTATTCATCTCAACAAAGACCACTATTCACGTCTCCACCGCTATTTGTAATCGCTCGTTTAAATGAAAAAGTCAGTGGCATAAAGGAACGCGAAAAAATCTACGAAAAAACTATAAAATTTGAATTTGAAATCAGCGGATGACATCCAAGAATGCTAAATTCGCAAACTAATTAAGAAAATTTCGTGGAAATGACATTGTTAAAATCACGCATCTCCTATAATTGGATATCTCTTTTACATAATATTATTATACATACTGATTAGTTTTAAAAATTCATATTGCGCAATATACACGCGTGTGTGTATATATGTAAACGCGTGCGTGCGTGTGAGTTATTAATGATAAATCATATAAGAAATTAATCTATGTATTGTATATGTTGGGTAATACGCACACACATATATAATTGAAGAATTGTATCTTTTATTAAATCTCAAGAGATCGAATATATCACGTTATTTATTTATGTTTTACAATATGGTTATTCATACGATTAAATCAATTATTTTTTTGCGCCAGTGGACTTACCTTTATTGGCCACAATGAGTCTGCGACTATATTTAATCTAAAGTTGTAGCTTTGACTTTTATCAGATATCAATAAAAGAGAGAAATTCCCTCCGTTTCTAATTATCGCCATAGTGTCGTATGAGCGTAATTTTACGCTCGGATGCGATTGTAAGAAATCACGATATCGTTTATCAAATTATTGAACTTAATTTTGCTTTAACTAACATAACGCCGAGTCATCGATCAAAATGGTTTTATTTTTTTTAATAATAATAATTATATATATATATATATATATTATTAATAATATTATTTATAATAAAATTTATAATATATTTATAATAAAATAAAATTCATTAGAAACATTCGTATTATATACATTATTTAATTGATCGGTATCTTGGATTTATATCAATCAAAGTATTTTTATATGTCATACTACATAGATGGATAGACTACAAAAAAATAGGATAATTAACATTTGTTAAAAAAAATAAGTTTTTTTGATAACGCAATTGTTACTATGTACAGTTAATAAAATCACAAGCGCGTTCTTTAAATAAAAGAAGTAAAATCTCTGAATTAAAATTCTTTATATCTCTCTTTAATTTATACTTTAATTTACACTTATTTGTGTAATATATTTTTATTTATGTATATTAAAAGCATCTATCAAAAGTTCAATCTAAGTTTGAGCTAATTTATTCTAGTCCATCCATTTTAAGACAACGAATCTCTCTCTCTATCTACAATTTACAATCTACAATTTACAACTACAATCTATAAATTCGTTGCCTTAAAATTAAATAAAAGTTTCACTCACTCACTGACACCGATGCACAACAGCGAAGTAGTTGATGTTCAAGCTACGCGTTGTCTCTCTCTGTAGCATACAAATAATATAAAAACTAATTTATAGTACCGTTCAAATTAATACTATTTCAAAAAAATTAATACTGAATGCGTCAAACTTTATATTTGACGCATAACAATAATAAGTTAGATAAATATATTATATGATAAAATAATTTTATAAATTAAAAAACATTTTTCTAATTTTCACAGAATTTATATAAAAATATAAATATTTAATAATATTTCTTAAAAATTTATATAACATCTCTAAGTTTCTCTTGTTTAAATTGTTCAAAGAATAAACTGAATTAAATGTGATTTATAATAATTAATAAAGAAATAACGATATGAGTACCTTAGAGTTGTTCTGCCGGAGTCCTCTTCTAGGCCTCCTCCTCCTTTCAGGTTGTCAGGGTCGTCAAGGTGCATTGGCACACGCGCGATACTTTTAACAGCACTCCCGCACTTGTACGCGCGATACATTTAACGACACTCCCGCATCTATACGTGCGATACATTTAACGGCACTCCCGAATTTTACATTGTCTCTCTCCTGAAACATACAAATATAAAATTTAATTATAGCAGCGTTCACATTAATTAACTTCAAAAAATTATTATTGGACACAGCAAACTTTATAGCCTGTTATTTAGGAAAATCTAAGCTATCCCATCAGTGAAAAATTTTTTCAAATTGGTTCAGTAGTTTTTAGAGATTACCCGAATTAAACAAACAAACTTTATCTTTATTATATATTAGTATAAAAGTATATATAGTATATCAAAAATTTTAAGAATATATATCAATAATTAAGAAATATATTTATCTATAATTTGAAGAAATATATGCAAATAATTTAGTAGTAATAAATATTAATGTTTTTCTTTGAATCATATATAATATTTACCGAAAAATTACATTATTAAATAATTTAAACATATTTAATTAAACTGTGTGATACTCTGCAGAACGTAATATTTCGATCCATCCGATGAGAAGTACACATTTTTTGTTACATTCTGAAATTATTGATTTCAATTCCTACACTTGAAAAAAATTGGTTGCATTAATAAAAATTCTGTTCAAAAATGGGCGAAGCAGAATTACTGGTTGAATCTACCAGAATTCCTTTTAAGCAAGTATTTTTGCAGTATATTACTAGTAAAATTATCAACATATTTTAATAGAAGTCGAAAGAATATAAATTAGTACGCCTACGAGATAACTTCTATAAATTTTATTAAAAGAGATATAATCAAAGGAATATTCTGCAAAATAAGGATCAGACAACTCAACAGATAATATTGAGAATTCGACGATCAGAGCCGAACGGTCGTCAGCAGTCATCGACCCCCGACTTGCGGTAGTTGACTTGGCAAAAACACGATTGGCGCTTCTCCTTGGGATGCTCGACAGAAAAGACGCCTCCCAAACGATCCTTGAATGACATTCATTTTACCGAAAGAATAATGCTTTTTATTGAACAAATCTCCGACGATTTTTGGAATTGCAACAGGTATATGTTTTCGAGGAACCGCTAGATTCTCTGATTTTCCGACGGCAATAAAAGTTCTTCAAGAAATTTACTCATCAATTATAAACATTAAGTGACGACAACGCCTTTTTATAAATTCATTCACGGCATTTTGTTCGCAGCAAACTTCATTAAAAGTTTCATACGGCTTGTATTATTGATGAAATTGGATGCAAATACAGTCCAACGGTGATAGAACGCCGGTCTTTTGCGCTTTTTCCGCGAATTCATTTACATGTGATTTCGATAGAGACGGAAACTGCAATATTAAGCTTTTAAAACCATGTTACTATGTATATACACGTTAACTAAAAGAGAAGGCTTTAGTATATATGTGATCGATGCATATTTACCATAAAATATTTCATTTAGTAAAAAATATGATACTTTGGCACGTTTTTCTTTCTACAGCAGCTAATGCCGTAGCTAGAAATAAACTATGAATAAACATTTAGAATGTATAATAGATTTATTTAATACATAAATCTGTAACATGTTAAAATTGCATTTAAATTAAATATTGTTATAGCAATGTAATAATTATACATGCTATAATTTTCCGAAATTATCAAACTTTTTCTGTTAATGCAATTTATTGCAAATTGCAAGTAATTATAAATTAATTTAAATAACAACACTACACCTATATGTATTTAATAATAAAAAAATGTTTTAAAAAGAATTATTTTGTGTCACGTTATTCCAAAACTGGATATGAACTTTTATTAAGCGAATAATAAAATTGCGCATGATACAGTGTTACTTATTAGAAACGTAATAAAAATTTATTACGTAGTTGGTAAAATTTGGAGAGAACGCGTCAGATAACTGCGTTATAAGTTCCCTAATCAAAATATGTGCGCGTTTAATACAATCAACATTGCGTGAGATCTACTTTACAGAGGCACAATATATTACTAAAGTTTTGCTCGGCCAATTTCACACCCGAAATTCCGCCCAGCAATTTTCCGTTCCTCTTATTCGAAATATATTGGCAAGTTTTTCATCTGACATTTACCGTATTTATTGGCGGCGTCATTGAAGCGTTAAAACAAAATTCGGATTTGTCTTAGCGTTTAATATAAAATAAAATAATAGCAAAGCGATCCTCCCGAATGCGCGATCCCGATTAATTTAATTGTATCCACTCGAAGTCACATTTCTCCACTAAATTGAATCGATTCTTTTAATTTTCTTCAGTATATTTGTACCTTGGTACACGAAAAACGTACCAGGAATTCTTTCATTTGACGCTTGTATTTTGCCAACAGGATATTGTGTTGCAGCAAAAATTTGTAAAATATATGCGCACACGGATCTTGCAAATTTTTCGCGAGTTTCTTATCCCTTGATCTTTTATTCATCTAACTCAATCTTCTCCTTGAACTTCGTCAAATAATATGTATCGTATATAACAGTAGCATTTGTAATATCGCTACTTTTATAGAGATCGCTCAATTATCTTCAGCATTTTACCAGTACATGCGCATTGAATGCATAAAAAGAGTCGAATTATTTATACCGAATATAAATGTGTAAATAGCAGATTTTGCCGGCAAATTATAGTAAAGCTTTCATCAGCAGCGTGTCATGTTTTTTATTTACTCTCAGCAATATGTTGTGTCTATGTATATATATGTTTATATGCGTACATATATTTTTTCATACTTTTTAGATAAACTAAATAAATGCGTAATATTAATATAGTTCAAGAGTAGTTAAAAATTAACGATTATGCATTATTTGTCACAATTATTTTTATTCGGGTATTTGTTTTTCACATATAACTAAAAGATATTTTATTATAATAAATAGACTACGTGTAACTGAAAATAAACACTGCGTTTTTTGTAAATATTGAAAAAAATACACGCTGCATTATAAAATATTTAAATTTTTAAATTTTTAGTAAAAAACATGCCCTTGCTAATCGTTATGTGCAATTTTATTTTAATATTACTCTCACGACAGTAATTTCTAACGACAGAATTATATCTTATTAATTTCTTGTGATTTTATAGAATTTAAGCATTCTAAAAATGTAAATTGTGGAACGAAAAATATATGAATGTTCAATAATACAAATGGATAAAATATTAACAAAACCGAGAAGCTTTTTTCCAAAGAATAATGAAAGTAAATGTTGAACATTTATGAGTGTAGTAATTTTGAAAGTAATTTTGCACCTACTTTACATCTATACATTTACAGTCTTACCACGGCGTGAGCAAAATCGCGGCGTAGAAAAGGGCGTGGTCGCTTCTATCTTTTTGTTCTAGAGCATGAACCGCATCACTTTCAGATGTAAACTAAATAAGCTAAATAGCTTTCGGCTATCAAACACGAAACTCATCGCAAATTACTACGTTACAAATCGACGTGTTTAGCATATATATTGTTAACCCATTCATTTATTTATAAACCGCTCCGTTAACAGAGCCAAAATCTAACAACCAAATCATCTAACAGTCAACAACAAAGCCGATATGGTTGTCAATGAATGCTAAATGTAATTATAAATACAAGTTTGTGCATTCTGCACAATTAATTTTGCAACGGTATCGTTTCAACTATTTGCAACAAAAATCAATTTCGTTCAATATTGCACTCATGATATATATTAATTATATGTATATATAATAATATATTTTATGTATTATATTTATAAAAATATTTTAGACACATTATATTATTTTAATCTTATTATAATTAACAATGTAAATGAAACATTGTGAAAAAAAGTTTCTTTAAACACCATGGTCATAACTATATTCTTTCTTAACAACATTATAATTTTTTATAAATATAAAAGTATGCCTACAACAAAAAATATACTATGATCTTAATTTCTTAATTCGTCGATTGCAAGAAATAAATTAGAACAGTCCATTAAAGTTGCTATGACAAACAAATACAAATTTGCATTTAAACTCGAAATATATGAATATTCAAAACCAATATCCTTTTAATTTCTAATTTCTAATTATAATGGAATTTACAACTTTTACATTGGTTTTTTGTCCTCTAATTATTATCGAAAGAGAGAATTTGCAAAGAGAGAGACATGCTTAAAATTTACATCCTTCATCTGAAACTTTTTACTTTATATACTCTATATGAATATATATATATTTTATATTTTTTATAAGCTCTTGTATATTATGCAAATTTATACTATGAATTATACTTTTTTACGAATATTCAAATATAAAATTGAAAAAATAAAATTTTTGCGATTACAAAATACGTTTGTCAGTAGAACATTTTTTTCAAAGAATTATAACACCAGCAAAAGTAATGACTTGCGTATCATAAATTGAATGAAAGACCAAGTTATATAGTTAGATAACGTTAAAAAGCCCGATTACCGCAGCGTAATTAATATGCATATTTAAAATTCCAGGAGAAAACTCGTTTAGTATCCACAAAATTAATAGTGTTAACCAATTATACAATTATTCCAGATATGCATATTAAAACAATTATAATGGAATTTATTAATTTTAGTAAAATTCTGTTAAAAACTTAATATAAAAAAATATAAAAAAGAATTAAAACTACAGCTATCTGTATTATTGTATACAACATTCTTCTATCATGTTTTATTAATATTAATATATAAAATATAATGGTTGTTTTTTTCTTAATAAATGATAGTAAATTCTGAGTTCTATATAATATACTTATATGCTTTTGTTACACACACTTATAAAATATATAACACATAAAATATATACAAATAGTGAATCTTAAAGAAAATGAAATATGTACATTTATCGGATACTATTAAAAAATGTAAAGATTTATTAAAAAAACTACCAAAAAATTTTTGTGATCGCAAAAAATTGCAGAAAAGGAAAAAAAGTTGCGCTGTCTTTATTCACAAAATGTAGCCACGCTTAGACGACTGCGAAACAAAGCTGTCTAAAGGTGGAAAGTAACGTGTCAAATTTGCCGAAAGAAAAAATATTTTCCATAGAATGACCTATGTTAATATCTTGAACAATAAAAAAACGCTTATGGGAATAGAAATATGGCAATAGAAAGGTATATCCAACACAAAGTACCGAAGAAAAGATACGCGCACAAGTAACAAGAGGATCTCGAAGTTGTACGACATCGCACTATGAATCCAAGTGATATGCGATGAAAATTACCGCGTATAGTTCGCACGAGAGAAAGATATAAAAATGAATGATGCGAGAAGAATATGCGCGGATGCGCATTTGCACAAATGCTTGAGAAAAATTGAAAAACATATTCCTAAACAGATATGCACAAGCAGGCGCAATAATAGCACCTATATTGGTAATAAATCTTTTCCAAATTTGACACACATAAGAACAAGAATAAAAAAACTTCTAATATTATATGTTAAATAAAATTATGTGGAAACACGATCTTTTTGAAGTGGTTTTTTACGAAATATTATTCTATAATAATTTAAATCCAAAATATTCAACATTAATTTAACTAATCATTTTAATTTTTTATGACTTGAAATTTTACTGATAAATGCAACAGTTACACATTTCACGTATGAGTATATCATTATTCAAGCAAGATACACACAGAGAAAAAAGAAGAGAAAGAGAAAAAAAGAATATGAAGCCTAACAATGCATGCAGAGAAATGTTTTGATACGTTATAGATGTATCTCTATGTGGGACGTCGTTAATGCTCGCGGTATGTAATACGCATATACGTAACCGAAATTGCAAGCGATGCATTTTCTCGAGCGCTTTATCCCATGTTACTGTATATGTTATATATCCACGGATGCGGGATAACGAGTTTCAACGAACGGAGTACTTGTAGAGAGGGATAAAAGGGAGATCATGAAATTCGATATTAATTTCTACCGCGAATAAATGCGCATTCCTCACGCTTATTATTGTTCGTTTATATGGCTGTCGTTTGTGAGTATACACATGAGTACAAGCGCACAAAATTTATCCGAAATACGACTATCCTTATAATTGTATTTAATTTGTTTTTAAAGAAATTGTAAGTAGCTAATGATTTTTTAATTCTTTATTCAATAACGTAAAAAATATACCATATGAATGTATATATTCTCGTGAAAGGGATACACATATTGATATATAATAAATTTACATTTAAATACATTTGAATTTAATGCAATTATTAAATGATTTACTAATTTGATTAATTATTACGTTTTAACAAAAAGGAGAAAATATTTCAAGAGAAAATTTTAATTCATATTTATGATCTGAATATTCAAATTCTATAAATAATAGATGGAAATGGAATTATAACATTCAATAGAAATTATACTGATTTTACTGAAATTATACGAATTCTTGTTCATATAAAATTTATTTTCTAAATGCAATGTAATTCTTCGTAAAAAAATAAATAAACATATTAAAATATATAATAAATTCTATAAATTATATATATAATTAAAAAATAATTTGCAAAGCTGGGGAAAGGATTTGTTTATTTTCTAAACTAATTTTGATTCATATCTCATTACGGATAGTAATCTAACAATAAGAAGAATGTCTACATCACCTTTTAGTGAATCAAATAAAATCGATCAAATCTCCTTTTTGGATTCAATTAGGTCCATGAAAGGACACGGGTATAATAAACGTGGACCACAGTAACCGCAAGTCCACTAAAGACACTTACAACTCCGATTGAATGACATACCCTAAAAGCAAAAGTATCTCTGTGCTTATGACCGACGTGCGATTTATGATCAAGCGAGCAAACGACCACAAATTCACCACATTTTCCAATTTAGATGGACATCAAACTTTAATCAAGTTTACTTATACTTAGTTAATTTATAAAAGATCATGTCACTATAATATTTCCAACTATGATCGCGATAGTTCTATATTGAGACGTGAGCGTGCCGTTCTTCCAAGGAGGCAGGCAGGTTTATATGACGACGCGTGCGAACATTTCGCCGCAGAGATTGCCCGGGTAAAAAGCTCATCTTTGCTTCGCGAAGCGTCTCTGTGATCTTTTATAATTTGTGTTCGTGATCGCGGTTTGATGATATCATTTGCACAACCTTGCCCTGTTTGCATTGAAAATTTCTTACTGCATGCTACACATTGTTGAGACATGTCTCGAAATTTTTCTAAATTTGGAAACAGAGTTTGGCATTGCACAACGTAAAATGTATAGTGAAATATAAGATTTTAAAAGTATATTTAACTTTTCCAATACTTTTTGAATACTTCCAGATTTTAAAATGTCAAAGTTCTTAAACTCGTGTTTGCTTGAAGTTAAATTTTAAATTTACATATACACAAATATTTTGATTTTTGAAAAAAAAGAGATATTCTTTAGATTTTCACAATTTTTCAAGTATTGAATTTTTTATTTAAAATATCGAATTAATAATATATATTTGTTTTTTTATTTTATTTTATTCAATATTTATATCAAATATATATTGAATATTTATAATAAATATTATAATAACTATTGTAATATATATAAACTCAATCGGATAATTTTTATAATAAATTAATTTATTATCGTAATTATAATTTTTTCGAAAATTTTAAGAATCTCAATTTTTAAGTCATTTTATAGAATATGTTTTATTTTACTGAAAACAGAAAAAATTATTATTTCATAATCTTTCCTTTATTTATAGTTAAGTTTCATTCTTTAATATCGCGGTATATATAGCTTCTTGATTAACATACGAGCATACGAACAGCCACCATAAATATAGATAAAATTAATCTATCGTGCTTGTGTGGTACATACACTAATGACCGTCTCCAATGACGGATAATAATTACGTTTACATCAAACTCGATAAATTGATTTAATCAATTTCTGAAGCACACGAGGAAATTGTACAAAAAATCTTATCATTAATTAATACAATGCAAAGCAAATCAAAATGTTATCGTATAAATTTTGCTATATATACTTTATAATTTAGAAATAGCTTATATTTCATGAATAAAAAATAATTTGACAATTTCTGAAGCACACGAGAAAATTGCCCAAAAAATGTTATCATTAATTAATAGAATATGCAAAGCAAATCATAAATGTTATACATTTTGCTATACATATTTTATAATTTAGAAATAGCTTATATTTCATAAATAAAAACATAATTTGACAAATATTGTTGAGCTTTAGAGATTTACATCACAAATACATATATATTTATTGTATTTCTATTTCCAACTATAATTATTATTATTATGATTATTTATAAATTCCATTGAAAAATTGTGTTATAAAAAATTAATATTTTTCTATAATAATCAGAATATCTCACACTATTTTATAAGGAAACACACTATGCCAGAATAGTAAATCATTTGAATGATAAAACTTTCAAATAGTGAAACGCTTGGAGATAATGGAGAGATTCTAGTACGCCTTCCTCCAATGTCTCATCCTACTGTCGGAACAAATTCCGACGGCGGAAACGTCGAGTATCTCCTCTCAGTGAATTATACAAAACCCTTTTTGTCCCTCAAACACATTGGCTGCCATCGAAGCATGTCAGAGTAGGAAATAAAATTCAGGTTAGGGGGCATTGAAACCAAATACGATGTAAATTATATCGATAAATTCATATTTGCGAATACATTTCATCGTGTGTCACTTGTGTTCGAAATTATCATTTTATACTAATAAGAATTGTGGTGTTTCCGATTATCGCCCCAGTCGCAAATGCAATCGCGTCAATTTGATAGCAATTTACAAACCATCACATGTGTATGCATTAATTATTTGTTTAACGATTGGGAACAGACATCGAATTGTCTCAATTGTGCATCAGCGATATGCGGAATACAAATAGACGTTACGTTAAATCCCGAGTGTTCCATTATCGGAACCTCCATACGCGAGTATACTAGTTGTAAATAATAAATCGCAATTAATCGCTCCTCTGGCACGGTTTCGGACTTTTGAATTTGTGAGGATCAGGGGAAATTAAGTGGACGCTCTGTTTATGACATCTCAAAAAGCTCTAACATCATTATATTAGTCTACTATTTTTTTTTATCTCATCAACCAATTAAGTACTATAATAATAATTTTAATTTTTTTTGTAGAAAAAAACAATGCTTGATATATCATAAAAAATGACAAATTTCTCAGAAAAAAATCAAAATCGATAAAAAACTGCTGTTATTAGTAATAATTTCTCAAATCATTGTCTAATAAGTCTAATTTAAACATGTAATGTATGTTTAAAATGTTTATATAGTCTTGTCTTTTCTATTTTTATTCACTGAACTTTTACTAGAACTTGGTTCACATTTCAGCAAAAAAAATTCGCAATAATTAGTTAACTACAGTTGTACGAAATAAATAAAAACAAAAAATTTGCACGAGACAACGTGCACGCGATGATAAAACAAAAAATGCATATTTAGTAGAAATAATAAGTAATTACTTAAAATTCTTATCAGCAATACGTGAAGAGAATGTGAATGACAATTTTCTGTAACCTTGTTTGAGGTAAATTTTTATGGACGATACAATCCTGAAAAGGATTGCATTAAAATTGCTTTAACTAAAGAACATAAGTATTTTTCTAAAACAAGTAAATCGCACATTAATCTTATCCCGAAAAAGCTTACGTTTTCATATATTTATTTTTATATAAATAAAAATTATGAAAAGTCTTAATTATAAAATTTATTTATAATTGTAATTTAAATTTGATGAAATTGACCAAAATATTTATTATATACTTTTTTCTTATTTCTTTTGTTTAGAAAATAATTAAATTATTGGAATTAAAATATTCCACTATAACGATGACAAAATAAAAAACTAAAATTTTAATAATCTCCTATGAAATAAAAATTTTCAAAAAAAAATGTAACACGTGATTTCATAAAAGTATTCTCATTCACATCTAATCATACATATTTGTTTATTAATTATTACTCAAAGATTATTCCTCTATTTTTTATTATTATAAAGTTTAAGTTATTGTTGAAATTATTTTCGACGAATATTATTTGCAAGATTATGTATATTATGTGTAGAAACATCGATCACGGTTCTTATCCTATACTATATTGATCTTTGCTTGACTCTCATGTAAAGCAGCAATATTGTAGACTTTGTTGACCAATTGTCCAAATATAATAGAACGGACCGATTATAGTAAGCGTTATATTTGGTATTAAGTTTGTTATCCTAATAAGTACTTAGGATTAAAGCTTTTAATCGCTTAATCCCTTTCAGTAGGCTTATTTGTTATCCACTTGTATTAGCACAATGTTCCGATAATCTTAGGATTTAATTATTCTTATAACTTCAGTCAAATAAAACAGAACTATTAAGAAAATATTTTATACTATATTAATAAAATATTTTATATCACTATATTAGGTATTCGAGTAATAATTCATTAATATGGATATATATGAATATGAAATGATGTTCTGCAAATATCTGTATGTTCTAAATATCTGCATATATCCTCGTATCACGTAACGGATATATTTAAAAATATTGAAAAAATATTTAACAAAAAAGAAAATATGTGTCGCAGATTTTTTGCAAATTTCTTTATAAAAAATTTTGTTTTCTTTTTTTATTAAATATTACCTTGCACAAAAAGTTTATGCATACATGTACATATATGCTTTATAAACATGCATATGTATTTGTGTGTGTAAATTTAAAGCATATACTTTTTACAAGATTAGTTGCAGCGAACAGTGGTCACTTTTGTTACATTATGTGGATATACAATGTAGATTTCTTGTCAAATAAATTTTTTACAAAAACGTAAACCTTTATATAGCACGAAATTTAATAAAGAAATCTAAATTTTTTATAAAAAGAAATTTACAAAGAATCTGCGACACATATGCTTCTCTTTCTTTTGTCCTAAATTTTATATTTATATTTTTAAATGTAGCCATCAAAGTTAATATGTGCAACTTCTTGTAAAGTTTCTCCATTTAGAATTAATAACATTTCTTAAATAGGTATTCGGTGATATATGCTATTCTCTTTTTTAATGTGTATCTATATAACACATAGTTTTTCCCCTTTGTCGTAACAATATTCAATATATCACGGGAGGGAGATTGAGAATTGCGAGAACAGTCGTCAATAAATCGGTACAGGAAGTTCTCGAATAAAATTTCGGGAACGTACATTGGGAGCGAGAGAACCAATCAATGTAATCGACGATAGAACATTTAAATTGGAATTCCGATGTACTTTTCTATCGTTTCTCACGAATCCTACGAGTTTCCAATGATATGGCAAATATTGCTCAGAATTTCGTCACTGGTAGAAAACCGAAAGTGCTAACTTATAAATTTCAATAATGCTTTTGCACAATCTCAAGAAATGCAACTTAAAGGATAAATTATCGTTGCTTACAAAAATTGCTTTGGAAAGCCTTTAAAGCTTTACTATCCTAATAATTATTTCATTTTCAATTGTGATAAAACATAATATTACATTAATCATTTTACTATCAGAAATATTCTTTGATTGGAGCAATATATCTTCAATATTTCCTTTTTATATTTCACATATATATTCCCTATATATGTAATTTTTTTAAATTTAAATTCAATGAAATCCATTATACATTTCATAAATAACCATATTGAGAGAAAAAATAAGTATAAGAAATATTTATATCTGTGATACATTCAGTAACCAAATATAACATCATTTTACCTCAGAAAATGTAAATATTCTTAATAGATTAGATACAATAATTTTCTCTAAAGAATAAAAAATTAACGTAATGCATAAAATATCTTGATATCTACTATATTTTAGACGATTGTGGAGCTTGAATTATTTCGCAGTCGGGTGTGCTAGAAAGTATTTGAAAAAGCGAGAGACATTGCCGGCGATTTATATGCGCGGATTTTCGCATTCAGTCGTGAAAAAAAGTAAGAACGCAGCTAATGATTTTTACGGCGTGCTAATGATTCCATTATTTTTGTTACGATGACAGTAATGCGCGCAACAAGGAAACATTGATACTATAATAATATATATCCATTATTAATTAAACATTAAAAAATAATCACATT
Source organism: Nylanderia fulva (assembly GCF_048542155.1). Classification (NCBI taxonomy): domain Eukaryota; kingdom Metazoa; phylum Arthropoda; class Insecta; order Hymenoptera; family Formicidae; genus Nylanderia; species Nylanderia fulva. The sequence goes on from NW_028189518.1 coordinate 1,291,267, forward strand.
ATTAGAATAAAAAATCAATTACATATTATATTTAACCGTAGAAGATAAATATGAAAATTCACGTAAGACGTAGCAACGTAATTATGTACGTCACCTTAATTTCCTAAATTTTCTCTATTTTTTACTCTACTTCCTTGTCGGAGTTTAAATGCTCTCATTCTTATAATGTTCAAACCAACTGACTTGCATATTTAAACTAAAGATTGCAAGAAGATAATTATATAAAAATTATTAAATATAAAAAGTAATATAAAATAAATGTAATTATTAATTTATATAAAATTACTTTACGTGAATTGCAATTATTTGGTAAGTTGTCTTTCTTAAATGTTAATATTAATATATCATGTATACTGAAGAGATATAATTCCATTTATATAACTCAAATTATATGAACACGTTTTTGTGTAATCTACAATACATAGCTGAAATAACAATAATTAATTGAAATTACAGCAAAATCTCATCTCAAAGTAATTTACGAAAAAACGTTTATAATATTTTGAATATTTTTATAAGATTTGTATGTGTAAATATTTGCAATTTTTTCGTAAATTTCACTATTATTAAATATGAGTCAATAATAAAATTTGTTTAAACAATTCACTATATATCTCTAATAATAAGAAATCCTATATTACGACCTATCACAGTTATACGAGAACCAGCTTGACAGTGGGTCGCTATACATAATTCCAGTCGAGATCATATCTTGTAAATGTATAAGGGACAAAATGTATCATTAATCAAGACATTAATTAATTCTTGTGTGCAAACGCAACTTCATGGTCAGAAAACTCATCTTATTGTTAACAAATGTAAATCCCGCAAAATAAAAAATTAAAATTAACAAAATCAAAGATTATAAAATCTCTTATCGTCTTTTATCGTCCTCTCTCTTTCTATTTTGCGATAATGCATTTAAAAAAATCAAATTATAAAATGCATCATTGCAAAACAGAGAGGTAAAAAACGATAAGTACAACATATTTTTTCGTACTAAAAAAGAAGAGATACAAAATGAAGTTTAATCTAGTATTCTGCAATGAGAGAGTAATAAAGTTCTACGATTTAGATAGACGGATCAACGACAAAACGTGATTAAAGTTCTTTCTTAGAACAGAGCGTTCTGATTTTTCAACCGTCGACAAACGCCTATGTGACAGCGACTTAATTAAAGTAATTTCTAGCGAAATGGACCCGCCACTATCTTAGGACGGAATTACGCGACGATCTCTACCTAAAAGGTAAAATTCGAGTCCATCCAAAGGAAGCCTTTCCAAGACGAACTTCAGAGGTGTCGTGAAAGTGAAGCTTAATCATATCGCGTCGAGAAGTCAGGTTGAGGCAAAGACAAACATTTAGATATTTCGTGTCTTAATTTATTATACATAGACGACATTTTGAGCGATTTAAAGTGCATCTCGTATAGAGCTTTTAGAATACATATTTTCTTTATTGATAATTTTCGGGTCGCATTTATCATTTGCATCTCACAAAAGCATTAATATATTATTAATCAGTGTTTGCACAGCAATCTTTAAAATTAAAATGCAAAACGCACGTTATAAAAAAGTGTTCACGCTAATCAAATAAGTGATATAGTATAAGTTAAAGCAAAACAGTGCAAATATGTTGATTTTATATTAAATTAAAAATATGTGTCGGTTTTATATTAAATATTAAATTGCTTTTTACTGTTATTATTTGTTGTTAATAAAAAAGTAAATAAGTAAATATTAATATATAAGACCATTATATATTTGCTGTGTATTATTTAAAATATAAATATAGATTTTATATTTTAAATAGTACACTGCAAAGATATATCAAAAAAAATTTCAAAACTATTTTTCAAATTTTGAATAAAATTTTTGAAGACATCGATATTGAACTAAAATATTTGCAAATGTTAACCCCTCAGAATTATTCAACAAACAGAGTAGTGATTGCAAACTGCTGACAAGTTTGGCCTACAAAGTTGATCCTCAATTTTAACTTTCAACGCCTATAAAGAAAAAAAAACTAAAGTCTCTTGGGGTTATGAGACGCGGAAAATGTGGTGTCAGCGATCCAACCCACGTTTTCTAACCGCGAAAACTGATGTCCTTGAGACATATGATCGAGATAGAACGTTATATAAAATGCGGATAAAGAAATGAGAACAATTATTATAAAATTTTCCGTGCAAAATTTTCAAATATTTAATTATATTATTTAATAGATTTGTAACGGTATTTAATTAAATAATAAAAATATTTAAATAAAAAATACTTTTATTAATTTATTGTTTTATTGTTAGTTTTGAAATATATCTATATCTATATTTAAAATAAAAATGTAGAAATATGCTCATTTAAATTAAATTTTGAAAAATGTATCTCTTTAATACATTACCAAGAAGGTAAATAATAAATCAAAATGTATAAAGGTACAATTAATCAATAATCTATTCTATCTACGTTACATTCAATTAATACGCAAAAAATAAATTAATTAATTATTAAATATTATTAATTATTACATTAATTTTAGTTAATTAATTATTACATATATCTAAATTAATTAATTATTTGATATTAATTATATTAAATATTGATATAATTATAAAAGTTCCAAAAATTTAATAATCAAAGAAATTCTCTCGAAAATTAATAATCAAAGAAGTTCTTTCAAAAAAGATCACAATTTTCTATATAACAACTTTAATCTTGTGTATAATATGTGATTGAAGTAAGTGTAGATTTTAGAGCTTTATGCAAATTGAGTGAGGGAAACTAAAGCCAGACAGGAAATAAGTACAAAATTGTCGGAAATAATCAATAAGAAAGGATTATTGGAATAATGCTGCACTTACACATAGAAAATTATTAATCAGAAGTATGAAATATATGCCTTTATATGCTTGCTATCGATGTTTTCAACAAACTAAATTTTATACAAATTAAATTATTAAAATTAAGTTATGAAATTTTCATGGTAAAATTAAACGAATAATTTTATATATCTTCTTTCCTCCCTCTCTTATTTGCTTTAAATTGTTAATAATGTGCTGTCTATTTATGTAAATAAAAAAAAGATAAATTTAATTAAAGTTTGATTAAAGTTTAATTAATTTTATATTTTAAAATCTCCTAATTTTCCTAATATACTTTTTGCAAGTCAAAAAATAAGCACATCTGAGAAATGTGTGATAAATTGTAAAATCACAACTGTGATTAATTATGTACATAAGATATGTTTGACATATTTGATTCACAAGAAATATGTTTAAAATAATTCCAACGTAAATAATTAGGTAAACACGTATTAAATATCTCGCGTAATTGTCAGTAAAAGAAATTAAGAATTAAATGCACAATAATATCAATAGTTAAGTATAAAAAGATTAAGACAAATATTAATATAAATATACAATATGTATATACATACATATAAAATTAGTATGTCATTTTCATAAAAATTCTTTACGAATTTTTTATTATATTAGAAAAAATTAATTATTATTCTCTATTGATTATTATATGTTAAATTTTTATTTTGTAATGTAATGTCAAATAATCCAGAAACAGCACATTACATATATATATATTTTTTAACTTTCGTATTGTATAAGTACAATATGATGCACCACAAAAGACAGAGAAAGAAATGTCACTAGTATATGTACTATATGTCATTTCTTTGTTTTCGAGATTCCTAGGAAAAAAACATGATGAGATTTGCGTGTGATTTTTCCTACGTGTTTTTCTGTGAAGAAGGAAGATTAATTAACATCAGCTCGGTGATGGCTGTGTGCATTTTCAACATATCGAAAGATGGATCTACATATGCCAGTAAACGGATGCTGCCTGCAATTCCCATTAATCTCGATTAGTCGGTAGATCAAGCGTACATTTCCCATCATATGCGAGAGAAAAAAAGAATGAGTGAGAGAGAAAGAGAGAGAAAGAGCTAAAAGAGACTGTGAAAGCGATGGAAAATATGCCGAACAAAAACGGATATTCAACTCGCCATAGGGATTTCTGGAAAATCCAATTGTGGTCAGCAGGATCGCCCGGAAATGTATCAAATGTAGGATCGAAATATTAAACGCCAAGTATATTCTTATTTCCCTTTCGCGATTACGGTTTTACTGTGCTTGGATATTTCGAACGAATATTTCTATCGTTTTCTTTTTTTGTACTAAATTACAACTAGCAATTTTTTGACACATATAATAAGAGAAAAATAATTATCTGGTAATTTTACATTAATTCAAAATTAGAGTGATACAAAGTTACGTTTTAATATTATATTTCATATGTGCTTCTCATCTCCAAATCTCTCGTATTATTTGTCGTGAGAAAGATAGAGAATAAAATTACGCAATGTTATAAGATATAATACAATATTATGAATAATACGCGTGATTCGAAGATAAGAAACATGAAATGTATAGTATTAAAACATAATACCACGTTATATATCGATAATGTCGAAAAAATACGACTTTCGTGATCGTACATTTAGTACATTTTGAAGTGATCATTAATTGCTTTCACTACCAAAATCAATCTTAAAAGAAGTGAGCGGAAAATTTACTGATCCAATACACTAAGATCCAGAAAGTTTGTGCAACTCAATAAGATTTTCAATTTTGATTCACGTTTCGTAACACAAATTTCTGTTTGATCTTTAAAAGACATTTTTATGTCCCTATTACCAGTTCCTATTGATAATATTTTATCCTCGCTTGTCGCATCTATCTTCATTTTATCCATTCATTTTAACGCGTGAAGACACGTACTTCAAAGACTCATGAGAGTCCGAGCACGAGACTCTATTCCACGGTGTTATTCGCGCGTCGCCCAAGTAACTTCGTATCAATTAACACGATGAGCAGTCGACCTCCTCGTAAACTCTATTCTAGCTCAGTATTTGCTTTGAGAGCTCTGTTACAGATCTAGAAGACTTGGTCTTTCCGCTGCCAGCGAGTTCCAACAAACTTCGTTATGCGATTGTAGCCGGATATATACGAAACGCAATATGAATGTCCCATGACTGCGTGATAAAATTAAATTGTTGCATAGCAAGATGTTTAAAAAGAAAAGTATTTACAAAGATAAGTACTATACAGAAACTATACAAACAATATCATACGAATCTCAAGTTTTTTAACTTCGTTTTTCGGTAAATTCAATTGTACGTTTTTCTTTCTAGTATGCATCCTTTAGTACTAATTTTACAGTATTTTTTATTTATTCTATATGACTCTTTTTAAGAAGTAATCTGCTATCTTTAAAGAGACAGTAATTATGTAATGAATATTATATTATATATTTTCAAATAAATCACATGTAATAAATTTTTGTTCAAAATTTTCTTCTAAAAATTAAATTATTATGAAGAAAACTAAATTATTCATATGTCATCAAGAAAATATATGATTTTATAACAAACATGCATTCTGTATAATAACAAAAAAGGTGAAATATTTTATTTATTTTATGACATGTTTTGGTGGCAAAAGGGCCGTGTTTTCCTTTATGCTGACACATAATGTGACAAGACTTCCCTCGCGTATATATATATATATTTTTTTTAAGTATGCTTTATGTGAATACATATTTCACTGACGAGCCGCGCGACCATATGGTGGAAAACCTTTGACGTAACAATGTCGGAGACAATGTTATCTCGAGAATGCTGCAATTCGCTTGACTTCTAAGGATCGTTGAACTTCCACTACGTGCAAGACTATAATTGTTCCCTGTTGCAACAACGGCCGACAGGAATTCGTGGCAGTCGATACGACAGCAAAGTTGGGACAATCTATTCCGCACGAATTACTTTGCGTTACTCGCGACGGCTTCTTTAAAGCTCCTGATTGTTCGGCGCGCACAATGCCCACCACACAAAGCAGCTTTGTGAACAGCGATGGTACAACTACAAACGCTTATTTCCGAACGAATTCTTACGTGCTCGTTTAATACCTTAATAACCAAACGAAAAAGTTTTTCATCGAAAGAACGATATAATTCCGTTCTGCATAACTCTAATTACTTTAATTTTTAAACGCTTTATACTAGGTGCAAACTTTCTTTTGCATATGTGTGTGTATGTAAAACAATTTGGATAAAATAATACATTTTATTACAAAGAGAGAAATTCTGTTATGAGACATTAAAGCATTTGCGCGATTTTTATTAAATATTTAATATTAACGCTCAATTTCTGGAAAGAGAAAAATATTTTCTTTATTTTCGCGTATTTTCTTTGTATAGTGTGCTAGGCAGCAGCAGAATATTACAAAGCCCTTTTTAATTAGCAAACGTTCTCTCTTTGATCTCTAATTTATCGACATGATTCTGGCAAAAGATATATATATATATAAATTATGATTAATTATCTTAAGATAAAATCGAGCAAGTGGTGAGATCGCTTTTTATACTTTTAATCCAGAGATGTTATGATTAACGATCTCTTATATACATGCTTCGTTAATTTACAATTAACGTTAAAATAATTAAACACAATATATTCGTTTGCTCTGTTTGTTGACAGATATTATAATTAATTTATTACGTTCCGTGGTACTTTAATTTTCATATAAATAAAATATTATTTACATTGAAATGAATTTTTTTCAGCTATCAACTAAGAAAATGTGATGATGAAAACGATTTGTGTGTATATATGTGTGTAATCGTATAAAAATTGCAATGCCCTGTCACTTCGAATTTATTAAAATTTTAATAATTTTAAGTAAAAAAAATTTGAATTTCACAATTTTATTCTCATTATATTAGATGCAGCAATCTTAATATCACGTATTATTATTGGCAGCTAATATCGGAGTTTGTCGAAAAAGTCGATGCTTTATCGAAAACTTTTAAACACGCCTCCACATACTTTCTCCTTCTTTCGCTATTGTTCGTGCTACATTTTCGACTTTCAAAAAGTTCGGCAAATACTTCAGCTGTTCTTACCCCGAGCGTACTACAAAATCGTTACTCAATAAAAAGCTCAAGTTTGACAAAATATCTGATTGATTATTTTAATTCATCACAGCTAATCTTTAGATAATTTGTGTTGATCCAAGTTTAATCGCCCTTCTATCGCCGTTTGTGATAGTTATTTGAATACTAATAATAAGAAAATAATTATACTGACATATTATGTATTGTAGAATGAAAAAAATTATTTCTTTATTACGTCATCTATTTTTCTATAATTGATAAGTCAGCATCAATTGTAATAAATCTATAAAAAAAATTCTACGAAGTAAATTGCTTCCAATTTATAAAAAACAATCATATTTTTAAAAAATAATATTTTGCTCTAAAATATACCTATTGTATATAAAAAGACATTTGAAAACATTTCTTGTTTACAAATACGTGTATTCGTTGTCAGAAGAGATGAGACGCGGATCGACACAGACAACTGTTGAGTGAATGTAATCAGTATCTCGATTACCACTATATAAATGCGATCAATGATTGATAAACTACCTTTAAATAACACATTCATGCGCACTGTCGCGTACAACTCTGGTAGCCGTTATGTTGGCGACAGCAAATTCAACGTCACATGAAGCGGATAATTTGATATTGTAACGCTGGATAACTATGCCACGCGTATTTTACTCGTGGCGACGGCTGGAAATTTCCATACAAATTAGCAGACCCGCGGGCCGCATATCATAATCCGCAAATAATAAACGGCTGTATTTGTGGTAATTCAGATGGCCGTATCTTAACCGCTTCACGCATCCGCAATTATTGAATTTATACTTAATTTCCGAGTCTAAAATCTAATTTTAACTGTTTAGTGACAGATTTCACGAATTATTAATAAACCTTATTTCCATATGTAATGGCAATGTCTTTAAAAAATAATTTTAGTACTACTTGTGTGTCTTAAAAAAAAAACTTTATAATAACAAACAACTGACAGCAAAAACAAAACGCCGTCCAAAAAATATCAAACTATTCACAGGATCAACCATTCAACAGTTTACTGTGTTTTGTGAACTCTTTTTTTTTCACATATTCCGCATGCATTCCTTTTTGCAATTTGCATGACCTATTTCAAGCTCAACTTGATTTAGTTTAGAGTCATCTCTGATGTGTACGCATCACGGTGCAACGTCAACGAATTAATTTACCGCGACTGAGATAAGCTGCGGATGCGTCACGCAAATGTATACTACTAGCGTAGTAAAAGGTCTGCCTACATATGTGCACGAACTACTTGCGCGTTTACGGTTTACACTTCGGAAAGATTATTATAATTAAAAGCTCTCTCTCTATATATATATATATATATATATATATATATATATATATGCATATAATGACACACACTCAAAATCACCTATAATGTTCGTGCTACAGAATTAATTTATTTATTCATGTATGGTTTAATGATATATGTAACATAGATGGTATTGGCTATTCAAAATGGATGTATAGAAAATAGCGCCTTGGGCATTGTGCATGTCCACGCAACTGTGAATCTACCTGGCAAATGGATCTTATTTTTAAATAGCTAAAATAAATGTTTTAAATTAATTCAAGCAAATTATGTTATAATAATATACATTTTGTTACACACGCTCACAGTATAACAAACTTATTATAGTCAGTTATTATTATACCCATTATTTCATTCAATAAATTGTTATTATGCTAGACACACATTAATCGTCCGTAATAATCCGTAATAATCACAGCTATAACAATTTATATTATGAACTACTATATTAAATTATGCGATTAATAATGATTAAGCAAAACAGTTTGATAATATAATAATGTATCTCCCTCAAAATAAAATATATATTCATAATTATTTTTAGATATGCATTAATTTTGTCTGTTTTATAATTTATGGAATCTTTAAATTTATATTTGCATATGCTTAAAACAGAATATACATAACAATTTTATTATAATTATGATGTACTATTATTTTAATAGTTTAATTATATACATCTACTTCAACCATTAAAACAATAGTAAATTATAATTATACTAAAATTGTTATTTCTCTTGAAAATTGGATTAAATATATATCCAAAGCATATTACGTCATCTTTGATTCACAAAGCATAATACATCGCATTATAGAGAAAAAGAGGAGAAAGCATATAATAATATATTATTATTGTAATTTGTATAAAATAAATAATCTTTAAATATGTATTTTAATAGTATAACATATACCTACTATATTATTTATTTTAAACAAATATTTCAAAATTAGAGAAATCAATTTTATATTTTAATTAAAATATATTGAAACTCTAGGAAGCATAATAAAAATTTGTAATACAAAAAATAAGCATTTTTTTTAAATAGTTATTTCTTTACATTTCAACATTTAATTCTAAGAAAAAGAAAGAAGCTACATAAAAATTTCTTAAATATAATGCAATTAGAATATTTACACATCAAAGTTAAAAAAAAGACGTAACAAATTAAGAAAGATGTATTATGCGTCAAAGTTATATTGGTTTCTTCCCGAAAACATTATTCAACGTAAATCAAAAACAAATAATATATCAAGAAAGCATATCGAGCGTTATAAATTCAACTGCCTTGGTGTTTATCGTAAGTGAAAATTTATCGAAGAATATTTCATCGAGCCAAAAATAAATCAACAAAGAGCATAGACTCGTCTTGGATTTACAGCGCGGAATATTTCGCCGCGGGCGATTACAGAAATAATTTCACAGTAATAGGTTGAACTCCTATCGAACTCTCTTGCGCAATACACAGATCTGCACGATACGCAGATTTGCGATTAAGTTTATTCGTTGTTGATGAAATGCGATATTAACAGTTTAATTCGGAACGCAACAACGATTTGACAAGCGATTTGACCCGTTATGGTATCGTTTATCAATGCGTTTAAAACGCAGCTATACCTGTATGTGCATACAGCGGGGTTAACTACAAAAGAGTACGTAAATTAATAGTGGACATTGAACGCAGACGAACATGGTTATACCTGTACGCGCGTTCAAACAAGCCAATTAAACTCTTCGGAACGCGATAAAAAGATCGCACTTTACGATCAACGCGACGTTCTATCCGCTTTGGTAAAGTAAATTTACTTTACGCGCTAATTTATTGTAATTTACTTAACTTCCATTGTGTATGTATGTGAGTGTGTACCATATAACGCTTCATTGTGTCTCAATGCTATGCGATTTTTTCACTGTAGCCGTATCAATTAAAATGCATTGATAGTACATTGAACGAAAAAGGAACTATAAAAATTTTTTTTTAATTTCTATATTATATGTATTTTTTTAAGTTTATCGTTTGCTTAATTTTCTTTGTTACTGTCTTCGAATAGCCTTATATTACATATGATAAAAATAATTTTGTTACCATAGGTAGCAAAATTAAAATCAAAATTATAATTGGATAAAAAAAATTTTCTACACACATAAAATATTATGTTCAACCTAAGTTTAAGCTATCACCTTGCTATCTTTCTATAGTGATTTCCAACTGATTGTGAGAGTACCGTCCACTTTCGTGTGCAAAAGTTTTTCATACAAAAGGCAGCCCATGTTGTGGCCCATTTTACATTATCGATCCTGACAAGTTTCCGAGAGCGCCACGTTATAACATTTTCATCACTGTCCAACAATGTTCTCTACACGTTTGTAAACGTGTTATCGTCAAGCAGCTCTCTCTCTCTCTCTCTCTCTCTCCCTCACACACTTTCTCTCTCTCTGTCAGTGCAACATTTCATGACGTTTGAACACATATCATTGTAAGAATCAAGTAACTCGAAACATCGGTATAACCGCAAACAAGCATGTAAATCAGTTCGGCTACGATATTTAACAATCCTACGTATGGAACATGTCGCAAAGAGTAAGTACTAACCACCAAAAAGTTACACGGAACATTATACCTATGTCACGAACACTATTGAGCATCGCGCTGATTCTGAATTTCCACGCGGTTATAAATTAAACATATGTATACATATATATGTACGTACATCGCCATTCATTACCTCGCGGTTATATGCTGAATCTCCATATAGTAATAATAGTAAGATGGTTACTATGCATGAATTTTATTTAGTAATTATATGCAGTGTATATATACATATATATGTGTGTATATCGATATTATTGCACAAACAATTAGACTTTGTTGGTATAGATCTGTATTACATGGAATTGTTGAAAAAAGGGAAGAGAATATAAAATAATAATAGATATAAAATGATGTGAGTAAATAACAAAACAGTATACATATAATATGAAATGAAGAATTGTAGAGCTACTATTCTTTTATAGTGATACTTTCTAAAAATGTCATTTCAACTGTCAAAAACTTTACCGCAAATATTCTTTAAGAATAAATATATTCACATCTTGAAATGGAAATAAACGATGTTATAAGAGTCTAAGATCTTTTTTGAAAAATTTACATTTCTTATAAAAAGGCATAAAATTAATTATTCTGTCCACAAGAGTTAAATCCATGCATACTTAATGTAACATTTTAGATAATTTTGGAATTGCTAATACTTTCATAAAAGATTAAAAAGAATTAAAAATTAAAAAATTAGAGATCAAGAATTAAGAAAAGTGACTTGAAAAAAATATAAAACGAATATATATAAAATGCGTAAATTGTTTATGGAAAATATTTTTGACATGTACCAAGCAAGATCTAAACTTTTTTGAACTTTCCGATCTTGTTATACAAATCCTATCAGCTATGTATAACAACAAGATCCATTAGATACAAATTGAAGAAGCACGCTTATGTTTTGCACGGCATTGAAACTTTTTTCTTGAGAGAACAAAGTTTCTCGTAAGACTTTACAGGAAAGCTTATATGTATTATCTTTATATGAGAAGCTGAAAATTTACTTATAAAGAACGTTGATATGAAAGCATTAAAACGTGAAAAAAACAAAAAAATAAAAATTCCAACAATTAAAATAATAGTGAGAATAAACAATTATTGTTTGGAATCAAGACAAAACATACATTATATTTGTCTATAAATTAACGTGCAATCAATTAATCTTCGGGCACAAGATATGTTTTGGAATTTATTTTAGCTGACTATTAAATTTACTTTAGCAGTTAAAATATTAGAGAAACTAAAATTTAAATCATAATGTTATTATATTAAATTATAATCTTATAACATTAAATTATACATTCATTTATAAGATTCATAACATTTGTTATTTAATAATTTTTAAATTTTAATTATTTAATAATCCAATATATGTAATTATATAAATTTTTATAAGCCGTAAATTTTACAAAATATGACATTTTTCTTTTATAAAAATGAAAAGTTTTAAACAAATTTTTATAAATAGTTCAGTGAAAGACAACAAAGTACAATTATCTCTATCTTTATAGCTTAAAATATAAAAAATTTCTTATATAATTGCAATATCAATTTATTGCAAGTTTTCCTTCACAAAAATGAATTCCACAATATCGTATTTATATTTATGTTTCACTGAATTTTAATTTTGCCTGTTCAATCTCTTTCTATCCAATGAATAACGAAATTACGAGAATTTCGGCTAATACCTCCGACCTTTCTCGACATAGCGCAATAGCCCAACTTCGAGCGAATTCGCACTGTAACTTTCAAGCGCAATACAGCGTCGCATACAGTACCAGATCAAAGAGCACCCTCTAATTAATATGCATTCGATCTACTAACGGCTTCAGTATGTTTTTCGAACAAACATTTTATCGCGCACAATGCAACTGCCCCTTTGAGGAAATATTTTTTTTTCAAACAATAAAATGCGAGTTGTTGCATCGGCTCGTAATTACAAACATTGAGAGAGATCAAACTGCTGTCTCGAAAATTATTACGAGAATCCTCCATTATTCATCATAAGAAATTTCCGATAGTATTGACGATATTAATAAATAATTTTTTGTTATTTTTAATCGATAATTCGGTTTGATATGTCATATAACTATCGAGGCCGTGAGCTTTTTTTACTTAAATGACAAGGAACAAAAATCGACAGATGATAAAATGTAAAAGATATAATTTCTTAGGGTCACAGAGGAGTTGTAACCGTAATTTTCTAAATAAAATCTTGCCATGTGAGGCATAAAACGGTTGGACGTAAAGCACGGACGGAAAGTAAAGCATAACGATTGCGTCGGCTAGACGCCGTCATATCTAATATATCGTTTATCTTTGACAGGCGACCGATAAAATCTGCAATTTCACCAAAGCTGATGTGAATGTTACTACAATATTGCGAGCAATTCCGTGACCATGATTAACCACAAAACTTATAGAAATTACATCCCAGTTATTCGGTAATAAATGCATTTGGCATAAAAGTGATGATATGTCTTATTGTTAAAAATAAAAATAAATTCTGTTTTATATATAATTTATATAATTACTTCAATTTATAATTTATATAATGTATATACCATTTCATGTTAATAGCAGATGTATATTTTGAAAATGTTATAAACATTTTTTATTTTCAATTTATAATGACGATAAATATTTACAGACTTTTGTCATGCATTATTTGTCATAAGTGCATTTTATCGCGAAATGACAAAGAAAGTATGCCCAAGCGAAACGACCTTAAGTTAATGCAAAAATTTTACGAGTCTTGAATTATTATAGCTCAATCTTATTTTGTTTGACATCTTTATTGCATCAAATTTTCAGACAAAAATAATGGAAAAAAACGGCATGTTGAAAAATACAAAGATAATGTATTTGTTTTATTTTATTCTTTACGTTTTCTCTATAATGCATAGATCATGAAAATGATGCATTAGTCTTTTATCATGAAAATCATTTATTTTTCTTATATAAATGCTGACACAATCATTAAGAAAATAGTTTTTAAATTCTTTTTTAAATATAATATTAAGAAACTTTTATAAAATTTTTCCAATAACATACCTATTGTCCCACGATTACCATGATTTTTAGGATAAATTCTAAGAAAAAATTCTCCGCGTGTATTTTAAATTATATTTTATAAAGTTATGTTGTAAATATTGTAAAAAGTTTATATTTTAAATCATGTCTAAAATTATTATCGTTTTGTTTCGGTATTTTTTGCAGTTTTCCAAAGCACAAAGTATTTTTCTTTAGCAACTAGGTATATTAGTTTTACAATTCTTTATTATTCCTCAATAAAGTTCATTAATTTCTATGCAAGTAAAAACATTGTTTAATAGATTGCTCAAGAAGGTTATGTAAATTTGTGTAAAATGTTTTCTCGCTTCGGAAACGATTTCTAAGATTCTATTCCTGAGAGAGTTTTTGCGAAAAAACATTTTTCGCTCTTTTCCAAAAAAAAAAAAAGAAAATAAAAAAGATACGATTGTGCACACAGTGGTGCCGTTACTTCCTTGGGATAGCGTGAATTTCGATCAAATCGATATAATCTTCGATTGCTATTCGATGGAACGATCGCATATACACGGTACGTTCGCTGTATCTGTCCCCGAGGTTTCCATTTCAAGCTCTCGCGCTTACGTCGGACAAACCTGAGTGAGACGAAAACGTCGTGATCGGCATGGTGCAATTGTACAATACTCTATAGCGTTTCCAATAGGAAAGTTTAGTCATGCAACGTCGTTTCCGTTAACTTTCTGTACGACATCAGATATTCCCCCAGAATTAGACATACATAAATATAAAAATATTTTACTCCTTTTGCATTTAAAATTAATATTTACATTAATATTTTTAAATTCGGTCAGCCTCGTATAAAATAATGAATAAAATGAAAATAATATAAAGAATAAAGTGATAAATATAAGGCCAACTTATCGAGCTGAATATTCGAGATGTTCAGTCAACTACCATTTATTACATGTATAAATTATAAAACTACAGTCATTATATTAAAACTAACGCAAATTACAATCATTCTATAAACGTTTCGACCGCACGCGGTCTTCTTCAGTATAATTATTGAAATATAAATTCTTACAATTCACATAATATCGAAATTTAATTATAGTTATTCAGAATCAAGAGTTTTTGAGTAATTAACGCGTGTTTCAATCCGTCCTGTCCAACAATGTTCGCCTCGATATGATCCCTGATTTTGTTCAGATCTCGGATAGTTTCATCGTTAATATGCGAGAAATTAACCCGTTCCGTAGGCGCTATCATCGTTCTTCTTGATAATTTTGCTACTTATTAACAGTTATTAAGGATGACACATAACAAACCAACAATACAGAAAGACAGCTCATTTTAAACTCTTGAGAGTTTAAAATGAGCTGTCTTTCTGTATTGTTGGTTTGTTATGTGTCATCCTTAATAACTGTTAATAAGTAGCAAAATTATCAAGAAGAACGATGATAGCGCCTACGGAACGGGTTAATTTCTCGCATATTAACGATGAAACTATCCGAGATCTGAACAAAATCAGGGATCATATCGAGGCGAACATTGTTGGACAGGACGGATTGAAACACGCGTTAATTACTCAAAAACTCTTGATTCTGAATAACTATAATTAAATTTCGATATTATGTGAATTGTAAGAATTTATATTTCAATAATTATACTGAAGAAGACCGCGTGCGGTCGAAACGTTTATAGAATGATTGTAATTTGCGTTAGTTTTAATATAATGACTGTAGTTTTATAATTTATACATGTAATAAATGGTAGTTGACTGAACATCTCGAATATTCAGCTCGATAAGTTGTCCTTATATCTATCACTTTGTTTTCAATATCCGAACGACCATTGTATTAATTTATTTTTAATATAAAGAATATAATAAAGATAATTAATTTCGTTCAGTTAAAAATATTCTGGAATATAATATAGGTAAAGGTAATAGAAATATTATTATTTGAAGTAAATATCGACAAATATTTGCAAGATGCAATTTAATTGATATGCATGTCTGTATATGTATATATATGTGGTTACATGCACACATAAAAATACATACACACAGTACATATTTATCAAATTGCAACATATTCGTCGAAATTTAGATTTTTAATAAGAAATATATACGTATAGTATATTTGTGCTTCTTTTTACTTCGTAAGATACATTTTAATAGTTATGGGTGCATAATCATAAAAATAAGAGTCGCCCTTTTAAACGAAGAGTACATTTGACAAATTATCGTAAAACTATAGTATAGACTATAAATATCGTGAAACTATCGTAAAACCTCTTCGCAAATTTTATTCACGCATATACTTATACGCGTAAAATGCGAATAATATATACATGTGTAACATGAATGATTTTTTAAAAATAATTGATCAATTTTAATGTAGTAAAAATATTAAAATATAATTGCATTTTTTCATTTATAAATTTGAAAAATGTATTGAAAATATTCTTTAAAATATTATGAATGAAAATTAATGTCACATCATCATGAGTATAAATAACCAATAAATAATTATGTTAAAATGAATAATCACGTACATATATAGCATACAGTTACATCATATAAAAATGTAAAAAGTAATAAAGCAACAAAATTATGCGCGCAAATCAATGTTATAGGTACAGATAATTGCACAATTAATCACAAGTAAAATAAATGAATTCACTCACCAACAGTTGTAACTACCAGATTAACCACTGCGGAATGCATCTTTTCAGGAAGTCATCCACGACGATACAAAGATCCCTCAGAAGAATTCTGATTTAGTATAATGATTAGTCTCATCCTTCTGTGCAAAAACCGACAGTTCAACACATGCATAATTCACTTTTGATTAACAACAAGAAAAACACGGAGCAATTATACTTTTGGTCTGGACAACTGTGGCGCGAACGCAAATTGGCGCGAGGGGATGTGAACTGGCGGAAGTCACGTGGTTGCCTTACAAACATGGCGAACGCGCGCAATTTCAAACTATTTATGATGTACTGTCAGATATGTAAAACAAAAACTTTAATTATTATTACATATGTTAATTGACATACCTAATTTAACTATTGCAATAATTGCTTAACATTCTATTTATCCTTTCTGATGCTCATTTATGCATGCACTACATTAATTAAAAGAAAGAAACTCAGAAATAAATATTTTAAAAGAAAGAAAATAAAAAATAAAAATTATTTTTTCTATATAATTCCAAAGTGCAAAAATTAAATTTTTAAATTAATGTAATGCTTATTGTTATTTCAATATGCATAAAATTTTAAAGCACTTTCAGTATAATTCAAATTATATAAATTTTTAAAATTGTTAATTATTAAAATATTTTTTCGCTGAAAAATTTAATATCCTTAGAACATATAATATATGAATCTAGAACAAATTTGTAATCGATTAATATTTTGTATACTAGGTCATGCATGCATTACATTAATAAAAAAAAGAAAATAAATAAAAAACATTTCTCCTACGTAATTCCAAAGTGCAAAAATTAATTTTTCAAAATAATGTAATGCTTATTTCGATATGCATAAAATTTTAAAGCACTTTTAGTATAATTAATATTATATTTTTTAAAATATTAATTATTAAAATATTTATATTAAAATATTTGTTCGCTGAAAAATTTAATATCCTCAGAATATAGAATACTATAAGAATCTATAATAAAGTAATCGATTATAATATTCTGTATACTAGCTAGGTCAATCTCGTACAACGATAAGATATACGAAATTCCTGGGAAACGATGAATTCTTCGAGTGCATTGGGTTACTGATATGGAAACTATTCGCGTGACGTTTCTCGAATGGAATGTGAGGTATTTGAACCTGGCAATAGTAATCATACCAAGACACTAACAAATTCCATATTTTTCAAAAATACACAAAATATATATTTAGTAAAAGATTTTACTCTTATATATGATGTTATGTGTGATAGGATGCGGATAAGTAAGTGTGGAAATAGAGACTGAAAGAAATATTCACATTTGCGTAGAAAGACATTGCTCATTATTGTTTTGTCATTAGAAACATTATCTGATTAAACTTATATGATAGCTATACATGCATAGATGTACATATACATACATACACATATATATAAGTATACATACGATATACATATATTTAATCGTATTTGAAATCGCAAGAACTATCACACTATTCCATGTTATAATCATTAATTTCGAGTGCGATATCTCCTATCTCTCATATCTTAATAAAATTTCTTTTGATAAGTGGAAAACACTTTTTCATTTATATTTTACATATTAGCTATTTAGTTAAAGTGCAATCACTTTATGGACGTAAGAGTGAAAAATCTTGGAAATGTGAAATGCAATATGTGTAAAAGTATATGTACGTGTATATCCTAAAAAGGTACAATTCCTAAAATTTGTCTATGCAATTTTTATTAAACAAGGTTGAGCATGTTGTAAATGCTTTGTGCATCATTGAGCAGCAGATTTATGTCGCCCAACATTGCAAGAAGATAAAAAAGGTATATATACATATATGTATATATAATTATCGTTTCTCTTTAAATAATATTGAAAATATGACATAGTAAAGTATACATTATATTTTATATATATATATATATATATATATATAAACATATAACGCATCATTTAGTGGCTAAAATAAATAGTTTGGTGTAATATTCTTAATTGTTAAATTTCTCTCTTGAGTTTTGCAAAGACAATATTAGAAACAAGAAAGTTTTTTATCTTCCTAATTCCTGTTGAATATACACTTATAAAAAGATCAAGAGAAAATTAATATTTCATTGAAATACAATTGAAGATAAGGGGAATGTTTCGTCATGTTTTAAATTAATCGCTTAGCAATATATGCCTATCTCTGTATTATTATTATTATTTCTCTTTCTTTTAGCTGTTTCCTGATTCCTATTTTTTGCTAAGTTCGTCAGTTATTTTTCTTATTATCTGCTTTCCCCTCTTTTCTTTATTAAAAGATTTCAGAGACGTTATCGAAATACATAAGTAGATACCTAATATATAAGTAGATATCTAAACTATCATATTTTATCAGTTTTGAATTTACAATAAATTTGACAAATAAAAAAATCGAAATTGTAATTTCCTAATTTATCTTTTTTGTTTCTTATATCTGTTTGAGAATGTTCGATTATAATCAGCATGTTGGGCCTGGCACTAGGAATTTGTATTCCTAGTGATACTTTGCACAACACGCTGTCCCCACCAAGCCTCCAAATTGAAAGGTTCAAAATCTGTAAAAATATGTGAGATGCATTCTACATGTCCACCGAAAACATCATACTAGATGATAATAAACTACTAGACCAAAAAATAGCATAGTATAAAAACAATAACAGTAATAGCATATTAAAGCAATATATAGATATATACAAGAAAATTAAATATCTCAATAGAATGAGAGTCTCCTCTTATTGTACAATTCTTCTGATAAATAATCAAGAAAAAAAGAAATTGTAGTAAATAAATCTTTATATAAAAACATCTTTAAATCTTTAAATTATTAAGATCTGTTTTGTCACTTTCAGATAAAATCAGGAAAGCATAATACTTACTTTTCAGATGTGGATTTGGTTCATGTTCTTGATAATATGTAACTGATGCTCCATTTCTATAATTGGAGGAATTACTATGTGGTTGATTGTGACACATATCTAGCTCTCTAGATACAGAATTCCAAGCTGAAACATGATAAACTTCTTTTAGAACAACATATTTGTATAATTTATATACAATTACTTAATTAAATTAAATCATCTATATATACTTACAATCACAGATATAATTAATCAAATCACCATGTTGCGATTGAGTTTCTGGCTGATGTCTAGAGGGTATTGAGGAGGGCCTCTTCCCATTCATCGTAGTTATTTGTGATCTACTACTACAAATAAAAAATTACACTAAGCAATTGTTCCAAAGATATAATTTTTTCATCTATGATACAACATTAAAAAAACTTGATTCCAATTAATATTTAATCTAATCTACTTTAATTATAACTATGCGTTATCTTATAAATACAGAAACATTATTTAACAGAAGTCTTTGAGAATTATTTCTAATTCAGAAGATATAAATTAAAAAGATTGACCTTTTATAATTGCCTGCATGATATACATATAATTTAAAATATTAAATTTTAACATAAATATAATGAAGATCACATAAATAATAATTAAATTCCTCAGTAACTCTTTGCAAATAATAATTAAGCAATAACTGCAGAGGATTCACGTATTTATATATTTATATATTTATATATATATATATATTTATACACATATATATTTATTATAATAAAAATATATATTTATTATAATAAAAAATATGTCTAGCTATTTTTGAAATGTCATAATTCGAACACGCTTTCACATTGTATATGCAACCCGCCATAGCTGTGACACTTTCGCATACAATAATAGACGTACAGTAGGTGCTTAAATAAAAAAAAAAAAAAAAAAAAAAAAATCGACACAGATACTCGTCGTCAAGAATGACAGGAAATGATTCAATTTTTCGACGAGGAAATTTGCTCGAAGAGATCTGTAGATGTCTACAAATAATAATTGCACGAGGCGCGAATCGACGAACGGAAACATCAGCGCGGGAAAAATGGCGACAAAGACAAATGTGGACGCGCTTTATACCTTACCGCCCGTGCACTCTCGCTCGCGTTTCACCGAGTAGCCATCACGCGGGTTCTCGCGCACGCTCTCGTTCGAGATTACAAATTGGATGTAAATTCAGACGACAGCGGCGACGAATTAGACACCCGCGGAGAGATGCACGCGCAAGGAGAGACGCGTGTGAAAATGATGGTTGAGTTGCCAGCAGGTCTCGCACGGTGATAAATACCTCATTTTTCCTACTTCTGGAGTCTGTCCACTCCTACGACGAAGCGACTCGATCTGTCGCGGTGAGTGATGATGGTCAGGGTACGCAGTTGCCTGGACCAGGCTGCGTCGAGACGCGTACGGCGGACGAGGCTCCAGTGCCGCTGATTAAAGGAAAGAGCGTTCAATGTATCAAGCGCCCAGCTGTGCGTAGCCTACCCGTTCACTACGGCAGTTGACTGTCAACAATCACCCGCGACACAGCCGTAGAATAATCAAGATAGACGTAGCATAGATCAAATATTTCACTTGTCACACGCGACAAAACGTCACTGATTGGCTGATATTGAATAACTAGAAATTTCTAGCCAATAGCAGAAAGGCCTGAAAGTAGCTATCCTAGCGTTTTCTGTAAGATGCTAACTAACCACAGACTTGTTCAACACCGCCATCTGCATGTATCTGAGAGGTGTAGAATTATGTAGTGAGGAATATTTGTCGCTGCTGGTAAAATCATTGTTTGGTGCGTGTCTGTATTCAAATAAACTGCTTCTGAATCGCGAATGTATAATGTGAGTATAATTTATACATGAACATTAATATGAACATTATGAACATATGAACATTATTATTATTATTAAGAGAAAATATCACAAAAAGAAAGTATAGCCTCAATTTATATCTTTTGATTAAACAATTTCAATTAAAAATAATATTTTTAATAAAATAATATAATAAAATTTACATTGTATAATATTTTAATAATTAAAAAAAGTTAATTTATTTTAATTAATATAAAAGTGCAATGCGCGCAATAGACTCCAATATACATATATATAATGTAAAAAAATTTACTATAAAAAATTGTTTTGTTTATGCTTGGATCAAAAGCATCAAATTTATTAAATTATTAGTGCGATATTATTGTTGAAATATTTACAATAAATAAGAAATTTTTTTCAAAACACACGATATTTTTATATATATATGCTAAATTATGTAAACAATATTTACATATATGTGTGTATGTATATATATATATATATATATATATATATATATATAGGTATATAGGTATATAGGTATATACTTTTACATATATTTTATATATATTTAAAAATGTACATTAAATATAAGTTATACAAACTGCAATCAACATCAATGTTACATATATTTCTCTTAAAAAATATATAATAATTTATAGGCATTCTTTCTACGTCAACATTGACAAAAACCCTTAAAAATTTATAAGAATACTTTAAGAAGATTATAAGGGAAATGAAATTATTTCCATTTTATTCTACTGTTTGTAGCAGATTTAGTCATCATTTAAAAGATACATCCGTAACACAATAGAATTGGAAAAGCAGACCCTCTTTAACTGTTACAAAACTTGTTTCAAAACTTATCATATTATCGATTTTTTTTGTTCTGCTCTTATCAAAATAAAAAGTATTACGTATAAGAATATAGTTAAGATTTGTAGAAGATGTAAAGCAATATTTTTCTCTTGTATCAGGATAATTCAAAAAGTGACACACTATCGACGTCTCATTATAAAATTTGAAAGAAATGCTTTTGGCCCAGAAAATATTTTCTCTATTTTTAAAGTTATTATTTCTAAAGTGACATAATTGCGCAAAAATAAAAACATAAAGGAAAAATAAATCAAAATATTCAGTAGTGAAATTGTGAGACGCGTTTTAAATAAAAAAAATATATAATTAAACTGTGACGAATCATTTTAATCTTCAAGCATTCTGCCTAGATAGTTTTACTTCGGAGTTTAAAAGTTAAATGAGCACAAAAGTTTACGCTAATTACATTGCGCTTTTTCCTTGTTTCGCTCGCATATGGTAATCTATACTGTATACATGCTTAAAAAGTTGAACAATAAAGATGGAATTAGCTGGCAAATCAATAAAGAAATATAATTAATCTTTGCTTCAGCTACGATTTTATCACTTATTGTGCTTCGTAAAAAATATTTTCATAAAATATTCTTTAAAAATTAAATTTAATTAATATTTACTATGACTTTTTTTATCTTTTATAAACAAATTTCTAATTTTTGCGTTTAAAAATAATGCAATATAAGGATATAACAAAAATAAAATATATATAAAATAAAAATAAATAAAGATTCATATTTATATAGATACAATATATTTTTATTATTTATTGCATATTAACACAATCGTTTATGCACTGCTCTCAAAAAATGTGATGATTTTTAGACTCAATTATATGTTTTATTTTATAATATTTACTTTTTCTAATTTTATTTTCGTAATATGTGTTATTATTAATATTATTTTAACTTCAGTTATGTATTAATAATCTTATTTATTGTCTTATATTTTAATAAGTCTCGATTTTCCAATACAATTTTTATGAACATAATTTTTTTAAAAAGGTCAGTGAAATACGAAGAATTTTATATCAGTAAAATATAAAGAATTTTTTCTCTCTTTTTTTTATTATAAAAATATACATCTCTAGTTATTATCTACTCTATAAATATTACTTCAAAATAAAAAGGTATTTTGAAACTGCGAAAAGTGTCTTGTGATATTATTAAAAAGATACAATATTTTTAAATTGTTTCTCAACTATGTCATTACATACACTTACAATTAAAAACGCATCAAAATTCAAAATGCGTTAAAATGCATTTGATTATTAAACTTAATCGGGTTAAATAAAACAGTTTTAAATTATTGTCAAGCAGTAGTATTGTAATAAAGACCTATCAGTTGCAATAAAATTTTTTAATCTTGATCAAATATATATATATATATATATGTATATATATATATATATATATATATATATATATTTTAATTAAAGAGCTTTTTTAGTGTACATTTTTAATTGCTCTAACGCAAATATATTTCTAAGATTGTAACTACGATTTTGTGATTTTGATTATCTGAAATTATTTACGAAATTATATTTCTTAATTATCGTATATTTAATATACATATTTGATAAGATAAAAACGCATGCTGTGTAATGATTTTAGGAATAAAGTATATATAAAATATAATATTATTTGTTAACATTAAGCAAGAATTTATTTTTGATAAAATTTGATAATTTATTTTATCTCTCTTCGTCAAATATCTGCGAGAAATCGAAATCAATGAAATATCTTGAACAGTTATATATGTGTGAAAACATATTGTAATTTAATCGAGAAATAATCATCCTAACAAACTGTATGATAAAGTCTGTATTCTGCTGATATTTAAATATATAAAAGACTAAAATAATAAGATGATTATATATGCTATATATATAATGAAAAAAAATCTTATCTCGGATGTTTTGATGGTGATATACATAGCATTACCAATAAACATCTTTGCTTAATTTATAAAGACTGTATTTATTTGATGAAGTACATTGAAATAATGATTTAGAAGAATAAAGTTAAATTATTATATTGTAATATAAATATGATAAAATAATAGAAACTAAACGCATAAATAGACAAAGATATTTTTTAAGGTGATAAGAAAAATATGATTCGAGAATAGATTATATTTTAGATTATTTACTTTCCCTATAAGTTGCATGTGTTTTGCAATGATGATCTTAATAGCATCAGAAGATAATATCATTAAAGCGGCTTGCTTAACTAGAGATGCGTCTAACCAGGAATTCAGTGTTTATTAAGTATCTATCGATCGCATGCTAATAGATACAGGTTTGATTACATCCAGATTATTCAAATTGCATCATATTTGACAGTCTCCGTATATGTATATGCAATACAGATATAAAATTAATTAAACTATAAGTACTAATTTTTCAAAAATATTTGTAGTTAGCTACATTATTATGAGATGTCTTGTCCTTTTACACTTTTTTTTACTTTTATAGAATTAGTAATGTCAAAAAATATCACATATTTTTTATAATCGTTTTACGAGTTTTTGTTGCAAAAAAAAAAACATACTCGACACTTTATTATAATTATTATTGTGACACGAATTAAAAAAAAAATTTTTCGCATTTGAAGAAACTAAATCATCCTAATTCACACCAAGATGATTAATCAAACGCCTTCGCGATTGCGAAACAAAATTGACGATAAATCGCGGCGAATTGTCATGCGTGAAGTCACAGGTCATGTATGAGAGACAGAAAGAACGCGATGCGCAATACATGCATTCATGAAATCGGACAAATGCGTTTGCAATGTGGCAACAGGCAGGCACATGCATCGATTTCCGATATATATATATATACATATATATATATATGTGTGTGTATATGCACCATATATACCTATATACTATTCTTCCTCTCTATAGAACTCGCTACGCTACACCATGATCCTTTGACCTTGCCTTTCTAGTTCATGTTAACCATGTGACCAGTATGGTGAAGAACATATACGGATTTTCGGTATTTTTCTCTGCTTTATATCGTGAGTGCACGCTGCGAACTGTATTGATCGATATTGATTGCACGCTAACGTGAAAAATCTGGTATATCAGCGAAATATTGTATATACGTTCATGCACGCGTATGATCTTAATGGATAGAATCTGATTAAAATCAGAGCATTTTTTGTTTTATCGTATTTATTATATCATGCTATATATGTCAGCTTTTATGATTTTTATTCTATAAAAAAATACCAAGTAAATGCTTACGATTATCTCTTAATTTTCTTCATATTTTAGGAAAATAATATTTATAATTCATGATTATTCTTCAAAAGAGAAAGAGGGAAAGATTTCAAACAAAATATTTGAATTTATAGTATTTTAATTAATTAATTAAAGATTTGGTATTAAAAAAAAAAAAATATGTATATATATATATATATATATATATATATGTGTGTATTTCTTTATTAAAATACTTTCTCTTTATGTATCATTCGATTGGAAAAACGGATTGGCGTAGATGTGGTAAACTGGATTATTCCGACGTTAAAAACATCTGTTTCGTCATGGAATATTAATGAAATTAGTTCTCTGTACTTTCACATTATTTGCGCATAAATTAGACTTCAAAGTACAAATTACATTCGTCATAACGAGTTTTTCTGAATAGATATGGAGAGATGCATAAATGACGAGGCAAGAAAATAGCAACAAAGAGAAAAAAGGCAGAAGCAAAAAACGAAGAAAGAGAAGATCCGGATGATGTTTATATCAGGCAAACGATGTTTTGGTTGAAAGTTGATTTTCATAAAATTTTATGCAACGAATAAGATACTTCAGAGAGAGGAGGTAAACGAAAAAAGATCAATGTTGCAAAATTTATTATCAAGCAACGTCGAAAATATTCGCCAAAAATAATATTACTTTAGATTTTATAAATTTTTCAAGTCAGAAATGCACGAGCAAAGTAACACTAAAAAACTTTTGACAAATAATACAGGAAAAAATTTAAGTAATGTTATTTTTATTATCTTATTCTTTCAAGTAAAATAAAAATTTAGTTGTTACATATAATTTTATGTGCAAAAATTCTATTATTTGGACTATTGATTTTGTTATAACTTTTAATTAAAAACAATGTGGAAATTTACCATGCGTTTTATATATTAACAATGAAAACTTAATGAGATCGCGTAACGAGTGGTTTATTTGAAAACATTACTAAAGGATTTTACGTACAAAAATAACCGAGCTTCTGTGTATAATAAGTAATAAGTATAACGGCTGCTAATTACAGCGATGTTTAAAGCTTCTATTATTTCTCATGATACTTTTATGTAACAGTTTACCATGCTTTCACCATGATATGTTATGGAAAACGCGTACCAATATTCCTCAGAGGAGACGACGTAAAGTTAAATAAGTAATTAGACACAAGTTGCTAATGATTTATAACATTTTAGCGTAAATTGAACACTAATTCCTTTTGTGATGCCACGTGTCATGTCACGTTGGATACGCCATGTAAATGAAATTTGCAAGGTGCATCTTGTGCACAGATTAATGTCGCTACACTAGAGTCTAGAAATTCGCAGAATTTAACTATGAATGAGATACGCCGAATTTTGAAAATACGCAATCTCTCGTTCATATAAAAATTGAAATGGAATTAAATTTATTGCAGAAGAGTGATATTTTTTTTCATTTTACTTTCACGAGTTCTTATTTAATTTCTGTCTTAATTAGCAACAAAAATACAACTCTGTATTCTATAGGTTCTTCAAATTTTGTTTGTCAATTAACAAATGCGAGATTCTCAAAAGATAAACAAAGAAAGATAAATATATTTTCAACTTTAATATTTAAAATATTGCAATAAATTTTGTCGCAATTTTTTGTAGAACAATTAAAATAAAATTTAATATAATTAATTAATTGCATTTTTAATAATAATAAATTTAATTAATTTTACTAATTTAATTAAATTTAATAAATTAAATTTTTAGTATGTTATTTTTTTCAATTTTTTATTATCTGTATTTTACTTTTTGTCGGATCTTTTTTATGTACAGACTATCGTTTTAAACAAGATGGGTTCTACTTGTCGAAAAGAAGATGTGCATCATTTATTTAACAGATGTGTTTGACAGCTTGTAGATGACAATCTCTCTCGAGAAAAATCGTATTGGCCAACGTAAAATTCAGTCGGAGTCGAATGTCGTTATGAACGCCAGTTATTGTGTCAGTTTCCCAACTTCGTTATTTGAATAGTTTAAATTCTTCAATAGTCTGATTTCAGTATTGCATTCTGGGAAATTCCATTAATGGGAGACTTGATTGCCATGGTAGAGTTCATGATAACAAATGCTTTTCCCCTTTAAAGATGCTCCATGCTTAAACTGTATGCAATATCAATTAAAATTGTTATTCTAAATGATAAAGTCTTTATTTAATTCAGAGAAATATAGAAATTATATCTAAACTTTAGAAATTAAAGTTTTCTTATATGCTTTTAAAGTAAACTTATGTATTATTTTACGAAATTATTTTAATTTTTTAAATGCGCGAATGTTTGAACAAATATACACAAAAACCAGCGTTTTTTAATTAAAATTTAATTTTTCAACAAAAATAAATAATAATAAATGTGTTCCATCTTTTATAATTTTTTCTATGATAAACATATTTATATATCATTTCAAATACATGTGATATAATTATTAATTATTTTTATTAAAATATATGCAATTATACATATATACATACATATTAAATACTAAATTATTTTTTAACATTATCTTCGACATTAATAATCTACTTATTTTATACTGCATTGTAATTATAATTACTTCTATAAGGCCTGAGGGAACATTAGTACTGGAACACTGAATAAGCTCTTATCTACTTTACTCTCTTCCTAATATTATTCCGGTAATGATGCAAAGAATCAGTCAAGAATAAGGTCAAAGTTAACTTGACATTATGGTGAACTCGCATTTCAAAATGTTCAACCAGGAAACGACTAGGAATTGCATTCTGTGATAAATGCCTACAGTTTCTAAACGCCACGGCGATCTCTGATAGTCTTGTAGGTATTTCCGCTCCATATACGCGCTGATATGAAGGATGAAATAATTATAACAATCGATCTTCTTGATTGGAACAGACAGCTATGTAAATATTGCATTAGTAACGACTTGCTTCCGTCAACACAGTCCACATAACCGAAACATCACGTACAGACTATTTGTCACAATGTACTACGTGTGTCTTTATTCTGGAATTTCTCTATCGCGAAGAATTATTCAAAATTAACGAGAATTAATAATAGAATTATTTAAAATTATAAAAAATAAAAATATACAAAATGAACTGTTATAAGCTTGTATTATAAATAATAATTATAGGTATATTGAAAAGGCCTAATAAACGAGCAAACAAATTGTTAGAATTAATTATTTATTACATTATACAAATCGTTAAACGGTCGATAAAGCAAGAATATAAACTCTGTTAAAATATTTATGACAATTTGGAAACAATATTAGTTGAACGATAAACGGATTATAATAATGAAGAAGATATTTCCGTTTTTAGTATCATTATTATAATCCGTTTATCGTTCAACTAATATTATATGTTTCCAAATTGTCATATTTTAACAGATTTTATATTCTTACTTCACCGACCGTTTAACGATTTGTATAATGTAATAAATAATTAATTCTAACAATTTGTTTGCTCGTTTAGGCCTTTTTAATATACCTATAGTTATTACCAAATTAATTTAATAATTAATAATTGTTAGAATCTGTTTATATCACAATGTTTAAGTAAAATATACTATAACATATTAGCAACAAACATTCTCTTTATTAATATCAAACATAAGAGAAAGTTTATTAAAAAATCACTTAAGATCACCTAAATCGAAAGCTTAAAAAAAATCCGCAAAAAATTGAACTTTAGTTTATCAGAATTATAGTAATAGGATTAAGATGTCATTTCGAGTTTTTCGAAACGAGAACGAAAGTATAGCGAATAAGTGCACGATATAAGAGAATCGTGAGTTCGAGACAAGCCATTGGCAGGATTTTCCTCTTAAAAGATCTCTTAAAAATCTTTCGTCGCCGTCACACGTTGCGCTCGCTCAATATCTCGATATGCCTCGTCGAGAACGTGAAAATGTCGGTCGAAGGGATTACGCGACTTCTCCTTTCTCGATGCCGTTGCTTCGAGGATTTGCGCGAACACGAGAGAACAACCCTTTTTCGTATTCATGCCTTCGAGCCACCCCTTCTTCGCAATCTACCTCGGCTTAACTCACTCGTGCTTATGTCCGCGCGTACGTGTGTTCCAAAATTTATGCTAACGTCATAACAGCAATTTTTCCCCGCACAGTCCATCCCTAAATCGAGCGTTTTCCTCCGGGAATTTTTTACTTTCATTTTCGACCGATATCTTTCATCGGCGCGGAATATTTCCATTTTTGGCTGACTCGTCGTATGTCAAATCCCTTCAAGAAGAAACTGGTAATTTTTCCACGTCGCTGATAACTGATATAAATATCTTCTCACGTAATATTTTGTAGTTTTTTATAAGTAGGTACTTTTTATATATTTATTTTTAATTGTAGGGAAAAAATGTATATTAAAATATTTAAGCATTTCTTTATTAAGGGTTGTTCTCTCATGCGCGCGTGAACATGAGAATTTAAAAAACACTCTTAATACATAGAAGATTATAAATTTCAATGTTTCTCGTGTAGGTACGGTTAAATGAAAATACAATTTTCATTATAATAATATTAATATTTTAATAATAATGTTAATGCAAATATGTAAAATCATGTGGAATGTAATTACAGATTCCTTTGATAATACAATATAAATTTTAATAAATTTAATTATTTATATTTAGCGAAATAATACGGATATTAACAAATAATATATTAACAAATGTCAATTGCCAGAGCATGTATGTATACTATATACATATAATTTCGATTTTTTATCGCGCGAACTTGATATTATTCTGCGTATGTGTGATATATCGGACAGGCGCTAACGAACTTTACGACGAGCTGCCGTACTAGCTATTAATGCGAACAGAACTTTGTTTACTACCTCAGTTAGTTGATGATAATAGACAGCTATGTATGTTGCCAGGTAAACTCCGCTAATCAAGCGTGATCTCGTTAATCAACGTGTAAGTCCCTAACAAATCTAATTGATTCTTATTTCACAAAAACACTTAGGAGCAAGCAGAATAAAAATAATATGAGAATTCTTCCCAACCTTTGTTCTTTCATAACGATCTATTTTTATATATTAATATTTTGCACAGTTTTCATATTGTAGAAATAAACCTGCACGAACCAATGTCTATCATCTTTTGTAAATTATTTTTACGCTATCATAACAATGTATTTTAAACTGAAAAATATATGTTAAGGTAAAAAGCAATATTATCTGTTTTTCCGTTAAACAAATATTTCAAGTACCAATGTAAAAGGTTGATGTTGCTATTTGGTCCATGATAAATAATCTGCGAAATACGGTGACAAGCTCTATTGCATATGCTCGTAAAATGTACCCAGCGGAATTTATGGTAGTTCGATATTGATAGCAAAAGTGATACGCTCGAATTTGATGATATACCAGTTTCGTTACAAATTTAATCCAATTTAAGTTTCATTCCAAATTTGGTTTCCTCTGTGCCATTGAATTAACAATGCACCATTGTTGCGTCAAATCTAATCTCAGATTGGTCTGAACGTGAGGAGCACATATAAAATTAGCAATTGATATTCTGAAATAAATTAATATAGACGAAAACATATATGTGCGCGTTTTTCGAACTTTCTACAATTATTAATATCAACATTGACGGTACTCTTGTCTTAATTGGTCATGCTTCATCGAAAAGTTAAACAAACAAACAAATAAATTTACAAGTAAATAATTGATCAAATAAATAATTACAGCAGCACACACCAACATTCGCTTATTAGATTTACGTGAATTTATTTTTAATAGAAAAAAAACAACAGTAAAATGCTAATTTGTTCTCTCATCCTATCAAAAAAGCGTGACGAGAAAAGTGCGCGTTTGGAATTGATATATGTAGTTTCCCGAGTGTTCAGTTAATTAACAGACGTTGTGAGAGAGAAAGATATATATAAACATAACCATTGAGTTTATATAGTTCAGTGAAGAAAGTTTGGTGATATTTTGTATACTGTGAGCGAGGTTACTAAATAATTATAGAACATTGATATGTATATTATAATGTATAATACTTATTATTTGTATTATTATTATAGTTCATAATTAAAACTATAAAAATGAAAGAGCGTGTTTTAAAATATAGGAAAATATTAATAAAATAATTCTTCGTTCGATAATAAAAAAATATTTAGAAAACACGTCATATACATATAATAGTTGATATAAAGCGCGCGTGTAACATTTTATTAATTTAGTTTTCAGAAATCCATATGAATATATTGGAAAATTTTAATTATATAGATAAATTTGAGAACAATATATTTCTGCACAAAATTTTGAAATAAAAAAAATAAAATGTTAAATAAAGTAAATAAATTTTGTGTTAAATAATATATCTATATAATAGATAAAATAATATAATTTGGTAACTCTTATAAATCAAGAATTCTTAATTTATAATATATAGGTATAATATATAGAGAGCTTAAAAAATACAAATATTTCTATCTACAAATTAGATTTATAATTTGACATATGTTGTCACATTTCTTAAAGAAATCTGTAAATTTAAAAAATATTCAAAATATTAAAATTGTAATTGTTTAAAACAAACAAAGAATATGCCAAACACAGCTAGCATTGACAGGATTTTGTCTTTCGTTTCATTTCCGATGCTGATATGCCGCACAGACCTACTGCAACTTGTTCTACGTTTCAGCAATTTCCTTTTATTTTTATTTTGTTTCGTGATTCGCCTGCAAATACAACCAAATCCTACTACAAAAATAAATTTCCTTTCGCTCAATCAACATGTAAAATGAAAAAAAGGAGAAAAGAATCACAGAAATTTATTTAAAACAGCTAAAAAATACGAACGATCAAATTATGAAATAAAGTAATGAAAATCAATTAATCATAGACGAAGAAGATATATGTTAAAACAAATTTTTTCTGAAATAAACACATATATTTATATAAACTTTAATACTTTCAGTTGCTAAAGCACCGAAAAATAATTTATTTAAGTTATAAACAATACACAATCAAAACTGATCAATAAGTATAAAAAATATATTTAAAAAAATATATTTTTAAAAAATATATTTTAAAAATATATTCTAAAAAATATATTTTTTAAAAATGTATGTACTTTGCATATACAAATCTATTATATACATATATGTATAATAGCACGTAAATGCAGAACGAAAACACGTAAAATAAATTTAGAGATGCATAAAATAAACGGAGACAAATAACGTCACGCTACGTTTGTAAATTAATTCGTCAAATCACGATTATCAAGTTACATGATCATAAAGAAGCTTACATATCTGTCGACAATATCTATCAAGCAACGATAATTAGTCGACAGCAGAAGAAATTTCTCTCCTTCATCGATCTAATAAAGGTCAAAGATAGCTACATAAAAAAATACAGCCAGGATCAACAGAAGATAAGATTCAATATTGGCCCGAATAATCAATAAGCTACAGAATATGTGATCAATGCTGATTAAAAGGCGTAACAAAAGGTACTTGAAGCATAATTTTTTGCATCTATTATTTTATCTACGTGCAATGACTATTATAAATATTATTTTTAAATAACTTAAATGCCACTTGAATAAAATCAATATTAAAACTGATAACAAATATTTTTAAAAAAATTTATTAGATATGTTTGTAAAAATGTTCTAAAAGTTTGAAAAATATGAGAATTATTGCTGAAAAAAACATAATCTTAAAAATTTTTCATATATTGAATTAAACAAAAATTATTTCGAAAATGGTATTTATAAAAAATTATTATAATAAATGTTTAAATCTTTTATATATATGTATATATATATATATATATATATATTGTATGTATGTATGTATATATCGTACACTTAAAATATATGAATAGCGTTCGCATTATGTGTTAGTGTTATAAACGCATTTCTTTAAAATGTAAATTATTAGTAAAAAATTAAATTTTACTTAATGATTAATAAAAGCTTTTATACAGATTTTCCTGATAGCTTAAATTTTTAAATTACAGAAATACATATCAGAGAATAATTATAAATGTTAAATTAATTACATAAGAAAATATTTTTTTAAATAAAAAATCAACATAATAAATCAACAATTAATAATGAATATAGTTTCTTACTGTCAGAAATAGATTATATTAAATATATAAACATAAAAATATATTATGCTATAAATACAATTATTTTTAAAGTCACATAACAAATAGATGCACTGTTAAACATTACAAGTCCACGTGCCTCCGAGTTATCTTTCGTTACACTACATTATTTAAATTTAAACTGACAGATTATTAGTTCAAAGTGTATTTAAATAAAAAATTGCAACAAAAAATCTATATAAAAATACGTATTCTTTCTTTTGATAAAATTTATTCAAATGTAATTTAACATGGTTAAATTGAAAACTAGCAATTTCCATGGCGTATTATATATAAAATACACACACGTTGCGCAGCAGAAAATGTCAAAGCTTTTCAAACTGGGATTGAAAAATCGCGCGTTCCAAATTTTTATACGTACCGATAAAAGTAATTTGCTCTTTCATTACACAGTATATACAAATTGAGCACACAAAATAAATATTGTACATACATATGTATATAAAGTGTAATTGTAGTACCTACTAAAAGTATAGTTTTGCCAAAAATTATTTATACACGCATCAAGTATAATCAAATGTCATATCACAATAATCTGTTATTAATATCATAAATATTTGTATTTATATATTATTATTACAAATTAAAGACTAAACTAGTTATCGTAATTTTGTAAAATGCACGATTCTTATTAAACTTTATAAATGCAACTAATTTGCAAATTTTTAGATGTATAAAATTGTAAATCTTTTTGATTTCTAGATAGTTATAAATATATATTTTATATTATATTTGTATAGATCTAAGAAATAATACAGTTCTCTTCGAACATGAATAATGCCTAAAGATATATTTTTATTATGATTACAATTATAAATTGAGAGATATTATTGTCTGGCGAAGCGAAGAAAACTTATCAAACGAATTAATCAATAATTATTATCATATGGTCATCTTGTGAATTTAACTCGCAACGATGCGTTTGCAATTAATGCTGCAACGACGTGACGTGTAGAAAGCGCGAGTGCAATAAGCGAGACGTAACGAAATGGATTGTCGACGAGAAAGATTGTGAGAATTTCTTCGAATTGTCGACGAGTGTCGTCTACACTCTTATTTGTCCCCACTGTGCCACAATCGCCATTAATGGCTGAGCGTCTCTCGACCTGGAAACTTCTGTGAATAGCAATACTGAAAGGTATTACGCGGAAGGAAAATTTTCTAGAAACCATGCAGCATTAATCGCGTGATATTAATGATCGGAATTCTTCCTTCAAATGCATTTGCAATTTATCGAAAGGTATCGTTTCTGGAGTGCGAAAGGAATGAAAAAAGGAAGTGACAGAGACGGAGGGAGACAAAATGAAAAAAAAGAAGAAGAAAGGTACAGAGGAAGAAAAATAAAAGGAGAAATATAAAATTATATTTTAAGATAAATTGTATTTTAAGATCAATCTCACAGAATAAGTAGAAATTATCAATTATAGTATCATGAGGACAAATAAGATAAAGAAAATATTATTTGTCAAGCCAAGAATAATAATATTTAATTGTTATAGTTAAGAAGAAAAAAAATAATTCCCTCCCGCATAACGACTATAGATAATATAATTATTTAATTTTTTTTTGTAACACCATATATATCACAATAATATTTCATTTTTCCTCAAATTAATATTGTAAATCGAATAATTTGTATTCTTTCGTTGATATATAAAAATAAAACTAGGAAGATTAAAAATTCTTAATGGTATAAATATTAATTTTGATAAAATAATGTAAAATAATTTTTAAAGAAATATTTTTGTGTATAATTTTGTTTGTATATGTGTACATAATTTCTCTATGAATAATGACTGATTAATATTACTAAGAACGTTAATATCTGGACGATAAGATGCATATATGTTTACGGTGATTTAAAATTTCGACTTTGTAGATAAATTAATGAAAAGTTTCCAGTTTAGAGGTGCTGCATAGTTATTATCCTGCATGCTCGCATAGCTGATGTCTATCAATGCCACGTCAGTATACGACTATTTGCTGCAGAAACAAAATCGATAATCCGATTTCATTATCACATCATAGAGACCAGCTACGATTCTATTAACTAGCACACATTAATTCTATAAATAAATAGCCATGCGCATAATATAAAATAATACAATGGACTTTATTTATGATGTTTTTGATATTATAAATTGCAGATTTAGAAAACGATAAAGATATTAGCTTCCTTATTTATAAATTAATTGTATTTTTTCTACCTTTCTTTCTATGTAAAACATTTGTAGAATTAATGTACATAGCCTATTTAAATGCAGAAAATATTTTTTATTTTTTTTCCATAAAATTATATTTTATAGCTTATAGATACTTTTAATCTAAATAAATTATAATTATTGTAGAAAATTATGTTATGAATATATTATGAATATTTTCTCTTATCTCCTTCGAATTATCTATACGTATATAAATTGCGCAGTTTGCACTTTCAATCTAAAATTCTCTTTAAAACGTAATTCTTTGTGAATTAAAAAATAAATTTATTTAGTATAATATCATATGCTTCTTTGATCTTTATAATCGTTTTAACACTTGATAATTCTGACAATGAGTAATCGACAGACAATGATTTATATAAACTTTATTCTATCGGCTTGTCTTCTCGCATCGAATAATTTTTAATATAATGAAAACCAAGGTTTTCATTTTTTACATATAAAATTCCAATCTTAATTGTTGAATTATTAATTTAAAAAAAAGCTATAAAAAGAACACACGAATTTAAAATAATTTTAAGTTGTGTGTTGTGGTGTGATACTCGTTGGTTTAGATTGCAAGGAATTTTCATTTTGTAGAAAATAAAAACAATTTCAGCCGCTCATCTCTAAGTTTACACGTTAAATCAAATCCAAACATTTATTATCTACCACAAATCCCGCGACGAAATATCTTACGGATGAGAAAAATCTGGAAAAATAAAAAAGTATGACATATGCTCTGCCTCTAGTCTGTGAAACACTGACAATCAAAAAATTCGTTTGTTTAGTCGGTCCATTTATTCGAAGATATACGGTTTATCTCTGTAGATCTATGAATCCATTAATCTGACGAGTGAATTCATGAATTTGCGATAAATCTACGAAACTAAGCTATGAAATATACACATTGATAACTTTCAACGAGTTCAATTTTCGATGGCGTAAAATATAGGAATTTATATACATAGAAATGGAAAATATATACAAATTTATATATATCTTGTACGAATATTGTGTAACGTTTTCATTATTACAAACGAAAACAATTCAATTTTACGCATATCTGTGGCATCAAAATTTGGACCTACTAACAACAAAATATTTTTCAGATTTTTTTAGTGTCTTTTTTAAAGTGCGTGATAATTTTGTGCGTTATGTGAGATTTCGTCTAATAAAATACACGATGAAATACATATCAAGTCGACAGCAATTAGCGAGAAATTATCGTGCGACAAAATTGAATATCTTTATGCGTGACTACCGCATATAACTACCATTTGTGTCACCAAGCAATTCCCATGAAAATTACAATCATGCGAGTAGCGTTAGACTCTTGCAATAAACGATTTTACTAACCTGACAGCATTCCACGTGTACTAACACAATTATCGTGTCGTCTGTATCTTATAGGTAATAAATCTTAGCGGTTACACTGATGATGATAACGCCAATATTATAAAAAGATAATTGATATAAAAATTGACCAATATCTTAATAATTTTAATTGATTTAGAAATATATATAAATAATTTCTATTTCTTAATATAATTTGTTTTTCCAGAAAATAAAAATATATATTATATTTTAATTAAAGTAGCACATTTTAATTTGCTCTGTTAGTATGTCATTCCAAAAACGTTTTCAAATGTATATTGTGTCATTTTATACAGAGAAAATGTATACTAAAATCCGATATTAATTTTAATAACTCATTTTGTATATTTTCTCGCTGAACATTATTTTAGAATTGGCCAAAAGTAAGATAAAACATTTTAAGGCATTACACAGAAAGGCCGTTCAGCTAAAATAAATGAAAACTTAATGTAATGGTATACAAAGCTTATTAATATGTCCAAATTAAACAATTATGTAATAAGATAAAAAATATATATGATTGCCAGTTGGGTCGTCAAGAATTTTTTATCTTACTTTATGTTCACTGGCGAGACAAAAAATTATCGCTTATAATTATGTAATAATTATATATATTTCAGTATGTTTAATTTTTATATATTCAAGAAGTAACATGCACACACATATATATACAAATTTAAGGAGGATAAATGTAACAATTCTATAAAAATGAACCGATAATTAATTAACCCTTAGTCCCGACGGTTCTTTTCGGCACCTTTAATCCCGACTCATGGGTCGTTTGCGTCTTTGCGTTATTTGGATCAGTAAAAACGTTTTAAAAAATCTGAAGAAATTAATGGAGCTTCTTGCAACCTTCAACTTGAAGTCCCAATCATAATATTTCGATAAAAATTATATTTTTATATAATTTGTTATTAAGAAATAAAGGTACCTAAGGAAAAATCACTTGTTCACTGGGTCGCAAACGACCCATGAGTCTAACTGGGACTAAGGGTTAATTATGTGGATACTAAACAATAAAAGCAAACCATACATATCTATCTGATCGATTTCAAGACAAATCAAATTGACTAAACCCCGATCTAAGCTATCATATCCGCGAAAATCTCTTGATGTTAGTAACCCAGAATGAAATTCGTGTCTTGAAGAAATGGAGGTACCTAAGGAAAAATCACTTGTTCACTGGGTCGCAAACGACCCATGAGTCGGGACTAAGGGTTAATTATGTGGATACTAAACAATAAAAGCAAACCATACATATCTATCTGATCGATTTCAAGACAAATCAAATTGACTAAACCCCGATCTAAGCTATCATATCCGCGAAAATCTCTTGATGTTAGTAACCCAGAATGAAATTCGTGTCTTTGGGTCTCTCGTCGAAGTTTCGTTCAATCCCTCTCTACCTTAGCTCACCCCTCCATCTCGTCTATGTAACGATGTGTAGTGTGAACGCACCCGTCCTCGCGCAGGGGATAGAAAAGCGACAGCAGGTATAGGCCCAGCCTAGCAGGAGCGTAGGTGAGCTGAAATAGATCGATGGACATGCTGCGCACGCAAGTACCTCCGGTTGTGCCTCTATACGGGGGTAGGAAACAGCGCGCCACGAACTTCCGTAGGGTAGGGCGGCATAGCTGGTGAGAGAAATAGCTGGTGGGAGTCATACTAAAGAGGGTGGAACGGTCGGTGGGATACCAAAGGAAAGAGGGGAATTTGGAAACGAGGAGAAGCGGACGTCGTGTTGGAAAAACGGGAGGGTGAATCTGAATGTGGAAGTGAGAGGGTGAATCGAGGGAGGAGATGCGTGACGTGGGGCCTTAGTGCGAGAAAGAGGGAGAAAAGGAGAGAAAGAAAGGAAGGGAGACACGAGTAGCGGCAAGGCTATTTCGAGGAAGAGAGATGAGTGAAAAGTAGAGGGGTGCGTCGAGGTGATAAGGAGGAAGATGGCAATATAATTGCGAGAAGGAAAAAATATATATACGTGGGTTAGAGAGAAAAGGAGCGATCTCTCTAGAAGAGATGAGAAATAAGACAGATAATCCGAATTCTGAGCGAGATAGATAACGGGCAAAGAGGGGTTGGAACCGCGCAGGGATGAAACCAAGAGGGTGCAACTGGTGAAAGTGGAAGGAGTGCGACGCGAGCGGCTACAGGGGAGTGGAAGAAAGAGAGAGAGAGAGAGAAGGACAGGGTGAGAGAGGCACGCGACGGCGTCTCACCTGTTTGCCAACCCGCCAGTCTGGTTTACGCGCCCGGTCATCCGTCGACGCTACAAGTGGCTATCCCACTTCGACTCTCGAACAAGCGCGGGATCGTTCGTCTATGACTCTTTGTTGCCGTAAACGTTCGTAGATCGCGAAAGTACGCGCGATTGACGTTTCGAGATTCAACGATACGATACGTCTCGCTTCGGAAGATTCGTCTCGACGGTTGCTCCTCCTCGTCATCGTCGTCAACGTCAGCGCGACGGTGAGTAATCGGGGTTCTCTGTGTTTGATTCAACTGGGTCACCAGTGATACCAGTAAATCGCTTCCGGTTTCCGTCGGATCAGGTGACAAAGACTCTGTTTGAAATTTGAGACGCGCGCTTCGATATATGGTATGTTGCCTAAGCGTCAATTGTACGTGCTTAGAAACTTCGTTTCGTGGTAGTCGATTTGATTGACGTTATTGTGTAATTTTAGTGTAATATTAATCGCAAATTATTAAAATTGCGGGTTTAAAATTAATATATTAAAAACTTCTTTTAATTTTTTTTTTTTTTTCACGATCTACTCTTCTAAATGTACACAAAATTTGAAAATGTGTGTAATGATATATTAACGTGATAAAAAAATTTGTGAACGTCAGAAACTAATTCACAAACTGCTGACGCGTCATTCAGTGACTTTGAACTGTATGAAAAATTGCAGTGAAGTATGCCTTTGAAGAGTTTTAATTGTTTTTAGTTGCGCAAAAATTTGTTCAAACAATGCAAATAAAATGAGAGGTATTATAAAGCAAAGCTTTCTCCACGAGGAAGCAAAATACAGTGTTGTAAACGTTGCGCAACAGAATATGATAATCCCTCTTTGATTAATTTACTCAAAACATTAGAAATCAATGCAGTTTGGACAATGCGTCACAATATAATGATGGACGCTAGTCAAACTAGTGACAATTCTATGCGGATTATATCTCAGTGGAACACGTATGCAATCGAATGTCATAGCAAGTAGAGAGGGTCAGCGTACCATCAGACATGTCGATTAGGATTATCGCCCTCCCTGAATTGTCGTTCATGGGTCGATGAACGTATAATGTTTCTTGATAGCTGGGAGTGCCTGCACAACTTAAAAACGGGTTCTTTCGAAATCTTTATATTATCTGACATTACGAATATTAAATTATTTTTTTTTAATATTTATTTAAAAAATCTATTGGAGAAAGAAATGCTTATTTAATCATAAACGTATTAATCATAACTTTTTAATAAAATCCGCAAAAATATACCACAAAATTAAAAATTGTTTTTATTTTTCACGTTTATTTAAATATTTAATAAATTAAGTGATTGAAAAATATGAGATAAATAAAATGTATTAAAAATACAAAAACCTTTTCATTTGCATTCAAAAAAAATTGTATGTATTGTATATGCATCGAGTTTAAGTAAAATTATATGAATATATTCATAATTTATATTCATAACAGAAGTCTGAATTACAATTGTTTTAAAAATACATTTACATATGAAATAAAAAAGAACTAATCGCTTGCATCTGATAATTATAATATATCGATAATTACAATCATAAATTATTCTTTTAATTCTAATGTTTCTGAGACACGCTTCAAATTTGCATCAGCGCTGCTTTTATTCTTCGAACTTGTCCTTATCACGAAATGATAAAGCATTAAAAATATCGTCGATGAAATAATCCTGACAATCTATTAGTGAAAATCTTAACATTAGCACGCTGATTGTTCGAATTTGATGGAAAAAAAAATGACCGGTGACTGTGATTATAAATCGACGGATATCGACAAATTTATTATGGATCTGTGTTAAAGTTATTAACTCGTTTTTAAAGGATCTACTATGAAAGAGCGCGGAGTAGAAATTAATCAACGGCAGAGCGCAGAATCTTCGTTAAAAGGCTGTGTTACGCCTGTTAATTAAATGACAGCCGAAACGAGTAACTATTTCCGGCCCGATAGAATGCATCATATGTGCGAAAAAGCGAACTTCGCTTCGAGTCTCTCTCTTTCGCAATCGATCAGCTCTGCTGGTAGTCAGTGACGGAAGCGCTTTAGCAGGATCGAAGACGTCTGTTGGATTACAAAAATCCGTTTTTGCGCGACGACGCAATACAGGGGATTTTGTCGACCTTTTTCGCATCGAACCACAGTAAGCTCGCGAGCAAAAAAGACGGGAACAAAAGGAGATCCGCAGCGAAGATTAAACGGAGGATGTAATTCTGCAATTCGGGTTTAATTACCCGAATTAAAGCGCTGGAATCTGTGGGAAAAAATATATCTGGATTTCTCTCTCTCTTTGCTGCGTTACTGTAAACATGGAATTATCGCATATCGTAAGATATGTAATGTTATACGTGTAGAACAATGGAAAAAAGAGAGCTGTTTGTTTTATTAAATATTAATATATCGTCTAGATAAAAG
Organism: Nylanderia fulva; assembly: GCF_048542155.1. NCBI lineage: Eukaryota > Metazoa > Arthropoda > Insecta > Hymenoptera > Formicidae > Nylanderia > Nylanderia fulva. The sequence continues at coordinate 1,333,129 of NW_028189518.1, forward strand.
ACAATACAAGATCAATTAAAATAAACAAAATAAACAAAAACACTGGATGCATAATAAAAAAAATTAAAAATATTTAAAAATCACTTGCTCTTTCTATATGAAGATGCACGGATAAATTAAGCAATAGCTGAAGGTCTTGGTTGATGATCAAGTGAAAATGCACGAAATACGCCTTCGAGTTTCTGATATTGAAAGGATCCGTCAGAGAGAAAGAGAAATTCATTGTTGAGGCAAAAATTGACGAGTCGATTCGGCGAAAAAGAAACTTCTCGCCATTCGATCCAAATAAGGAAAACACTCGTCGATCTGGCGGTTCTCGGTTTCAATTTGTTGTATTTTTACAATCTCGGAGGAAGAGAAATGCTGAATCAGACAATGTAAATTTCTAGTAAAATGAAAATCTGAACGCGACGCGAGAATTTTCTTTCTTCCGCCTGATCGTAATGTACTTCTGGAATGCGCGTTGCCAATCTTTATTCGAATTTGTTTTTCGAAAAACAGTATTTGATTTAAGACTTGTTGGGACGATTCAAGTGCCGGTAAACTTTGAAAGCTTATGGGAGAGCGGAATAGTAACCCTTCTTTTCCCTTCCTTTTCTTCTAGATATTTTCGTCGGGTCGGAGATCGAGAGATTTTCTCGGCCGTAAAGCTTATTTGGTCGGATAAATCAAGTAGAGTCGTAATCGATGATGTAGAAAGTTTATTGATTTAGAAAGGAATGATGTATGATTTGAAAGTCTTTATTATATAATATAAATATATCTTGCAAAATTGGATATTTTACATCGTTATTATACATGATATAATTATTGTGTTGTAAAATTTTCTTAACTAATAATATTTTCTAGTTAAAAGGTTAAAATTAAAATATAATAATTTTATGTTTAAAATATTTTGACGTTTCTTATATGTGTGTTTGTAATTCCGAAATATCTAACATGAGTATAAAAAGATATTTGTGTCGAATTTTGACAGATCTGTCAATAATGCCTTACATATGACTCAATTATGTAGATTATAATTGATGTCTAGCTTATACATTGTTGAACTCCTTCCGCGGTTTATAATAAACACATTTGAATACGCACATCATTATATATATATATATATACAATGTGTATTACATTATTTCAACCTCTATATTGTACGAGATGAGATGCCATGATGAGAGATGATGAGATGTCATATCTGCGAAAGGGTGAAAATGTTAATCACGGTTTTTTTAATAATTTCATATTTATTCTATGATTTATATTGATTAATCCAAAACTCAATTAATCCTCTTTTGTTATCTTCGAGAAACAGTAACCCTAAATGACAGTCTTTGCACCCTTTTACAATTTAAATTGGACATTAAAATTGATAATTCGCGCATAAATTTTAATATAAACACATATATAGATATATTTATATATATAGACAATATAATTTTATACCTAATAACAATAATTATAAAATTCATCTTTACATATGCAAAATTGATTTTATTCCAATTTTAACTGTTGATTTAATATATTTTTACTTGAATATGTTAGGTAGAATTATAAATATTCTATAAAATTTTGGCTAAAAAAAATTGCGTATATATTTGTTTTCCAATTCAATAAATTCGATATTTTAAGCTATTGCAAAATGCACATCGTATTATTTGTTACCAACAGTTTAACTCTGTAGAAAATAATTATCAAGCTATTATATAACACAGAAACTTGACTAGTTATCATACACAGTAAGCCGTTAAATTTTCATAGAGTTGAAGATAAATTCCATTGAAAACTCTGCTATTGACAGTTCGCTAGTAGTATTAAAATTGAAACCAATTTATGTAGAGTGCATTATAAAATCCGCTATATATGTGATGTCTATTGCCCTATTGTAACAAAATATTGAACAATAGCCGCTATAAACGTGCATCAGAGAAGAATCAAAAGGTTCAGTTTCTCTAGTTCGAGCTTTTTACCGAAAACAATTTCTATACACATGCAGCGTACTAGAAACAGTAGTTCGTTCCTTTATTATGATCTGTGGCAAAATTGAAAGAGAGAGAGAGAGAGAGAGAGAGAGAGAGAAATGAATGCAAAAAGAAAAAAAATTTTGATGTTGCGAATATGATGGTTGAATAATGGGAAGGAACAGCGAGAAAAGCATCCTGTCATATATAAAAAGACAAGAAAATCTCTCTCTTTACAAGCTCCGCGTTAATTATCTCCAATATTCTCTAATCGTTATATATCGCTTTCTTGTAGATAGTGTTATAATAATGCTCGTAGCACGCATATAATATAATGCGATATTTTAGAATCTTCGCAAAGATCCTGCTTGGAGAATAATGCTTGACGTCGTTTAATATCAAGAATGTTGCCGCTGAATATTCTCTTTAATAAGAAATCATGTTGTTCTACAACATAATACTGCCTGTATGACGAAATTAAAAACATATTTAAATGTTTATATAGTCTCGAAATATTTATATCTCTCTCCTTAATTTATATTGAAGTGTTAAATATATATGATTAATTTGAAAACTATAAAATATATAAATTACAATAAAATTACATTTGATTTTAATTTTAACGAAATGCTTAAATTATCTCAGAACCTATTACTTGTATATCGTAGAAATTAAATAAGGTTCTTTATAAATATATGTACATAATTTAAACTCTATAAAATTACATTTATATATCTTGATTATATATATACATATAATAATAACAATAAATTTAGAATTAGAATATTTTTACAAAATTTTACTTTCTAAAATATTGTATTATACATAAATGTTGCGCACTTCACAAATTTTTCATATCTGATAATTTTTTTTAATTAATAAAAGAATCATCAAACAAATTTAGAGTTTAATTAAACGCTAGCTGTATTCATATGAATTCGTCAAACTTTGATCACATTTAAGCTTCGCAATACTTCAAAATATTCAAAATTTTTGCTTGAAAATTAATTTTTGTTTTTGGACGTTTATTCCAAAATTAAATTGAGATGCTCAAATTGACTAAAAAAATGGAGTAAATTTCATGGCAAGTTAATTCACGAAACGGAATTCCGTTTGCACCATGTTCTTTTAACAATAAAATATTGTCCAATTATGTCATCGGTCTTTACGCAATCAATTCTAAAGCTTATTATAAATGTATACGAACTAAAGTTCCGCAATACATGGAGCCTTATCTCATCATCGGATAATCGCGATATTTAAAGCATGCAGGTGCGGCGAATATCTGGTTAAATTAATTAATGTAATTAACGGATTGCTTGGCGACGCCATCAAGTTGCGGGTAAATTCCGTGGCGCAGTGTCGTGTAATGGACACGGCGTTACTGTTCGACGCATTAATGATACGCTAATAATTATAATAATCGTAATAACACAATAGCGCACAGACCCGGAAACGGCAAATCGCATTCGTTATTAGCGCTCGATTGACTTGTACCCTATTGACGTTTATGATTGACGATGAATTCCACGCAGCTTGCGGCTATATCGACGGAAGTTGATAATATATGGCCGGATTTTCGATTTGTGAATCGCGATGAATTTATATATATATTCGGAAAATTCAGTATTTGGAATACGGATATAGATTTATTGTTACATCTGCATATGTGCGTACACATATATCTTCATACACAATGTAAATTAATTATTACATTACTCAAATTTATATTTCCTTCTTCTTATTACTTACATTTTATTTTAAAATAAATATTTAAAAAAAAGAAGAGTAAAAAAAAGAGAAAGAGAGGGAAAGAGAACGAAAATGAGACGTATTTATATATTGTTTAAGATACATATATATATATATATATATATATTGTTCAAAAAAATGTTCAAAGATATTTATATTTAAGTTATTTATTCCAGTGTTTGTGTGTGAATATTAGTATTTCCATTATTTAATTAGGGATATATAGGGATATAGGGTTAAATTAATAAGATAATCGCGCAATCAGTTTCATCCTCCCTCTTCTCTCATTATGCTTTGATAACCTTTTAAATAATTAAGAGATATAAACGTAAACGTGATTGCATTCATAATTGACAACAGAAAGCTCTGCAAATTCTGATTTACAGATATTACATGAAATTTACCATAATACGCACCTAGTGGAAAGCTATAAAAAAAAGTTATTGCAAATTAATGACTCACATGCTAAGCGGTTTGTAACAATGATATTGATTCGACAATTAAATAAATAAAAATGGTAATAATTTCGTCAACCATATCTGGCTATAAATACTATTTATTGAACTTTACGACGTTTCGGCCATGGGTTTCGGCCCTTATCAAGTGCTACTTAATACCGCATTATTGTAATAACACTACTTGTTTGATCTTCGGTCATGACGTGATGTACTGTCATGATAATGTGTTACGAACTAACTATGTTGTATTTTAATATTTGAAGATCAAACAAGTAGTGTTATTAATGCGGTATTAAGTAGCACTTGATAAGGGCCGAAACCCATGGCCGAAACGTCGTAAAGTTCAATAAATAGTATTTATAGCCAGATATGGTTGACGAAATTATTACCATTTTTAATTATTGACTGGTGACTTCTTAGTTCTTTATATATATAATTAAATAAATATCAGAGACTCTTGTTACCGAATTGATTCTAGATTTAGTAAAAATAATATTTTTTCTGTGTATGTGTTTGTTATATGAGTGCATGTTTTATTTTTCAAAATGCAAATAATTTTAAATACTTAATCTAATATATTTGGAATTGAGTAACTGGCTGTATAGTTAAGTTTCTAAGTGGACGTGTTAATTATAATTTAAATAAAAAAGCTACATTTTACATCTTGTTCCTAATTTTATATTTATTTTTTTATACTTTTTATTTTCTTCTGATTTTTTTTCTATTAGAGAGAGAGAGAGAAAGAGAGAATTAAACTAGATCTTAAATATTAACTAATTAAAAGTTTTCTAGGAAGACTTCTCTAAGAAATTCTGTATAATCATGTATATAGAAGTATTGTAGCTTGTAAGAAAAAAATTCAAATTATTTTCTTCATTAATAAAGAGATTGATCTGGAAGAGTAAACATCTCATGAATAATCTATCTTACAACATTTATTCAGAAATTTCAGGCAGATAAACTTGTCGTGAAACTGAAATGTCCGTGCGAACAATTCTCTTTAATAAGAGCATCCGATACGAGTCACGTCGAACGCGATCCAATGAATAATACATAAATTCAATTCACGCGTATCGTGCGTAATTAATCACGACGCTTAATTGAAGCAAAATTGATATGTTCCGTTCGAGGGCGTCGGTGAGTCTTGCGACCTCCTTTGTTCGACATGCATTTTACTTTCTCCTTTTTCTTCCCCTTTATTCTTATTTACGCTCCATGGATCGCGGTTAATTTGCGTCGGTTTCAAGATGGTTACGACAGAACTATTGAAAAGTCGACGGCTTTAATATAAAAAGCAATAAACGAAAAATCGAGGAATCGAGCACAACCGCGAAGCTTTTCACCCTAGCCCCAGAGCTTTTTACTGCTTCCATCGCCGACACGTACTCTACCATTTCCAGAGCTTTTCTTTTCAACTTTTCCCTTTTCCCTCCTCGTACTTTACCAATCTGAACGTTTGCGGAGTGCACGTGCTATTTCTTGCGCTCGCAGTTTAATTCCGCTGATTGTACCTTTTAAAATCTTCGTTATACATAGTATGATTTAATTAGAAAATGTAATTCTACTTTGCCGTGTCCCTTTTCTATTTTTTTTTATCACAGTGTATGCCTATACTATGGTAAAACGAAAGTAGCAATGATATTAAAATGGATTGCAACCATAATTTAATAGATTGGATAAAATAAATCGTATTTTTTTAACTGTACATCAATACATATTGCATAAGAGATTTGTGATATTTATTCTCTCATTCAGAATATATTAAAAAATTTAATCAGATTTTAAATTAAATATATGATTCAGTTATTTGATGAAATATATGATTCAGTGAATTAATTATTATGACTTCATTAACTATATTTATGACTTTATTAAATTAAACGATTAAAGAAGAATTCCCAATCAATCAACTAATTGAATGAAAATTAAACGAAACAAAATTTCGAACTATTATTATACCAGATCGATGTATGCACATTCATAGATAGCAACGTAGAACGTTGAAAATTACAACATGAATCAAGAATGATTGCATCATACATTATCATGTTGGTTATCTATCGTTAGCGAGCAATTTTCAATACTTATCGCGCCTCGCGCAATAACTGTCTGATTACACGCTGACTCGAACTACTGACACAATTTATCATTCACCGCGCGCGCTTCTTGAAGCATTTCTTTTGACGATATATCGTAACGTTTGGCCACTAACACACACGGAAATGTAAAATACGAAGGTAACAAATTGAAACTATTTGTCCCAGCGTTTCGGTATCGCGTGCTAAATGGCAGAAACGTGCAGTAGACCGTGCATTTTTAAAATTAATCGTTGCTAGCTCTTTCGGTCTTTTTTTTTACGACGAATCTCCGTACGGATTGCCTTTTGAGATTATTTCCCGGAAAACTCTCGTGATTAACAATCGTGAGTAGTGACGCGGGAATAAATGATTGATTGCTTCGCGTTTGACGCACGCGCACTTACGTGTGATTAATCGCGTATTGTGTTTCATAAATTAACACGGAAATATTTCTTTACGTAAAACTGCCAGAGCGTTGACTATTTACTCGTTTGCATGAATAACTGTGTACATGCATTTTGTTTGTGAAATACAGATTCTGTTATTACAAGAACGAATTTCGATCAGTAGTTGCGCAAAGTAATCGAAATGTGAAAAAAATTAAATACACAATTGATTTGAAATGGACAGAACACTGATTCGTGATTCTATATATGAGAGTTGCAGCTATGTGGAAGCTATTTTATTTCACATATTATTTGAACACGATTCGATCAACAAACAAACGTGGCTACTTCAAAAGCGTTCTTCCATAAATGCAAATTGAATTCTATACATTCGTATATTATAAGTATTATATTTGATTTATTACTGTTATATTAAATTCTAGTTTTCAAATCATAAAACTACATAATTTTTTATTTTATGACTAAAGTTTTTCATCTCTCGCGTGTTTGTTGTAAAGATCTTTTTTAAATATGACTGATAAAAGTAACGAAAAGTCGATACAGCAAAACATACACAATGTGTAATATAAAAAATAATGTAAAAAATATTCTCATGTCACTTTTATATACGTACGTTACATACACATAATTTTTTTTCTTTCTTTTTTTAACTTTCAAATACTTGGATATGTGTAAATGTATTTAATATATATGATAATATAAAAATAAATATTGTACACATATAGCGCACAATTTTTTAGCACATTGCAATAAATATTTAATAATAATTTTAGTAGGTAAATTGACTTTTTTACTTATTAAATTTCTTTTTTTTTCTTTCTCACTTTCTCTCTTTTCTTTATTTTCAACGCTTGAGTTGTCACATTTACATTCAGCAAGCAATTTTACGTAGAAATCACTATTGACAGACTTCAAGAAAGTTACCGTTCTGAATTCGTCTTTCGTAAAAATTTCGTCGAAAAATGAGATAAAATAGATAATACATGGTGAAAAGAAATAACAAGAATTTTAATATATAACATATATATCAGGATATATATATGCTTTGCGCTGACTTGTTGACTGCACGTGGCAACTGGAAATTTCCATTTGCCTCGCCGCATCTCGATTTGCCCGTTGCCCAGACGTTGAAACTTTCAGTAAATGTCGGTCTGAGTCAAGTTTTAACAAGCCTCGCGTTCTGTTTCCGACGACTCGTTGACGACGAACGCGTTCGTACGGAAATTATCTCCATAACGAGAGGACTAATTCTTAATACGGAAATGCGATCTTATGCAAATGTTTACACATCATGTTGATAACTACTTTATAAAGTCTCTTATGCTTCAAACAATTGTACTAATTTTTTTCACGCATCTTTAATAATTTTAGATATAAATTAAAATTGATTTTGATATTAATATTATAATAAAATGTTTATATAATATTTCAGATTACTAGAAAATATATACACATACATACGCATTATAAGTATATATAAAATTATATATTACTAGTTATAACACGAAATATAGCATAAAAAATATTTTATATGTTATAATTTTTTGTTTGCATATATATTACACAAAGATTGATTTGGCTACATTGGGATATTATTTCTCTAGAACGAAGCTTTTTCTCATACTGTAAAACATGTCGATCGAAGACAGGAATCGAAGACGAACACCCTAGGATGTGCTCTTTGCACGATTCCTGAACACAACCTTAATCCAATTTATCCTCCCTCTCTGCTATCGGAATGCTGAGGAGCGCGTATTCGAAGATACATCGTATTCCTCGATGTGAAATACACTTATTTTGATGTGCGAAGAATTGGGGATATATCATTCGTGGCTCGAAAAGATCATGTTGACGTGTACAGATTGTACAGCATTCCATAATATAGCACGAACATAATAAAATTTATACTTAAACAAATATTTATCATACGAAAAAATAACAAAGTTTTTAAAATTTTTTTAAAATATACATTTATACGTTTCAAAATTTTAAACGAATTCTTAATCAAGTTTTTACATTTATGTCTCTTTGAAATAAATGAATAAATAATTTTCAAATAAGTAGGCATTCAGATATTATTTATTCATATCAATACGTACACACATTTACGAATTTCAAATTGTGTGTGTGTGTGTGTGTGTGTGTGTGTGTGTATGTGTGATTGAGTCTTATAACTTAAATATTTGCTCAGGGAAGTATCACTGTGATGTTAATTTTATTATTGCGATATAAATTAAACAATACATGTACATACATATATGTAAACAATGCATACATATATTACGTTATATAAATATAACAGTATAGACGTCTCATAATTTATTACATATACATATATTACGGAAATAGAAAGTGTAGGTAGATGAACAGTAGGTGGATGTAAAATATGGGTTAATTAGATAATGGATGTTTCGTTCTCTGTTACAATAATATGAAAATCCTATACAATAATTCATATCATTGTATAAATCAGAATACATTAAAATTATTTCCTTGTTTTAAACAAGACTAATGGACATTTCTCTTAAATTGTGTGTAAATCTATTTTTGGTATTTTTATCAATATGAATAATTAAGAAAAACTTGTATTTTGGCCGAAAAATGAATATTATATATAAATATTGTAAAGATATATCATAAAAGTTCGTATGTGTTCCCAAAAAAAATTATTATATCTAATAGTTGAATAGAGAAAAGTAATTTTATTTAAAACAATATAATAAATAAAATATATAATTTAATAAAGTTATTACACATTATTTCAATATCATGTTTTATTTTAATGAAAATTCTTTTAATAAAAATAAAATTTAAGATTAGTTAGTTAATATAAAAACGTTAAGTGAATATAAAAACGTTAACATATACAAGTTAAAGTAATTCTATACTTGGCAGAATTTGTTCATATTCTTCGTAATTTTCATGAAAGTAATGAAAAATCATATGCTCATCATGATGGCAGAAAATTTCAAAGCCAATGTAATAGAGGAATTTTCTAAAAAAAGAAAATAAAATGTATCATATATTCGATTAAATTGCGAGTAATATTATTTCATGTAGCTGGCATATGTGCACATATTCGAGCACTCTTGCAACCGATATTTATTATATGTTTATTAAGACCGCGTCCAATATTTGTAATTTAATGTGGTGCGATGTTATTAATATTTTTCTTTTGTTTTTCAATATATCGTTATTAATCGGTAATTTTAAATAATATTACATTTTACACTTATAACATTTTATAACATTTATGTAAATATTTTCAGCACGTGCGTGCAATATAATTCTCTCTTATCATTTTTCATCGTTCGCGTGTAATAGGAAACGCACGCGATAGAAAAAAAAATATTACACCTGAAATTTTCATCTATAGCTAAAACTTTACAGTGTCCATGTTTGATTTCCATGTTATATGCGTTGACCTGCGAAACTGCGAGCATACATTATTTATAAACTTTTAGAAAACTTCGTATGCTAGTAGCTTTTTTTTACTATAAAAAATTTACATCCATATGGGTCGTTATATGTCTTTTCGGGGAACGATATAGTCACACTGAAATACCCGAATTATTCTCTCTCGCATCTTCATCAAAACGTTCGAAATATGAAGTTTACATAAAGTATAAGATTTTGTATTTATTTCGTAATAAGCTGTATGTTGCAATGCATTATTTTGTTAAGCTGAATTCTAGATCATATATTACAATTAAATAATTATTGATTCCGTTTAAATTTACGTTAAAACGTTAACATGCATATATCACAAAATCCTGAAAATCGTATTATAGATAGTGTGCATAATTAACTCAAATGTATTAAATAAACATATTTTTATTATTAAAGAACCATATTTAACATATTAAAATTTAAATATTTATCCGTTTTGTGTATGTGTGTTTCTATAACATCGCAATGTTATTTCTAAAGATAACGTAAAAATTATAGCTTTCGAGATTATCGAACGACTGTTCTTTAGCAGATTTTATTAACGCACTTAATCATCTCTCATTTCTGTTCAAGTTGTCAAACGCAATGAAAGGAAAGTTATTTAATTCATTTTTTTCGGGGACACTCTGGAAACTAATTGAGAACCCAATAAGTTTGCTTTGTACTAGATACACGTAAAGTTGCACTGAAAAACATTGTTTCAGAAAAACATGATTTCAGATAAATATTTATTTCAATACTACCGTCAACACTATTTGTTTGAAACTAATAATATTGATTTACCGTAAAAAAATACTTATTTGATATAAGAAATCCTTTTTCAAAACAGATATTTATTTTCAAAATATTTATTTGTTTCAAACAGATGTGTAAATGGCACTATTAAAATAAATATTTATTTGAAATCAATAGTTCCTTTTTCACGTGTGTGTCAGATTCAAGTTACCAGAATTTTATAAATTTTTAACATGAAAGTTGATACAAAAAAAGAGACGAGATTTGCAAAAAAAAAATGGGAGTAATCCTATTCCACTCACGTTAAATCTTTTACTATTAAAATCTTTGATAGTAAAATATATATATTATCTGCGTAAAAATGCGTATATACTTAGATAAATATATAGAAGATATTTTAATCATGTGCATACTGTGTCACAGTATCTTATTTTTAAATATCTGGTAATAGTGAAAACGACGTGCACATGAAACTCTCGGATAATAATAAGCTGGCTCTATGAGTTATTTGTATCTCAATCGAGAAAATAGAAAAAAAACATAACAAAGCACGAACATTGTTCTCGAGCATCTCGATGGCAGATTAATGGAACATAAAAGAGAGGCAAGAAATAGATAAATGGATAAGGGTGTATTTCTTGATCGACGCACAAGTGACGCACGTTCTACCTCTTTACTCTCCCTTTCTCCCTTGCATTACCTTGCGATACGAAAATATCATATTTGATAAGAAGCTATAAGACAGTGAAAAAGGAGAGGGATCGAACCTGCAAGATGATATTTGTATAACACATACGAATGGAAGAATTAGATTCAAATCCTAGACTGAAAAAGAGAAGATGGAAGGCACCCTTGTGTGACGGTAATGCGGAAAAAATAGACGTTGAGAGGTTGAAAGAGGAAAGCCTATGACATGATCGCGAAATGTTTGAGACAAAAATGATGTCAAAACATGTACTCGGCCCAATTTTGTCTCTCATCAATCATTTTTTTGATGCAGGTACATTTCTTCGATGCACCGGAAGAAACGCGCGACTGAGTGCAAGTAATAGACGATATTTTAAACATATTCGAAAACATAAAAAATATCTAAATGCCAAAAATAAAAATTTTGAACAAATTGCCTCTTTAGATAAAATTTTATTTATTTACAAACAATTGTTATTATTTTATAATTTTACTGATACTTCAAAATATTTTATTTTTTTAAAATATAAATTGTGAAAAACATAAAACATGGAACTTATTGTTTTAATTTTAAATTGTTATTTGACGATTGAAACTGTATTGGAATTAGAACTGTATTGATTTTAAAGGTTCTTTTTTTATTATCACTATTTATTTTATTATTAACTTTTTTATTTATTACGTTTTTCTTTAAACTTAGATTTATTTCATCATTTTTCTCACGTTTTTTGGCGCATGAATTAAGATTTCAATATTTGAAATAGAAAGCGAATGTTAAGATTCTCTCTGAAATTATTAAATGTTTAATGAGGTCAGGGAGAATCGACTGGCAATGGAAGTCACTTCTCACAACGCCCTTGAACGCACATTGCGACCCTAACGAGGGATATCGACTATCGTGAGTGCGACATTGTCGCTGATTTCCATCAACGAAGATCATGTAATGAAAAGTGAAAGTCTTTAAAAAATGACAAGCTAATAGTAATTGTGAAATAGATTCAATTATGCAGATACGCTAATCATGTACTCATAAAAATCTTCTATGTCTCTCATATAAGTATGTATATGCATAAAATTATACATATACAATACAATTTTAATTAGCATTTAATTACAATTTATATAAAAAAAATCAATCTGTTTTTTTATTTTAATATAACTAATTGTAAGTAAAAAAAATTGCAATCAATAAAAGTATTCACCACACATTTATATTATTATATATAGATGTGAATGTCAAATAAAACATTTTGCTTCTCCGATAAGAACAGTATTTGACAAGAATTTTCGGCATGACTGTTCGTAAAAAAGCCGACCGCGTTGATTGCCGATAACACAATATTTTGTTCTCGAATATTGATGCGTGCGTCAATATTCACACAATATACATGAGATTACGCGTATGTTACGTCCATCGCGTGCGTAGTACATGCTCGATTAAACATACGGGCGTTTGTGAACGATCGATAGATTCTCACGTAATTCTATTTTACGAACATCATGCATAGCTCGTCTATGAGAATCTATAAATAGCCTGATTTCTTTCTTAAAATGTATTAATACAATATAGATACAAAAACTAATTTATTTATATGTAGTTTATTTACTTTTGATATTTGCCGCTTTATCCTATATTATATTTTTTATTTTTTTCAATTTATTATTAATTTTTCATTTATATATTATATTATTCTTGTTCGAAAAATGTAAAATTATCGTTTCTTGAAATAGAATGAAAATAATAGTCGCATTCGTGCACGAGACAATCAGTACGGCTAATCAACCGGTCTTATAGTGCGAGATTATCTCGATTTAGATACTTCTGTAAATCATAAAGTAGAACACAAAGTCGAATATATAGGAGCAAATATATACGCACACGAAATATGCTATGTAAGATGCTTCGAAGATTGATTTTATCTTGCACCATTGTTTCATATCAAAAAGATTCTACAAGCTCAAGACATAAAACCAGAAAATTTTCGAATTTAAATAAGTGCCAATAAGAGCTTTATAAGCAACAGATTTAGTTTATAGAGAATTATTGAAATATATTACACTAATATATATTAAAATATATTATACATATATACTAATATATACTATCTTCTTTTGATAATTAAAAAATAAAACACGTTTTCAGCAAAATATGACGAACTAAATCTAAAGGTATAAAATATGTTACACGTATATAATATTTTTAGTTTATAATTGCAATAATTTTAAAGTTACAAATTAAGATATTTTTTAAAACAGTGCGTATAAAATATTTTTGTTCATGATATTTACATTATAATTTAAGATAAAAAGCTACTAATCCTCCGTTTATCTTAGGCTAAAGAAAGTTTTAGATTATATGTGCCATATCAAGGCCATCAATTTATTATGAAACAGAGTATTAGTTTTGACCTCAAGTTCTCTTTAGCCAAAAATAGGTAACTAACTATGAATTATTAAACTTCAGATCTCATATAATGTAATATAACGTTTACTTCAACGATCAGCAATCGGGTATTAATATTATAAACAATATTTATACAATTTTTAGATGTACTAAAAAAATGTATAATAAGTTGAAATAATTGAAATATGATGTTTTTTTTTTTTTAATTATTTTATAGTATACTTTAACTTTTGTTGATACTAACTACAACTATTTCTCATAAACGTTTTGCTGCGGATATTATTTGCATATTTATTAAACTATGCTTCCAAGATCCTAGTATATACGTGTAATACATATATAATCAAGAGTCGAGCTTATAATTTCACGCAATTGGAAGCTTTCTACAAAATTAACTTTTACTCACAAACCGTACCAAATTATTTGTTTAGATCTTATATTGTGAATGAGAGTAATTTTTTTAATTCGAATGTCATGAGTATTATATTATTGAGTATTATAAATTGATAATTGTTAATATTGTACAGAAATCGGACTAACATATTCATTTATTTTAAATTTTAGTACAGGGGCAATATTTATTATTATCTAAAATGTTTACCGGATCTACGTATAATATACATATTTCCTGTGAGTCATCTGATAGTGCAATCACTGTTTGTCTATCACTTTATTGATAATTTATGCAGCAAATTCAACGATAAGATATATTCAGTTTGAACCATAAAACTTTCTTGTCTCTAACAATCTAATCATATCTCTACAACGCGCACTTGTGCGTAGTTCGACGCTTGATATAAAATATATAATTTATGAAACTAAAACACATGTTCTACTTAAACCATGTTTGCTTCAATGGTATAACGCTTTAATAAATAACTAGATAAATCTCTCATAACAAACTTAAAATCGATAGTTTCATAGTCAGTCACGTGGCAATGTTGTTCACCTTGAATTGCATGCGTACTGAAGCAAATTGACATTAAAAGTTCTGTACATAATCCAAAGTCGTCAGAATATCGTAAACTGTAGACGTAGGCCATTTAACATTTTTGTGTACATTGGCAACGTTTATGTTATTTTTTATATTAAAAGTAAAATCGAAATGTATAACTCTTCACTGCATCAATTTTTTTTATTTATAATAATAATAATATTATTATAATAATAATATTATTATAATAATATTATTATTATAATAATATTATTATTATCATAATACTGAGAGCTATAGCTAAGATACTAAATTACATATTATGCATATATGTATATAATTATGTATATGGCTATAGATTGTAAGTATATATTCAGTTGTTTATAAAGTATAAATCTGCTAGAAAGTACTTTAAACAATTAATTTATATATGTTACAAAAAAACATTAATATACGTATATAAGAAAAAATATATGTGATAAAATAAGATACACAAAATTCGAGCACAATGTCGTGTAACATTGTTTGTATTACAGTATTACATATATTACTATCGATCTCTTGATATTCGATTAAAATTATGTATGATCGATAGTGTAGCAATAACAAGATAAACGTTCTATGTTTATAGTAATAATGTGTTTTTATCGTGTGTAACACGTTACTCCACACTCAATTAATTTTGGATTACTTAGTCCGTTTATTTTGCTGCATCACAATTTTTACGTGAAAATTCCAGGCATTGTGTGAAAAAGGACGTATAAAACGTATACAAAAAATGGCATTCGTATATGATTGCGTATAGATGCAAGCTAGGAAAATGGATATTTGTGATGAGTGTATGCGTATATTATCGAACGTTGCGAGGACAAAGTGTCATTGTTTGCATTTGAATGCGCATAAGAGAAAATGTCAACAGCTTTGTTATAATGCGAGAACGTTAAACGTAATTTTCAGGAAATGATGATCAATACTGTTCTTTAATGACGTACATTAGGACAGAAAATGTAAATAATATTAAATTGATTGATTATGTGATTACGCTTCTGCGCGTGCTTTTTATTTTAATATTTGCATAAAATAATTAAAGAAAAAATATAAAAATCGATTTTTTTATATCTCATTAAGACAAATAAATTATTTTTGTTAAAAAAATTATTATATTTACACAAAGAAAGAAAACAACATAAACTGAAATGAAACTAATATAAATATTAATTTATCTATATAATCTTTACCTAAATTTCTATAATGTTTTATACACAAAATGTGAAAAGTAAATAGATATTATTAGTAGATTTTATATTCTTTCTGTATATCTGCATATATATATATATATATAATTGTAAAACAAAGTTTAAAATAATTAATTAGTTTGTTTTTCTTTATTTTATTTTATTAATCCAAATATTATGGCTTTATTTATTATATTATATACGAAACTCTATATATTTTATATTATATACGAAACTCGATACTTGATACTCTTTTTAATATAATATTTATTACATAATGTAATTTTTTGTAGTTTGAAAAAATTAAAGGTTCTATTTATGCAATTGTTACGATTTTCCAATTATATATATTTGTTATGTGACTATTTACTATCGTCATAACTGCGAAATTCAACGAAAAAGTCGGATTCTACAGCTATGTGAAAAATGTTTTGATCAAAATGATTTCTCGGCTTTATAAATACGAGGTACGTACGCAACAAAAGAAGTATCGTTTTATGCACGAAGAAAATAGGGGTAGAAGATAAAGAATAAAGTATATACATGAGAAACGCAATTTTGCAGCAAAATAATGTTACTTTTAATAATAATTGTGTTTTTTACACGTGATTAGAAATTGAAAAATAAAACTTTTCAAATTGATGACTAATCAATAAAATTTGCAATTATAAGGCAAAATAAATTTATGATTTTTTTTATAAAATAAAAATGTTAATAAATTCAAATAAAATTTTTAAATCTCTTTTTTAATTTCTTTTTTATTAATTTTACATAAAAAAATTAATCATGCAAATTAAAAAATGATAAAAATAAAATGTAAAAATAACGAGATATTAAACTCTAATAAATGTTTTCTGTAATTAATAACTATATATTATTAAGCTTATTAATCTTTAGTTCTAATAAAAAATTGTTCTATAATAATTTTTATAACAAAATCGATAATATATATATTCTTATCATTCAAAGAAATTGATACTCTTGAAAAAATAAATATTTATTGTTCATATACCAATTCCAGATAACTCATATAATACAAAAAGTTAAAATTAATGATACTGAGGCTGACTATAATGATCAATCAAAGTGGTCGATTAAACTGCTTCTTGTCACTTAACAAGCTAAAGTCATTTATCTTAATATACCAGTTCCCATTGTGTAACATATCGATGATACTGCCATCAGAAAGTAACATTATAAAGATATGCGACCTAGTATATGAATCGGAGCAAGTTGAAATTGATGTCCAAGTCACTCCAGAAGTTAGAAATCGTCTTTCACAATCACTTCTATCACTTCGATTGCACACATACTTGGAAACAGCAAAAGAGAAAAAGAGGGAGACAAAAACACACTGCATTGAAAATATATCCTTTTTATTATTACGTGTCTGGTATAGATAAATAAAATTTAAAAAATGATTGAGGTATACATATACATTACAAAAATGTCAGGATGAGTCACAAGAAACCTCGATGTTACGTGTCTGGAAACATGACGATATATGAATATCCTTTTGAAACAGGGTCATTCTTTTTGTATCATTAAGATGAATTCTGTACTTCAAGATTTGCGTAAAAAGTATATTAAACTTACTTTAAAATATCTTCTAAAATATTATATTAAATTATTTATTTTTACTCAGCTTATAGAAATAACTGTTATAAATAATATATAACATGTAATATAATATGTTAATAGTGTGTAATAACACATTAAAAATTTTTTGTATGTATAATAGCACATTAAAAAGCAAAACTGACGTTTTTACAGCATATTTATTTACACGTTATACATATACTAGCTTTAATTCCGCGTTACGCGCGGAAGTACATCGCAATTTTTTATGCAATATACATATAGGAAATCGACCCGCGTTTTATTCACACCAATAGCGAAATTAAATTGTGACAATGTGTAAGTTAAGCTTCCTCTATGAGGAAGCCATAATTGAAAAACCATTCTAATTAGCGAAATAATATGGAGAGGAAGCAATATGCAAGTTGCTAATTTGCACCCTTTTTTCATATAAAATAACATTTTTCAAGCTATCACGTATATGTATGTACATGTGTGTATGAATGTACCCACTCTCGTATGTTTATTTTGTAAAATTTGAAAATTTACATTTTTTGAAAAATTCTCAATTTTATAAAAAATGAATTTTTTTACCAATCCTCGTCAAATTTAATATCAAATATCCTTTAATGATACTTGATTTACATAAAAAAATTTAACTTAATATCTCAAAATTTACGGAAATTAGAGCAACCACAAACAATTTTTGAAAAATTAAAATATACCTGAATACATAATATTTTCACGTTTTCATGAATAATATTGGAATGATAAAGTAGTTTAAGATAGTCGAGTCAGCCGACTTAGTTTATGAAACTATATGTATCCTTTTCACAAAAGACTCCTACATTAGAAGAGCTACGTAGGAATACTTCAGGGCCCATTATTTTATCTGCTTTTTTCTTAGCATCTGTTTCTTCTAACGTACATATCTCGTGTCAGAGATCGCATTAACGCCATAATTTAGGATCTTTAAGATCGCGCCATTCTCATTTGTGTTCCAATTTTCCTTTTTTTCTTTTATAATATATTTCAACCTTTATAAAGATAATACTCTTATTTGCTGCTCATGCACTTTGCTGTACATACTTTTAATGGGGGACTCTAAATAATCAGGATGCTCGAAAGTTTCTAAAATAGCATACTATTTAGAATAATATTTTAATAAATTCGCAGATTAAAAAAATGCATTTGCAGTTTTATAAATGAACTTTTTACTTATTCGCAATTTAAATATATAAAAGCATTAATAAGTAGATTTTTTATTTAAAAATATGACTTTAAAAGAGACAATAAAAAGATATGTATTTCTGTGGTGCTACTTTAGTTTAAAACTTCGAGTACTAAACCGCGTTATCTTAGCCTAGTTTTAACTTGAATATCTCAAGAACGGGATGCTTTATCAAGGAATCACTGCCGTGAGATATTTTAGTGGCTGCATTTGAAAGGACAGACACTCGCGTAAAAGAGTAGGACGCGGAGAAAGCGAACAGATCGGCTAATGAAATGGGTCCAAGTAAGGCTGCGTCGAAGCTTTCGCTTCGTTTCGTAATGACCTTTTTTTTTTATTTCATGGAAAAATCTTCAATGAACGAACTTCAAAGGCATCCGTCTAGATTGTTTCGCAAACGCTTTTGCTCGCAAAGTTGACTTTTCGCGAAATTTCGCAAGCGAGATGAGTTAAATCAAAGTTTAAATAAATTGCGAAAAAGAGATCCTCTCTCGCGAGAGAAACGAACGGGATGTGACATTCAATTTGCAGAGGCCGAAGAGGTCTCGACAAAAATGGGAGATTGTTGATATTAACGTGAAAGACATTACAGTTTCCTCACATCGGATAATGGAAACAATATATAACCAATTAAATTGTTAAGCGCGCGTTGTTCCAGGAAACTGTCAGCTTAGTAAACTCAATCTCTCAATTTCTAAAATTTACAGAAATATTAAAGTATTAATATATTTTTTTAATATCATTGATAAGATTACTGGCATTAATATATTGTACAGACATTCAGAAGTATTCTTTAATATGTTTACTTTCAATATAACTCGTCATGAAAGCTTATTTAATCATACAATTTTAGCTTTGGAATTCATAAGTATGTTGCTTCTAATTTCTATTTAAATATTATTAAAGCGACTAAAACTTTTCTACATTTTATTATGTGTATTATGGAATTTTAAGAACAATTTTTAATTTTTGTATTTTTTTTTGTTTAACTCTCTGCAATTTATTACAATTTTAAAATCAGATTAACAGGTTGCCGTAAAAAATAAAAAAAAAATATTTTTTTAAAGTAAATGTTTCTTCTCGTACGCCATTAAAAGAGTTCGTGTACTATAATTTATGCTTTTTTCTCGCTCTCTATCATCTGCACTCATATATTTTATATGTTTTATGAAACGGCCGTTTTCATGTCATAATGATGTAACGGTGCTGCTCGGATTAAAACGGAAGCTGAACTAATTTATATGATTGATTGTGGAAGTGAGACGGTTTCTAGCTTACAAGGTTATGAGATTACTACGTTGCATGAAACAGTTGAAAATGGTTTGTGTATCCGTCATATATTCAACGCTAAATGGCTAGTTTAAATTCCTTAGAATAATAAAACTGGTACGTGAAGAAATAAATATATAACATCAAGTATTTGTATAGTATAAAAAATAAGAACCTTTAGAGTTCTTCGAATAATTTCATTGCATTTAATTAACTTGGAACTTTAATTGGGAAATTATAGAAATGTTAGAAATTTTAAAGAGACTAAAATGTTAAAATATGTTTTTTCAAATTTCCAATTGCCTTGATTTTCAACTGAATAATGTAGAATGCATACAAACACATACATAGCAACACGCTAATAAAGGCTCGGTATACAATATACTGATATAACAGCTCAATTAATTAACAGCCCTTTAATTAACGGAACCGTCCTTTCGCTTTGCTATGATGAGTTTCTTAGCTTTTTGTTATTGCCATGCATAATTGTCAATTATATTTTATTTTTTGTTTAATAGAGATAATATTATTAAATAAGTGTTACACAAACCCCAATTATTTCTTTATGCTATATATTATTTAATAAATCCCAAAATTAAAACCAGAAATGTGGACGTATAAAAATGTAATCGTATGTATACGTATATTAATGCATATATCTCTGAAAAAACATTTTTACATATTATTTTAAGAATAAAAGGCGAGCTAACTAAAATTATATAGAATATCAAAGATAAGAGCATTATTTCATTATTTGATATATTAAAAAGGTCATTTTAACGTACGTAAAATTAAAATAATCCGAAAGAAAATATCATCAATTACCGCAAATATCATTTGACTTTTGCGTTATTTTAAAACATTGTAAAATATTGACATAATTTTTTGCTATAAATTATATATAAAAAAAAATTGTTCATTATTGCTATTTAATATTCTTTCAACGATAATGTCTGTTATATGAATCTTTATATTAATATTCTTTGTTTGATATCCTTTTTTCTAAAGAATTAAATTTGTTTAAACTAAATCAAATATTGCAGCTACAAAAAAGTTACTTGCAATCTTAGAATAAGATAATCTTAGAATATTTCTTGCAAATATGACTATTAATATTAGTAATTATTCCACGTATGACATATTTATTGTTTGTACTGAAAAACTATTATCTCAATCTCTTATTTATCTTTTTGACTCACATCATATTTTTGAACATATATTTTCTACTATATTAGAAAGTAAATAAAACATTAAAAAAACATCAAATGCAAGATAAAATCGTAACTTATGTAATTTATGTAAGAGCCATTATTACTCTTATATTTCATATAATTTTAAAAGGATATGGATTAAATGAATTAATTTATACTGCAATTATGTTATACTTGTGAAATGTTAAATTGTTCCAATTAACTACACAATGTTTGTTTTTAAATTGTTAAAAAATTGATATAAGATCAAATTTATAAAGATATTTGCTTGCGTTTTTGACATTTTGTGTAAAACAATATAGATTGTTTATTTATCGACAGACTATATTCTCAACAAATATTATCTTAAACGCGGAAATGTGAAAAAATATAAATAGAAAACAAAACGGAGACATAGAGTGTTTTGCAATAGGAAAAAACCTATAAAAATAAAAATATGAAAAATAATGTACAATATATATAGAGATACATGCAAAAAGAGAGCATTATGTAACGAAAAAAATATATAGGTATGAAAATAGAGCGATATTAATTTCGTTAGAAAGAATACTATACGATTGAAGTGTAATTATATTTACGTCGAATGACAAATGCAACAGATACAAACTTTGATTGCGGTCAAGGTTATTTTCACGAACGACACGAACTGTTGCGCGTTTGTGGATTAAATTTTGACTTTTTCATACAATCGTATATATTGCGCCAAAATACATTGATAAATACAAATCCACTTTTAAAGTAACAATGACAATTCAGAATAGAAACTTTCAAGCGTTCTTTTGCGAGTTAATTAAGTTTCTTTTCTTAATGAAATATGTACAGTATGAATTATACATATAGAATAGACGCAGACTGCGTTGAATTTTATATGCTTCTTATAAAGTAAAGTACAACGTATAATAATAATATATATACAATATGGCATTTTTTGTTTTACAAACACAAATATAATGACTATAAAATAATTTTTCTTGAGACAGGACTTTATTTGTAAATTTACTAAATTAATTATTTATTTCATTTTCAAATGTGTATTTTTAATGTTTGACACAAATAACAGATTTAAGGTACAAGGTTCTGCAATTTTTTAAATCTAATTATTATTGAAAAACAAGATATTTTGACTTATTTGGCATTTTTTAATATAATTTTATTTTTTATTGAAATATTGAAATATACGTTAAAAATGTACTTTATTAAATTATCCTCTATCTTTGAAGATGGATTAAACGGAATACGATAAAGTAACATTTCAATATCTATAGAAATATCTATACGGTTTGCATACCATATATTCGCGATATTGTGACCGTATTTGATCATTTAATAATTGTTTTTAGAAACAAATTATATAACGCGCAATCTGCTGAAATAAATATAATGCTTAATTAAATCGTATTTTTTGATATTTCTGCCAGATGTGAAAATTGACACAGGATTATCATTAGAGATACAAGTACAAACAGAATACGAGAGAGGTTGCCGACTGTTCCGCGAAAATGTGTTCGCGCGTGCTTGTTTCCATAACGAAGTTTCGGCCGAGAATACTTTTCTGCGAAGTATTGTTAATGAGCGTGCCTAGAGAATGAGATTGCATAACGAGCGACCGCAAGTTAATCAACTTGCATCGCGCAAAATTCTCGAAATTATATTCTGTTCCGCATTAGTAATTCTCGTCGTTGTGCCGTGCATTCGTGAACTGTTTTTCACTCGAACTACCTTTTTTCACATTTATTTTTACACTATACTTTCCTAAAAACAATTAAAAGAACTCGCGATGCGCAATTAGCGTTTTTAATTGATTTTGACATGATCCGGATAGAATTGCATTTGCTAGATTAAATCATATGTAATATTGAAAACACCGATATCCGTATATAATCTGATTTCAAATGAAATTTAATGTAACAAAAATGAAATATATCGACACAAACTATTGGAAATATATTGCACAAATAAAGAAAAAGAGGATATCGACATTTCTTTGAGTATAAAATAAATCGGTAATCAATCTTTAATACGAGAAGATTGAATAACTTTATTTATAACTCATTTTATTTATCAATTGCAAGTTTCGCGAAAACAATGACGTGCATCTCGTAATTATTGGAAACGGTTACTTATAACAATTAAATTAAACTTTATCTTAAAAAGCAACTGTTTTGCAAAAAAAAAAGTATTAAATATAAGTTTAATTAGACTAAGTTTAACTAGACTAAGTTGAATTAGACTACTATGTAACTCTTTTTTAAAGATGTTTACTACAATTTTATATTATGTAGAAACTAAAATAACTATAAATATAAAACAAATATTTAAAAAAAATCAATTTTTTATCTGATATCTGTACAATAATAAGAACCGCAAGATTGCAAATTAGTTGATATTTGATGTCAGATATCACGACTGCGAGCAATCTAGATTATAAATATTGTACGTAACTCTGCGAGATTAAACGCTATTCTTTTCCTGCGAGACGTTAAGCGTCAGCGAAACGAGTTTCGGAGGCAGTTATTGTTTCGGAACATGGTGAAAGAATCAATCGAAACGACACAGGCTATTCGAATAACAACAGAATGCTACTTTTATTAAAAGCTTTTCGAGATTCTCAAAAAATCTGTGATAAGTTTTTTATTACTCTTTTAGAGTTTAATAACACACATTAGTTTAAATCGAAACATGACACGCGTGTTCTATAATGTTACATAATTTAATTACAAGTGAGAAAATAAAATAATTTGTTATAAATAAAAAATATATCACACACATTGTATGTACATCACGACTTAAACTTAAAAAATGCATAAATATTTTCGTATATCATTTAAAATTATGCATATGCACAAATCTTATACATATACTTATATACATATATTATTTTATAATAAAAAGTACATTCTTTTTATATAATAGTCTATATATTATATATCTATGTAAAAAATGTAATTAGAGCAATATTTACATATATGCATATGTCGATATGGATAAATCAAATTAATAAATTAACATTAAATTTTACCTGATTGACCATGATATAAACAATATATATATATAAAATCTCTCGATTAGAGAATTTTTTATTCTTATATATTCATGCTAGTTCACTTATCATATATATGAAGATCTTACAGACACTATAAAAGCGTAAAACTGTAGCGCCGAGTAAAGGGGCTGCAGGATTTAATAAGCTCGTGAATGTCGCCTCGGGGGGTTGATGTTTCATTTTCGAGTCAACTCAGCTGATTTCGATCGAGACCTGATTTTATAACATCGATGTAAGCCGTCGGCGCGTTTTCGTGATTTTGATGTAACTTTGCGGATTTACCGCGCCAAGTGACGTTTATCTTTGCGCGTTTACCTTCCAGTCATGTCATCCTATTTTGCTGTGGGGCTCATTACTTCCCTTAAGCTCGACGCTTTTGCGGTTTCGTAAACATCGCGCTTCAGATTATGTGAACAATTTTGGAGCTTAAATCGGATACTCGGTTCGTGAATGCTGTATTTCATGCCAGCTGCATTCGATTGTAATTAACAGTGATTTGTTTTACCACAGTATCGCGCTCAACAATGTCGCTCAAAGATTGTAATAAACGTAGCACAAAGGAAAAAAATGACGGAGATTATGTCAGGATGTCAGCTCTTTCATTTTTGTTACTTTGTCGTGCTAAATGCAAACTTTATTATTTCAATGACATAATAATTAACATTAATGTATGCACTTTGATTCAAATTTTGTAGCTACACATATAATTATTATCAATTATCAATTAACATTAATTGAATATAAATGTAATTAGTAATTAGCATTTACTTATGCTCTTTTATTTCAAATATTTCAATTGAACTTATAGGTAAAGAAAAAAATATATAATTATGAAATATAATGTATATGTGTAATATTTTATAAAACTTGTTGACAATAATTGTGAATGCAATTTTATTGATCAATTTTAAATCAATTTTTAATTAATCAAAATCTGTAGGATCAATAATTTTGAATTAAAATGGATTAAGATACAATTATATAGTGTCATAGTTTTCTTGTTAAAAACTTAAAAAACAAATTTTGTAAAAAAATGCTTGCAAAAAGTCATTGAAATATTTTTTATAATAAAATAATCTGAACTCGCAGATTTAGCAATATTTCATGATACGTAACATATAAATTTCATCATAGATGATTCCTACTAGCAAAATTTAACATCCATCGAACAATTGCGTATCCAAATATGGAATGAGTCGCAAGATTATTCATCAGACGCAATTGCTGCCCTAATTGCACTGTCGACCGATTCATTGCTTGCATGTATGTATTTTGTCGCCGCCCAGCACCGCAGCGGAAATGCAGCTGGTTGCAGATTAATTTGCCCAACCCTTCAATCCTTTACCTGCTTCCTCCGTTATCGGTCGACCCTCAATCTCCGAGACCCGACATTTCAAATGAGATTCGGTTAGCATGCAGCTCACGAGGTAATGGACAGATGCCTGCTTGACCTAAGAGTTAGCCCCAAAGTCACCCCCAATCTCGTAATTACGGTCCACCGAGTCCTCTTTGACTCGTTTAGTCCCTCAGATCACGACGGATACTTCTGAAATGGCAGAATCCGATCTTGTCAGAACACTCAATCTGCAGTGCTTGATGAGTCGTAGCACATCTCATAATAAAATAGAAACAATTTTGACAAAATTAATTTTGTAATATGCGCTGAAGTAAAAAAACATTTTCGAACAATATTACTTCTCCTTTTTAATAATATACATTATTATTTTTTATTAATCTTATATTATATATATATATATATATATATATATATATATATAAAATATAAAAAATTATAATATTAATTATATAATATTAAGAATATTTTATCGGCTCTCGAAATAAATACATATATATATATATATATATATATATATATATATATATATATATATACCTATATATCGGTCAATAGAGCCAAACGCAATGTTATTGCGAAAAATAAGAATTAATTATATAATTTGCATGATTCTAAAATATGTTATAATTATTCTCCAGAACCTTCTAAGATAAATATAAGTTGCTAAATATAGTTACTAGCCGATCACGGCTAGCTTTACATAGCTATATGTATTAAGCTTAAAAGCGTAGTTGTCGAGTAGTTTTCGGGAAGTTGGAAGGCTTTGCGTTAGAAAGTTTAGACACTTTTAATAGCATATTCGCGTAACATTTTAGCAAACAAATTAACTGTAACTATAGTTTTCATGGTGTAAGTTTAAACCTGTGTAATAAACTTTTTTTAGCCATTTACATTTTATATAACATACCAGACAATTTCAATCATTCAATTATATATATATTAATAATCGGAAAATAATAGAATAATATAAAAAATTGTATTTTGATATAATATAATGTTTTATTTTCTAAATTTATACAAAAGAATTTAATCTTAATATTATACATATATTGTATAAAACTAACATGAGCTTTTCAATTTTTCACAGATGATTGTCTCGCGTCAACGACGCAGGCGGGAAGATCGAGGGTGTGCGATATCTTAAGTGCTCAACGAAGTAGGATGACTTTTGCGACAAGCAGAAATATTTCCGAAGAATTGCAGAGAAAATCCGAAGAGGAGTCGCAAATGGCCGTGACTGTGAATCGATATTACGACGCGAGGAAGTACCGTAAAAGTTCTCGTGGCCGAGGGATTTTCGTTCATGACGAGTCAGCTGGCGAGCGATATCTAATCGATCATCCGCGAAATCGATGCTTGTAGATTTCGAGGTATTTTGCGGCATTTCGGTTCCCGAGAAGTCCACGAGTTACGTGAGAATTTCGGACGGCAGACGACGATGACATTCGCCTGAACGATCGCCTAAACGATCGGTGTCAGCACTTACGAGAAAAACATCGCACGTAGAAAAAACGACAAAAATGAGTTTCTTCAACTCCCTGCAGGAGATTGTGACAAATAGTGTGGCTAGTTTCAGCCTGAGCCCGAAGAGATTCTCGTTCAGTCGCGAGGACTCGAAAGGCGACTCCAGTGGGACCGGAAGAAGTAGTTCTACCGGAAGTGTCTCTTCGACGACCAACACTTGTACCGCTGCCCAAGCCACGCCGCATGGTTTTCCCAAGGTACGTAGATAAGAAATCCAGCAGAATATTTTGTTAAACAATTAAATTCCTCGTCGTGAGATATATTTAATCAAGAATTTGCCGGTATTGGTTAACAAATATTTATTCCTTTAATTTTTTTTTTACTGGCAGTAATAAAAAATTTAATTAGTGATTAAATTCTTTTTACCAAAATATAATTTTTCTCGCATTATTATATCTTCCTCTAAATCTTTTTTTTAATATAAAAAACAAATTGTGACAAAATAAATCGATGATTATGCAGTACAAAAGCAAACTATAATCACAATTATAAATTTATAATGAATTTTTAATGAAAGAAGAATGACGAAAACAGTATATAGATTAATCAAACTAACAATATTACTAACATTCATTAAACTAATTTAAATTGTTCTTCATTACATTAAATTCTACTACTGAACAAACAGTCAAGACTTTTCATGATATAATCAATTAATCAAGAAAAATTTTATTGACTAATTAATAAAATAAATTTTAATACTAAATCTTAAGAGAAGATTTAATTGCGTGATTATATAAATACTAAATAATTTTAACACTAAATCTCAAAAGATTTATAATTACGTCAAACAAAGTTAATTCTTTAGAAAAAACAACAAGACTGACTAAAATATGATAATTTTTCTTGATTAAAGAAATCAAGAAAACGATATTAAAGAGGACATGTCACGATCCAAGAAGATGTGGCTGTTATTATCCATATACAACAAAACACTAGATTCATTGATTATCGATATACGCTGGAAACAAAGAGTAATTAACTATTTATTATATTGATACTAATTTATGCAGGTATTAAAAAATTTAATTTGTTTGTGACATTAATTTCCGCGGTATTAGAAAAATACATATCTTTAAAACAAGATTAAATTTTTATATCAGAAAAATTCTAAAAACGCATTGTAATTTTCATATATTTATTAATGTAGTAATATGTTATATAATATGGTATAGAAAGACATATTTATATTAAACATGACAGATATTATTATGTACATACATATTAAAGCAAATATTATCAATGATGCATTGTTCTATACTGATTGTGAGCATATAATGACGTATCGCAAATTCTCTAATAAACGCATCATTTGTTTGAACGAACAAGTAAATGAGAATTTATCAACTTTTATGTCAATATGTATAAAAATGGCCTGTCGCAATAACCAATAAAAAACAACATTCTTAACAATATAATCTACATTTATTGATATTGACACATAAATTAATATGTTCGTTAAACATATGTCATATCAAAAATCGATAAAGGTTTTCATATATAAAAGAGTTATTCTTAATTTTAATAATCAATTATTTTCTTACATATAATATTTTCTCATCTTTATTTTCTTAATTTTTTAATCGCAGACGCTTGATTTTTAATAATTATTATAACAATTATTATGATTTATGCAAAGCTTCAGATATTATTTTCAGAATTAAAAGCGCATTATCGAAGGTAAATATTGCTTAAACGCATTTAATCTCTCAACACATATCACCTGTTTTTTTAAATGCTGTGTTTCTAAACTAACTTGTTTATTTTTCTTTTTCAGGTTGTGCCGCCGCCAGGAACCGTCACGTCGCATACGCGATCTCTCTCGACACGTAGACGCACACTTGAGTCCACTTCCTCTTCGGGATTGACGGTGCACCCCGCGACAGGAAGTGGCGCCACATCGCCGAGGCGGGTCGGGTCCTTCCGTCGAAGCGGCGGGTCCAGCGATCGACCGCCTCTTATGTTCTGTCGTCGTAGACCATCCTGGCCGGAGGTCGACATACAGGCTACTTCCGGGTAAGTTTTCTGATTGTGAGTAACGAGCGCACGTCTCACAGTGCGGAGAGATTGTCACATTTCCGGTCTCTTCAAACGTTAAATGCATATCGCAATCGCTAGAAACACGAACTATTGTATATTCAGATGCAAAAATAGATAAGTGGAATTTTTACAGAAAATTATTGCCAAAAAGAAAATTGATAACGAAGCATAATTAATAAATATGATAATAAATTTACATTGAAAATTCTGACATTAATGACAGCATTAATACAAGAAGGGTTTAAGTTAGGACAGCTGATATACGAATTTAATAACGATATGGAATACCTAATTGCGTGCAACTGATTAATGATCAGAGTTTGAATTACAAACTTTCAAGAGACAAATGCGCAAATCCATCAAATTATCGAAATTTGTAAGATTGTAATGGTATTTCGAAGCTTGTTTTTCACTGGCAACTCTTGGCGGCGGTTCTCTCTCGCGCGCTCGAGCGGATAATTTCGTTTGATCGCTCGTCGAATCTCCGCGACTAAATATCCGGAATGCAGTTTCAAATGCACTCAATCAGATTTCCGGTAAGACACTGTCTTCGCTTACGCCAGCTATCCATTCAACGGTTTAATCGGGTTACGTCGACGCTGCGCTAAGCTTTCCAATTAACTGCGTTCTCATTTTCCGTTCCTATTGAAGAACATTTTAGCGGGAGAGATGCGCGAAACTTTTCAAATGCATTTCTCCCTCTCTTCAGGAATCCGCTAATAATATAAACGTAACAGTGTATCTACCGTAGATTGAGCGGAAAATATGCGTAAGAAAAGCACCAAGTAATGCAATGGTATTTTCCTGCTGGAATTTTGCATGCGCATTGCGGCGAATGCACTTTTAATAAGATTATCGCGATGCATCGCGAATTTTCCCCGAGTTCGCTCATTGCATATGTATAGATACAATCGATTATTCAGCGCGAATTGTTAATCTCTTTTTGAAGCGTCTATCCTTCACTTTCTTTCTTTTCCTCTTGCACTCTCTCGGTAAGCAATTCTGTCAGATTTTTTCTCTCGTGTGACATTCCCATATGCCTGGGAAACTTCATGAATGAAATTACAAATATTAGATGCGCAATCGATACAATGGTTACATTTTTATTGCAATTTTTTTGTAAACTCGATATTATTTATATGCAGGAATAATAAACAATAATATCACGTTTAAATATTGGAAATATTGACTCTTTCAGCGTGCGCCCACTAAAAATGCATGAAAAATGGTAAATATATAAACAATATCAAAATAATTAATCTTTATTTTATCTATTTTTTAAGAGCAAACACAAACAACGTTATCATTCATTAAAAATATATTATATTGTATATATAACATATACGAGTATATAATATATTTATCTCGCTCTTCCTTTCTCTTTATACATTTATTAAATGGTATAAAAAATTCTACAAAGCTGGATTTATTGTACAAAGTCATTTTAATTTAAATTTTATGAGGACCCTGACAGATTCACTTCGTGCTTTATTACGTAAAATGTATTATTCATGAAATTTCGCGATGTAGGATACCTCACTCGGATGAATGATCAACAACGATTATACGACTAAAATATTTTCTTACACCACGACAGAATTCTGTATGCAAAGTTTATTATCACAATTGCGCTTCCGAGAAACAACAGGTATAAGAGTAATAAACATCTTACCTCGTTGTCCTTTGAACTTTATACAGGACAACTCTTTTCTTTTCTGCTACAACGCAACAAAAGCGCATAAAGTTGACGTACATAGCTCGTGCTCTTTCGTTGCAAATCTCCACAATGTGCGTGTTCATCACGTACCTCATATTTTCTCATGATATATCCGCATGCGGCAAAATGCTGCACGAATTGATTTATTCGCACAAATCTCATTGAGATAAAAACTCAGACTATGTAGCATTTAAAAAGAGCAAATCGTGATACTCTAAGACAAATGCATTAATTATCAACTTGTTTTGTTATATAATTAATCAAAATAATTTATTTATCTTTCAATAAATTATTTATGATCTGCATCAAATATGTATAGTTGGTGAAATGTTCTGACAATTATCTTTTCATAGCAATAATTTATCGACAGCTAATGTTGTTTATTTAATATTTAAACAGAGATATAATAGAGATATTTTTCTCTGTGACAGGCATTGAAATATTTTATGTACGTGTGAAAACGTACATATGAATTATATACATAAATTAGAGATATGTTTGCGATAAAAATTATTTTAACTATTTTCATTAATATTTGAAAAGTACAGCTACTGTAAACATAAATATACATATATATATATATATATATATATATATTATATATATTTAAATATATGGCATATTCCTAAATCCGACATATCTGCTTTTCTAGATTTATCGTGCGATAGGATTTAACATAATTGCTGGCTATAATGTGTATTACAGAATTATATTTAAATAACATAAACGAAACAAGATTAGCATAATCCTTCGATGATGTAAAAAAAACTATATAAATATGCAATTCAAATTTACATGATCAACAACGATTATACAACTAAAATATTTTTTTACACCGCGGCAGAATTCTGTATGCAGTTTATTGTCACAATTGCGCTTCCGAGAAACAACAGGTACAAGAGTAATAGTAATAAACATGTTATCTCGTAAGATCATCGTCTAAAAAAATTTTTTAAAGTTCCCTAATTTTCTTTAGTTTTTAAACCATCTGTTTTCTAGTAAGGTTTTGTGCTTCGTCAAATTTAATTGATATGCATAATCTGTCATTTTTTCTAAGAAGTCACGTGTACAAAATTATTCTACTTTTTTGCATAGTGAATAATTAAACTAGTGAGAATGTTCACATAAAGTGTCAAAAAGTGAATCTAGACAAAGACTAAAAAGAAATTCGATTTATCCGTTTGAATCAATATTCTTCAGATGACGCGACTCGTAGAAATGATTTTTTTATCGTGTGCAGTAAAAAATTGCAGCGATTTTCAAAGCGACCGATGAAAAAAACTTGTCGTTTGTCCCAAATCCGAGAACCATCTCTTCCGTCAAAGCAAAGGGATATATCGAGGTCTGGCCATTCGGTGACCTCAATTCGCTCGTGGGGGTCGGTAGAAGCCGTCGTAATCAAAGGCCGCTACTCTTCCAGTACGACAAGCGTCCTTTGTACAAGCGTTCTCCAAGGTTCCGAGATCCCACGAAACTGACTTCGTATCAACAAAAACTATTGGTCGTTCACCAAATTCTAGAATGCTCGTCTTATACTATGATACTGTTATATAGATGTCACAACCAGATCTGCAAAAACGGAAACTGATCCGCTTGTAAAAAAAAAAAAAGATAATAATAATATATCCACAATCAAATGAAAGGAAAGTAAAATTAACGGTACACTTTGGTATGTAGATTTATTGCGCGCTAACAATGCTCGTTAACAGTAATTAAACAGCAACAATATACCGGATCAATACTAGTCACTTTCTAGCTTATTCTTAATAGAGGATCGCTCGTCATTTTAGATAAAATGACATGTCCCCCGGTGAGACAACTTACTCGAGACTGGCAAATGAAGTTAAACACAGCAGGTGTAATTTAATCAGTGCTGATGACGCTGACGAGGAGCCCGCATGGAAGAAGGAAGTAAACAATAGAAAGTGCATTACTTTGTAATGAAATACGACATTCGTACTTCGGCGACATAACATTATTGCATTTCGTATTTACTCGTGGAACTTTCTTTCTTCGAAATGCGAGACTGCATTTTATGTATTATATAACGTAATCTCACAAATATACGCCAGTAGCACCATATTACTTCTCATGACATTTGCATTTGATCTCTCTTTAACAAGAATCCGTAATACATAACTTATTAGCGCTTGGCAACCGACCAATATACTTCGTACCTCATTTCGTATACAAGAAGCATTGCTACATTCATACGTCTCCCTTCATTAATTTCACTTTCTTCCAACTGTTGAATCCTTATTCTCTATTGTACTAACAAGTTTCTGTCTGACATTTATTGCATAACTTTTAGCTGTATCGTATAACGATGTGAATACAATCTGCAAATGACGTGAATATAAATGTTGAAGTTCCATTTTTTTAAATATTACATTACAAAAAATCTTAATAACGGAAATGTCAAATAAAAGTGTTATGTAATAAAAGTTTAATGTAAACCTAACGTAATTTTGATTTTATCTTTGATTATAATATCATAATCAAAACTAATTAATTATATAATAATTGTATCGAGATGTTTCAATTAGCTGTATACGTTATAGCTAAATATTTTATATCAAAATGAATAGTTTATATTTATGATTATATTGACTTTACATTTACAAGTGTATATATAAATTAATTATATAATTTGCGTTTCTAAATGCTCGGTTTTACATTCTAAATTTCAATTATATTGAGAGTTAAAGTTATATATATATTTTTTTTTATGTGATTAAATCTTAATTTGTATTTTGTCAATCAAATATATATAATTTTAATTATATATAATTATAGGTATATAATTATATTAAAATTATATATAATTTTTGTTAAATATACATTTAATTTTTTTCTTAAATCTTCGAACATTTGTTTTTTTTCTGCTGAAGTATCATTAACAGATTTTATAGCAACAGAACTAGATTTATTGAATTATTAGCATACACTTGAAAAAGTTTAAAACTAAATAACAAGACACAATAACAGATGAGTTTAAGCAAATTTGAAATAAAACGTATAAGAATATTTTTCTCCGATAATTATATTATTGTGTACGTTACAATTGAATGTGCACTCAGGGATAAATAAATTTGTTTATTATTGCAGAAAACGTTGTTCTTTGTGACATTTGTCTAGTTTTTTCTCGAGGAAAGTTACGGAAAATAAAACTGCTCATTTATTAATTCCTTTCATAGAATCCGGATTGATGCAAATTAAATGGAAGTGTTCACGACTTTAGAAAAAAAAAACTTTTTAATTCTGGAGAACATTTCTTATTAAAGTCTAAATCGACTTAAAAGTTCATTCTGTTTCCAAAAATCATCTTATGCAATTTGATATTTGATATTATTAATTTATGCGATAAAATATTTGTATCAAGATATGTTTTTCATCTTATTTGGAATTTATATAGAATTTGTCTTATAAAATGTTTCTAAAGCTCTAGTAATTTATTTTTTTATAATTTATAAATGTTTTAATTTTTTAGAGCTTTAGAAACATCTTTCAGATTCTTTTAATTTTTTAGTGATTTAAAGATAGATTATTTTAAAATAACTATACTATACTTTTTTAGCGTGCAAAAAAGTACTTATATTTTTAGAACAATAAGTTACAAAAATCTACTTTATAAATAGAATTTATTTAAATTATTTCTAGTGAAGCTCTTATATTAAAGTATATTCTTTCGACAAGATTTTGAGAGATAATATTATAAATTTACGGGAGTAACGATGCACGTATTTTTTTTTTATAGATAAAAATGTAAACCATAGTTATCTCTTTTCTATCCGCTACTCGATTGTAAACAAGCTTGTAAACATCTCTAGGAGAGATCAAACCTTATCTAATTGTGCTCGAGCGAGTATTTATCGATCCGTTCAAGAACGTAAGTGCACACATAGGATAATACAACACGTACTTCTTATTCGACAATTTCTTGTGTCAACTGTTCGATAAGTTTAACATCACAATTATCGTTACATTACATTATCAGTAGGTATATTAGTTATTCATTTATATGTCATTGTTTAGAAATTCCTTTTTAACATTTTACATAATTTGAAAGAATAGAGAGAAATGCATAATTTCTTTTTAAATATATATATGTGTATTAAAATCTATGCAAAATATAATTTTAATACGAAACAATCACGTATTGTGATGTTTATCGACATATTTTATTTTAATAATAGTAATAGAGCTCAAATACTAACACGCAACAATATCGCGACCGTCGTGTAAAGTGCTCTTTTATCGCCAATTAATAGAGAGAGCATTTATGGCAAATTAACGCGTATTGAAACCAATTTTGGACAATATGTAAATAATATCAAAGTAATTAAATGCTGCTAAACGTTTTAACAAGCAAATCGTGATCTCATTGCACCGCAAATTATTAATTATACCTTTTGACATCAATATTAATAATATGACGCATAAATAAATTATTTTATTATATTTGTGCTTAAAAAAAATATTTTTTTCTATTACAAAAAATGGTTACTAATGATATATGTATCTAAAAAAAATACAAACATATTATGAAAATAACTTATTCTGAAACGAGTGCGAATTTAAATACGCGACAAAGGACCATCTATAAAAGGAATGCATTTATGTATTCTTCCCTTGTGTACATTTCAGGACAAAATGTCATATCCTGTCGTATATAAACATAGAGTCTTATATGACTGAATTTCCCTAACTTTGTTTCATGTCTGTCTTTGCTGTCCAAGTCTCTTTTGTCTCTCTATTTGGAAATGTGGAAACTATATTGCTCTTGAAAATACATTGTCGAAATTGGCAGCGGGAATCAATTTGTACTCCATTGTATTTTTTTCAAAATATTCGTATGAATGAAGAATTCTCAAGGGCATTTTTATTAAATTTACTTTATTGTTTATCATCTATAGCTTTCTTCGTGATCATATATACAAACTTTATTTTATATTTAAATTTTACTACAAAACAAATTTAAAAACTTTTTAAAATTATGAAAGAAGAAGAAAATTTTTCAAAAAATAAGACATTTTCGAAAAGTATCTGATTACATTATTGTAAAGTGCATTAAAAATTATAAAATTATGATTTATAACATTTTATTATACTGCTTCTTTCAAAAAGATGTCTTTTTAATGGCTATATCAGAGTATGAAATAAAAAAATATCTATTTCTTATTTTAATCTAGACTACAATATATATCCAAAACTCATTACAATCAGAACACTTGCAACTTCTCTTGTTAATATTTCTCACGCTTGATTGACAATATAAATTGTATATATATGAATAAATATTTAATTTCAATTTCATTCAAATACACTTTATTTACACAGTATTTTTTTTATTTATTCTCTTATAAATAATTTTATATTAAAAATAACTAACAAGTGCACAGATAAATTTTAAAAAAAAAAGTTTGGAATATCAAAATTGTTATTAGAATAAAATTAGAATAAAAGCGAAATACTCTCTAACTTAAATATAATTATATATATTATTATAATATAATATAATATAATAATAATGTGTGAGCGATAGAAATGCTTAGAGTAAATTATGAAGATATTTTATAAAATATCAACAAATTCAGACAAATTATTTTACAACAATATTTTACGAATTAATACCTCAAATAATTGTATAAAAAAGTTGCGTTGCAAGTAGTGCTTACTTTGGAAAAGTTACAGATAATGAGAATTTACGACAAGCTAAAGAAACGCCTATCAGCATGCTATGTTGTGGCCATAATTACTTTAAGACTCCTCGTAAATCGCCGAAAGCCTAAGGAAAATGAAGATGGATACAGATGGAACGTGTTCATACATTAGAAATTTCCGCATCTTTTCTTGTCTTAAGAACATCTACTAAAAGCTTAAAAAGATTTTTGAAGGTTTCTTATTATATATAAAAAAGAAACATTATAAATAAAATCTCCATTTAATTTGATACATTTATTAAATATTTGTAACTGCTTGGATCTTCTGACATTTAATATTAAATTTAATCTCTTAAGATTTTTATTTTCAATATCCAATTTTTATGTCTTTTACTTTTTATATTTTTAGAATTTTTAAAATTTTATTCGCTAAATTTTACAAATATTTAAAGATCGCGCATAGAAATATTAAATATTATATTTAAAAATATTACTATAGATTATTGCATTTTTTGATTGCATTAAATTTTTTCATTACTTTATCATCAATTCTTTTTATGCTACACTTTGGAATCGATTCTCTATCAGCAGTAAAAACTTTGATTACAATTTATTAGAGGAAAAAGCCATTCCATATGCTAACATGCGTCGAAGCTTCTAATGGACTCGCCGCTACGTTTTCTGCACCATAATTTCCGATCGATAATTTATATGAACGTCGCTCTTTAACGTGCTTCATATAACTACAAGGCAGGCTAAATGGAAAGAGAACAGCAGGAGGGATAAAATTGCAACCGGAAGTAAAACGGCAAATAACGGGTG
This sequence comes from Nylanderia fulva, assembly GCF_048542155.1. Lineage (NCBI taxonomy): Eukaryota > Metazoa > Arthropoda > Insecta > Hymenoptera > Formicidae > Nylanderia > Nylanderia fulva. The sequence continues at coordinate 1,370,676 of NW_028189518.1, forward strand.
AGCGTTCGTAAAAGTGGAAAATATCCGGAAGTGTTAGTCCATAAAGGGAGCACGAGAATATCCGTCGAAAATAGCCACGGTCACAACTCTGGAACGACGAATTAACTTCGCGGCACGGTCAGCAGCGGTATCATAAAAAAATAATTTTCTGAAAAGACTTTTAAGAAGTCGACCCTCGCACTTTTACGGTGCATTTATCGCTTATTCTGAGATTTTCTTCCGTGCCTTATATAGACAGCTTATGCTCGTAAAGCTACGATAAAATTTTAACAAAAAACGTCTTATACGGAAATCCATTCTGTCCATAAAATGGGACTTTCTCGAAAACGGGATAAACTCGGACTTCTCAGATGGTCGTTTTAGCAGATATAGGTCATCTCGACGTGATTCTTGCATGCTTATATATTTTTATTGAAATTGAGATGTGTATATATGTGTAGATTTATTGTTAAAAAATATAAATTTTGGAAAAATTAATACACGCGATTTTTTGTGTATTTTATTTAAATATGTATTCAAAAATTTATTTGCATTTATAAAAAAACATTTGAATAATGCAATAATCATTAAAAAACAGAGCAGTTGAAAAATTAACACTATGTGGACTAATATATTTATTTTGAAAAAAACTGTTTCACGAAAATAATGTATAATATAATTTTATTATTCAGAAATTCGATATTATTGATTTAATACTTATTTGGTTTCTCCAAATGTTATTTTTAAACTGAAGTTTGACGTATCTGAGTGATTTAAACAAGTACAGGGAATATTCCAACCTTTTTTGTATATATATATGTATATATGTAATATGTAAAATTAAAATGTATTTTACTAGCAAAATTATAACAATTTTAAGCTTTCTAATTTGAATAATTTCTGCAGTTTAACCAAAGTTCAAGGGCCGCTAAATTGTTGTTAAAAGACTCTTTAGATATAGAGCCGTTGTTAGCGATTAGTGTTGGAAACTACGTTGCTAGCAACGTACCAATAAAGGGTCCTTGAGATTGTCAAGGAGCATTGCAACGGTCCTAAATGCAACATAAATTGACAGCTATCATTATTTACAAAATTTACGAATAGATAAAAATTTTCTTACATATACATGTTTATATAGAATGTTTGCATTTAATGCATGTATTTGAGGAACAAGATATTTTTTATATTATAAAAAAATAACTATTTTACGAATTATAAAAATGACAAAATGTTAACATTATTTTAAAATCTTTATATTATTAATGAATAAAAGAGAATTTTTTACAAGTTCAATTTCATAAATATATAAAATATTAATTGATATTATTGTGTTCATTTAAAGTAAAGCTTATTTTAATGCCATTACATATTTATTATATTTTAAAAATAAATAGCATTATTTTTCATCATTGTTAGAATTATAAATAAAAATGCCTTATTTTATAAAAATCAGTACATTCCTTTATAAAACTTATATATGTATAATAAGTAATTCCAAAGTTATCACGCTCACGTTGTAATAAAATAATTTGAGTTTGACACGATAGAGTTTGACACGCAATCCTGCATTTGTATTCTTAATTTTTCGCTCCAGTAATTACTTTGTGTAGAGAAGTGTATGTATATATATGTGTGTATATATATATATATATATATATATATATATATATATATATATACTATAATATATTTTTTATAAAAAGTTAATCTTAGTTCATGTAATATGTAAGGTTTGCTATAGATTTTCGATACATCAGAGATTATAATGAGCGTATATAATACAAACGTTATTTCATTTTCCGACAACGGTCATAAAATATTTACTACGAATAAACTTCGCCAAGCTGTTGCTCTGATCTTGCTTGAACGAATTATGAAACGTGGCAAGTTTAGCTGATCTCATCTGGCAGGTAAAGATTTTAACTGAGCCAATCAAATTTCTTAAAGAGCATTTCAGCGAAGATACTAATTTTATTCCGCGCGTTAATTTCTTAACCAGCCAATTAAGATTACAAGATATATCGAGACTCATCCACTTTCCATAATTTTTTAATAAAAGATATTTCATAGAGACAAAGCAATATTTCGACGACATAATATTCATTGCGATTAAATTAAAAACAATTGTTAAAAATAAATATTCGTAGTAATTACATTTTTACAGATATTAAAAATAATATTCATAAAATTTTACTAATTGATATTACAAAAATTTTACAACGTTGTTAAAACATACGTCTTGTAATATTTAATTAAAAAACCGATTTCAGTAACATCTCTTTAATGGTCATAGTTTATATCATTTTATATATAACCAATTGACGCGCTCACAATGCAATTTATCTTGCAGTGTCGTTGTTTATATTGCGTTATACAAGATTGTGTAAATTTAGCATTTAGAGTGCGATCCTATGCAAAGAAGCACCAACAAGTGTCGCGTTTACTTGTTGGTAAAGCGTAAAAACGATCGTGTGCAACATGTTAGGAAAATATCGGAAAGGAAAGACCAGCATCCGCCTGTATGATTCTTTACAGCATCCTATTTTACGGCTATTGCATTACACGTGGAGTCTTTTGCTAGCAAATTATAGTCCTGGTCTCTAAGGTTCACTCAATAATTATAGTAGCACAGCGCCATTATTGAATGACAACTTTCTATTTTTTTTTTTTTTATAGACGATCATCGTTCACTTGACGCGTAATTTCTATAAAATTTTATCGTAATGCAGTGATTTCCATTATTTTATTCTTAACTCTAATTAAACAAATATTATATTATTTTTTTGAGTAAAATTAAAACAGTATAGAAACTAAAATTAAAAAATTTGATATTTTACAAATTATTAAACAATTTCTAAAAAATCTTCACAATTAATTGTTGATCGCCAGTGATAAATTTTAACAAATAATAAGATGTAATTTAATTCGACTAATTTTTAAAAAGTATGTAGCTATTGATCAATACATTTTAATCAACAAGAAATAGAATTATGCAAGAAATTTGTATTTATATTGTTTTTAGTCTTCTATTAACAAAATATATATGAGATATAATTTTTTATTATAACAACGGAATAAGTTTGGAATTTTATTAAAATTAGAAGCTGACAATCTAGAATGATAAAATATAAGAGCAACTATTTTAACGATTAAAAGTAAAAATCCAGAATATATTTAAAAAATAGATAGAATTGAGAAAGTATGAATCAAAATGAATAACTTTTGCATTAAATCTAAACGTTCATCACTCTTCTCTATTTTGTCAGACCTTACTTTAGAATAAGAGAACATTTAATGCCATTATGCGCCGCTCTATTGCATCAATATCCGTAATAGATATTATAAGGTAGAAATAGAAACTAACTCTAGAAATAAAATGTTACATCGGTGAGATCACATACTAGGGAACAGCAAGAATAGTTGCTTTTACGACCACACGTTTTGTCGAGAAAAGAAGCATAAACCGTCTTAGTGCACCAATAAAGGATAGCCAGTTGCTTTCGTAAAGTGCTTTTGCCACAGAATCCCACAATGTACCAAATGCGATAGCAGGAGTTTCTTAAATCATCTTCGAGAGCAGCGAAGCATAACTTTTTTGCGCTTCACAAATCCGTAGGGTATTGCTGAAAGTATTATTCGATCAAACATGCACCTTATGCACGTATATGTATATCTGTTTTTGATGAGAATGAAATAAAAGTTTTCTCTTTGATTTTTACTGTATTCTCAGTTTTATATATAAGAGATTAATAGCTATTTATAAAGTAAGACAAACACTAGGAGATTGAAATACATATATTTCATACAAATAAAAGAACACTATTTAGATTTTTTAAAATTTAATTTTAAAAATTTGTTTTTTATTATTTGTAACAAGAGAAATTTTTTGTCAACGTTTTGTTTATATTTATTTCTCTTACAGTTAATTAAATAAATAAATATTATTTTATATATATATTTTTATGTTTCTTTCTCTCACATGTTATTTTTTCCCGCAATTGTAGGTACATACATTCAATTCGAAAATTTCGACAATTTATTTTTTTATTTAAAAGACTCAAGAAGAGAAAGAGAGAGAAACACATTGTTGTACATTTAAATGGAAGGTACTGTATATATATATATATATCAGAATGAAAAATACACGTCCACCTTTTCTTATATATACACGCCTGACATATCCGAATTAATTTATTTCCTGTTTATAGGTCCAAAGATATTTGCGTACGACAATGTACTGTATATATATATATATATATATATATATATATATATATATACACAGTATTTTTCATTTAAATATTTTGTTTATTTTATGATTTATTTATACAAAAAATTTGCACAGAATTCTGTCAAAAAAATCCTTTTAATTTAAGAGAAAAATTCTCTAAAGAAATATTCTAATTAGATATTCGTAACATGCAAGAATATAAACTTAATGGAATGTTTTTTATCAGTATATTATTTGACATATATTATTAATCATGATAACAAAAAACAGTCTTATAAATGAATATTTGTTATTTATTGCATACAGTACCCTTCACAAGTTTGGAAACGCTTTACACTTTACAGTTAAACAATCGCATGGCAGTGATCTGTCATAAATAAAAATGTTATTTAAATATATCTTACGATTTATTGATACAAAAAATCTATACAGATCGCTGTCATACGATTGTTTAACTGCAAATTGTAAGGTGTTTCCAAACTTATGGAGGGTACTGTATATATATTTTACAATTGGCAAGAAGTTGCGTTAGCGAAGTGGATCATATATGGCTTTCACCGTGGGGTGCGAATGGCCAGTGTCGATATGATGCAATGCAATTGCACGATGATGCCGTACAATCCGTACATTGTTCATCGGCATGATAGATACCATATATAGCGCCCTAATCGATGTGAACCACCGGCGATTTAGCCCGCGGAAGTTGCGAGAATATAGCTAATGGAAGTAAGTGGACAAAGACAGTCTTAAGAAAGATACGGCAGCACGTCCGGCGGTCGAGATAAAAGGACTTATATGAAAGACGACGTCAGACGAACGTGACCTTTCGATCTCTCGAGAGTCTCCGTATATTTTCAATGAACATTTCCATTTTCATGATAAGATCATGTCGAAAAAAATCTCTATCCAGAGTATCACAGTAGATTACTTGAGTCGTGCGAGTTTTCTTTTAAGAAAGTTCGTGAGCAGACATTTGAAAAAAAAAACAGATCTTCTAGTAAGGTGATATTTTTTGTCAGATGAAACTAGGTACTTTAAAAACATACGATTTCTGATTTTATTTTAAATTTCGCTGACTTGGCATTTCTGGATTTTAAAAAATATACTTTAATGCACATATCATTATATATAACAGTCCTTCTCAATTCGCACCTTGAAATTATATAATTAGTGCAAATATTCTTGAATATTATTTAATATTCTAAGCCTTAAAATATTTAGATAAAGTAATTTTTTAATTTTATTATATATTCGAAACACTCAGAAATTATGATTTTTATTTTTATGAATATTAAATAACTTTGACAAATAATCCTTCTCAACGTTCGCGATAATATTTTTAAAAGTACTTTTTCGAAGTAATATCCACATTACCTCGCACCGTAAAATTTTGCCGCACAAGAAAGAAAATTTTATTTTTAGTATGCCGGAGAAAAATGATCCCCTGATTTTAGGATAAGACTTCTGCTCCATAATAAGCTAAATAATTAGGTTTGATAAAAGGCCGCCTGCGAAGTTTCAACGCGGCAGCTTGCCTCAATTCCCAGAAGTCGTCCAGGTGAAACGATCGAGGTCCCCCAAGATACTTTTAATATCTCGACGAGGGTAAACTTGTTGTCGCGGTTGCATGGAATCTCTCGTCTCTTTTTCTCCGGGGACGAGCAAAGGGTGGAAAATTGGGATTCGCATAAGGAGAAAGTGCGGGCAGGTGCAAGGGTGGATATTAAATCGATCAATCGGGAGAGGGTGGAAACAGAAGAGGTAAAAGGGCGATCGGATTAACGACGAAGAAAGCGAATAAAATACGCGGTTGATGAGAAAGATGTCACGTCAAAGGTTCTTTCTGTCTTTGAGAGCAAGAAAAGCTGCCGCAAAGTAGATTTATTAATAAAATTCAGAAAAACTACGCAGTGCAGCGCGATGGCAAAGCGAGATAATGTTTTCGTTGTAAAAGAGCTAGTTATACAGCACGAAATCATCTATTTTAGCCGTTCTCATTCTTAGAAAAAGAATGGTGTATTATTCAAATAAATCAGTTTTTTAAATTTAACGTATTGTTTCTAGCAAAAAATAAATTGCATGTTATTTAAGTTATAAAAAATTTTTCCCTTCCTTTTCTCCCTTTTTCTTTCTTTCTCTTTAATTCACATGTTAATTATAAACATTATAAAAGCATTTTAACATATGTTTTAAGCTAATTGTATTCTTTGTTCGCTATTCTTTTATAATGAGATATAATAATTATTTTACATATTATATAATTATGTAACTTTTATTATATATATTTATTATAAAAAAAAATAATAGCGATAACATTAAATAGTAAGTAAAGATTATAAACAGAAAAAAGTTTCTTAAAAATTTACAATGTTAAGACAAAAAATTCAACGTACTGTGGTTTATAATTTAGATAGTTCAATCTCAATATGAGATCGTGACAGATGAATCCTGAAGAGAATTAAAATGCAGATGATGTGGTTGCAGCTTTTAATCTTAATTACAATATATGCTTCTTCTCCCGAGCGAGATTCCTTCGTGAATATCTCGATAACGATCTGCATCTTAGATTCCATAAAAGACTTTGGATTAAAGGAAGAGTGCCATTCAAAGGAACGGAATATCGACTACCTAACACTTGTCGCTACCACCAACTTGATTTCATGCTGAAAGAAAATTTCGATGAAAAAAGTTCTAGCAAAAAATATTAAAGATAATTTGTTTAAAATAATATAATGTTGTTTGAAAATTTTCTTCCAGCATAAACTTTATATTTACGCTTTATTAACGTTGTGAAAATATTTAAAAATTCATAAATGTATGTATGTAAGATGAAATGATAATAAAATATAAATTATCTATATAAATTCAAAATAGCGTAGTTATGGATGCTGTGAGAGTGAACTCAAATAGATTTGTTTCACATATTCCTCATAAAATGCAAATGTTTGTATAAGCAATCAAGTAGAATCAAGAACTTGCATATTCCAGTTATATTTTCTACTTGCCTCTTGTAGTATTTTATGTGATTTTTTATTGTTTACGCGCACGAGATGAATCAAATATATGCTTTATTATTTCAAAATAAACTCGTTGTATAATAGATATGTCAATATTTTTAATTTAATAATCCGCGAAAAATTGCAGAGGTATTGCGCCATTATTAGAGAAATAATTATTGTATAACAATTTACGGAAAATATGGTTGTAATATTTTACTATTGCTAGGGCGAGGATTGTGTGTGTGTGCGTGTGTATGTATGTGTGTTTGTTGAGAGTGATTTGTTTTTCGCTAATTGCTTAACAAAAGGCCCTCCGACCATCATTTTTTGCTCCGGTTTATTTTTTTCATCTATTATTACTTTTACTATTATATACTTTTTTCTATTATATTTATTTCTTAAACGGAGAAAACAATTCATTGTTTCTCGCAGAAACAAACGCAACAAATCCAGATAAAAAACATACTTACTTGTTTCACGTTTGATCCTTTTTATTACGGTAATCTCGAGCTCTTTTTTCCGACCTATTTTTTTCCTAAATAAAAAATAGAATTATAATTTGCACAGTCCGATTGATTTTATGATGCATTCTCAATCTGCCGATCTTTTGAAGTATCCCTGGAAATATCATCGACATGCTGTGATTGCCGAAAGTTAATTTGAAGGGTTGAAAGGAACAGAGCGCAGGATTAAACTCGGCTTCAACCGCCCATGGCATCGAGAAACGTCATCCACGGCAAAGACACATATACACGTCAGGAGCTTAAAACCGCCCCCGATGGCCTCCCGAGATATGCGCAAGAGCCGTTTATTAATACCGTATTCCGTCGGAATATACGGTTCTGCCGCTTTGTATAAATTAGCGCAGTGGGGCGCGCTTAACAAGCTGGACGAAGAGGCGCGCTCCTGAAATACGATATCAGGGCTGACCACCGTAACGAGGACGTGTGCCTACTTATTTCCTCTCTCTCGGTAGATCCAACTTTGCACGGACAAGGTCAAGAGACGTAAAACACATTACATTTGGCGACACATCTATTTAATCTACTCTTTTACTTTCCTGATTCAGTTCTACAACAATCTACTAAATCCAACAAATGTCGTACACTTGAGAATTCAAACCAAAAGTATTAATTTTGCGTTGTCTTGGATTTAGTATTATATATCATTTGAAATCAGTTTTATTTATGTTATAAATATAAATATATACATGTATTAGATTTTTCTATATTATATTTTATAGACATATTATAGACGAAACATATTCTTATACGAATAAAATTGTATAATAAAAATTGCAAACTTTTTCAAAACAAAACTTTATTAAATGGTTAAAGTTATTGGAGAACCAGTTTATTGTAAAATTAAAATAAATTATATATTATCTAGAAACATAAAGATTCCCTATAGGTGATATATTCTATTAAAACAATTATTCTATTAAAAATGTATTATAATATAAGTTTGATAAATTTAGAATAAAACAAAATTTATAATCTTACAAATCCATGGAATTTTAAATCTATAGATTACAAAAATTGTGAGTGTACATAATATTATAAGATTTGAATATTTTACGATGATTTTTCAACAAGATAGACTATTATGAATTCCTAATGAGATGACAAAGTGGGATAAGTATTCAACAGTTATTCTTCACTTACAACTAGTTTTGCTTGTTCCGTTTTAGAGTATATTATGAGAGCTTGCTATAACATTTTCTGTCCAGTAACTAGTTTCCATAGAAACAACTTGAAAATTTTGATCTCTCGAAAAAGAAGACAATACGCGAATACTGAGAATAAAAGAAAGAATCAACAATAAAACTATTATATTCAGGAATAATATACTTCGCTCAAATGTACGATTTTGAAGCTATAGAAGAATATGTCTGTACAGGGTGTAGAAATCTACCATGTTCTCTTACAAATTGAATCCCAGAAGATATTTTTTAAACAAATTATTTTAATACTTTATGTTATAAAAAGGTGTTGTTTTCATATGGATTACGAAATTTTTATTTAGCATATAGAGATGTTAAAATGGAGGAATATACAATTTTGAAACTAATGCTTTTGCTAATTTGCTTCCTTTTGTGTGTACTTCTTCACACTATACATTCTATCATAGATAAGTATTACATAAACAAAATACATCTAAAATTAACTAAATAATAATTTATAAAATTTATTTTAAATTGCACTATATTTAGAATTACATTTTAATTTAAAAAATGATTATTTGTATTTCATATGACTCATATTTATTAATTCATTTGTTGAGGAATTGTTAGAATTTATAATATATCAATTTATTAATTATTAGTATTTATATTAAATACGTTTTGATCGTGAAAAAATATTTATAATTTAGATTGTAAAGGATCTTTGTTATATATAAGGCTACAAAATTGTAATTTATATAATTGACTATAATTTAATCTAATTGATAGAAAGACTGATATAGTTATTTTTGTAAGGTCAACAAATTGTGGTAGCAATGACGTACAAAATAATGTTTATATATAATTTGTTTTATTTTAAATTTATCGCCTAGTAAAAGAATCTTATCGCTCCATTTTATCATCGCTTATCGCCGCACGGTTAATTTTAAGAAAACCAGCAGGAGACTAATGTAACTTTGCACACTTTGCAGCATGCTGCGAAGAAGTCATTAAATAACAATTAAACAAATTACAAGTAATCAAAAACATTACGTTAGCCTTGGATATATTATGCGACACGCAAAATATAATTACCGCATAGAATTGCGCGTGCAAACTTATTTCGATAATAAAGAAAAAAAAAGATAAGTGATTATTTTACGAGCCAGAAGCTAGAATATTTTATTATCAGTATTGATTAATTTTGAGAAAAAAATATAATTATATATATAAATAGAAATAATATAATAAAATAATGAATATTATATAAAATTATATATTGTAGATATAGATAACATAAAATAATAAGTATTGAGATATTCTATTCCTGAACTGTAGTGTTACAGATTCAAAGAATTCTTTTCTAGAAGTAAACAAATGAAAAAGTTTGCATTTGATTACATCCAATATCTTTTCTAAGCGAAGAAAAGAGGAGAAGATGAAACTTAATAATAAATAAAAATAAAGATACGGAAAAATAATTGCATGTAAGGTGATATGAGAAAAATTACTTACGTTTTTTCCAAGTTTAATTAAAGAATTCTGATTTACGAAGTAAACCTTTGAAAATTGAGCTAAAGGTTCAATGAAATGTCGCAGCTGATCGAATTAGAATTCACAGCGCGTAGCGAACGTGTTTTCGACGGTGGAATGACGATGAGAAGAATGTCGTCGATGTGCTTTTGGTTTCCATTAGGAGGATGCCCACGGCTTGTTGTGTTCCTTCGCAGTACTTTTTCCCTCTTGTCGTGAACAGCTCTTTTTACGCGTTCACTGGTTCTCTGTAAAGAACCATGACGGCATTATTGTCCTCTCCGCGTCTTCTCAGCGACACGCCTTTGTGCCCTCAATTTAGACTCCGCGTTCACCACTTTGCCATGACCTTATATTTCCGTCAACGAAAAAATTCTTGACAAAGATTGCGAATAACATTTTCATGTTTTGGGATAAATAAGCTGTATTAATCGGGTAGCAGTCAAATTAAAATGATGAAGATGATCAGTTACACGTATTAATTTTATATGTACCCACACACATTACTCCAATTAACAACTTATTATAATGGTTTTGATATGCTTCAATTGGAGTTATAACAATAAAAATAGAAAGGAAACAGATTACAAAATATGTATGATTTAATCAGTTGATTCTCAATAAACGTTGTATTTTAATAGATATTTGATATATGTTTTAACATTAGCGCTATTAAAATACTTGATTTTAAAATTGTTTAAAATAATTAATTATTCAATTTCTGTTATGGGAAACTCAATTATAAAAATTAGCAAATATAAATTTATTTAATTAACAAGAGAAAGTATAAAATTAAAACATTTTATGTAATTATTCTAAACAGACAACATTATTATGATTATATGTATATATATATATATATATATATATATATATATATATATATTAAAATGAAATAAAAATCAAGCTTACGCTAAAAAGTAACAAATAATTTTTAATCTTACTTAAATAATATTGTGAATATAAAGTCTACAATAACGAGAGAAGAAGTTGGAGAAATTACTGTGATTAACTTCCAATTAGCAAAAATCGAAAAAATATCTGTCAGTGTGTGCATTTGCCTTTCGATTTAAATTACACGCATGTGCGACTTTTGAGAGGAATATTTTTATAGGACTGGCGATATGAAATTGGTACGAGTTACGTAATCCTTCCTCACATCTAGTCGTAATAATTACAAAAATTGAAATAAATTTGCACACTTTTTTGCGTCGCAATTAAATCACAACGTGAAACGAGTCATCTAAATGTGTCGCTAAATCATTTACTAAATTAAAAATTGAATCGACGGGCAAATTCATCCGACCGATAATGTCACTCTTTAATTATGAAAACGTCATTAAAATATTAATGTTCAAAATCGCCTGGGCATTATACGATTCATGATTGATGTAAAAGGAAGCAGGCTGGATGTAAAAGGGAGCTTTGTCAATGTCGCGCATTATGTAAATGACGCGTACAGTTCAAGTTCTATAAGATGCAGCTTTTATACCCAGAGCACTTTTTTATGGCTGGTTTTCTTGCAGTAAAGGCTTTGAAACATGACTCGGTGTAAGATAAGATTTCTCATTATGATACCTCTAGTGACTTGAACTCGTTCAAAGGACGAAGTAATTGCAACTGGTTGAGGTGCCAATTATATTAATAACAAGCAATAAAATAATGAAATAAACGACAGGTAATACGCTCTATAATAACATATTATTAACTATATATATATAATTGTATATGTACATTATATATTATTATATATTATTAATAAAAGAAGAACATAAATGTTATTATAAGCAAAAAAAAATAAAAAAGAAAATATAGAATTAAAAGATCAAATTAAAAATTTTAGAAAGTCTTTATGTAATTGTGAGACATTTACAACATTTACGAAGAACTTTGTTTTAGTCTCTGCTCTACACAGTGTATAGAGGAAACTAACAACAAAGCACGCTCCGTGCACCGCAAGTTTAATTTGAGCGATCGTGCATAGAATATGTTCTTGCGATACCTATCGGAGTATCAAGATCCCTATCATCTTGATACAATTATAGGTTTGCGCCATCGAGCTACTTAACAACATCTCTCCATTAATACCACGTTTCTGCAACCGAGCATCTTAATATCAATAACAAAACTTGCCTTAACGAAAAACATTATTTTTTAACAAAGATCAAAGTCCTAATTGGCTAGTAGCAAAATATAACTAATTATTATTTTCGCTGGAATTTTGACGACACTTGTAGGATTATCCAATACGCATATACATGTTGCAATGCCTGTTTTTATCATATCATAAAACTATCACAAATAATGTGAAAATTGTAAATCTATAATATAAAAATGTATGGTAAAATTTTAATAAAATTTTCTCATTACAAATTACAATCTTATAATTAATTGGAACATTTATTTATATATATATACAAAAATATATTAAATATAATTGATAAAATAAATAATTTCATATACAAGATATTGAATTATTCGAAAGATTTTCTTGCATGTTTGTTACATACACTTGAAACGTGTATATATGTCATATTAAAATTCCAACGCAGAAAAAACCTCGATAAGCGATCGATAGTTTCGCGAGATTGCGAAACTGGGTGCTCACGCGATGGTGAAAAAATCGTTGACCTAATAAACTGATGTGCGAAGTGTGGTAATAAGTTTTATTTACAAACGCAAATCACGTACTCTATTCTCTTCATTAATATATCGCGAAATTTACTTATTTTTCCTGATTTATTTCTACTATTTAGAGATGTATAGTGGATATATAGAGGTTGTGTCATAAACAACAGTGTATTTAATAACGTACAAAAATAGTATGCATAGAATGAATAGTATAATTTAATTGATTATAAAGGATTGATATTTGCTATTTAAAAATATGTCTTATATGTGTAAATAACATGTATTTATTTATGCGATCAATAACAAACTAAAATATATATTTGCTTGTAAAAGTGACCATGTTTATTGGTAAATATGACACATGCAAAAATGCACATGCTCTTACCTAATTAAAATCTATTAATATTTATTAATATTTGTGTATATCACCAATCACACACACAAAATGTTTGCATAAATATAAACATGTTTTGAGACAAACAATAAATCTTATAAATTATAACTATATTTAATTATTCAATTAAAACATAACTAAAAACTTTATTAGTATTTACATTACATATTTATTATATAATATTTCTAATTATTATTTCTTTTATTATTAATTTCTTATCATTATTGACAAATGAGTCTACTGCATTATAACTTATAAGAAATTATTAAGATTTTTAACTTTAATAATTTATTAATTATATAGTGTTCAAGAAACGGATGGATCCTTCTTCGAAAGCTTTACTGCGTTATCTTGGAAGCAGGAGAATCGGAGACTCGTTGTCCTTCAGGAAGTGGAAGCAAGAGCAAAAGAACCGCCACCACCGTCCAGAGACCCGATTTCCTCCTCACATCCATATCGGCTTAGCAAAAAGGAGGTCAGTAAAACCTATACTTTGTCGCAAAATTCTATTTTTTATTTCCTTTTTTCTAAAACATGCAAAATTTTGACTTATTCTGTTATAAAAATATATGACGTTAGACTATCAGATATTTCTGCAAGTCAGGAATTTTAATTCGCTTTCTTCGAGAATTTTATTTTACAAATTATTCAACAAATAGGAGACGGTTTTCTGCACCTTTGCGTTGCAAATCGAATCGCGTGCGGTTACATTTAGCACGCATTCATCCTGGTTACAGTGGACTTTGCATGTGAACGAATAGTTACGTCTGTTTTGCGTTTGAAGTATTATTCTAAGTAGATAAAGCGCCGCACTGGATCGAAATAACAGGTAAAAGGCCCGTAAAAGTAAACTCTATCTTCGCGTTTCAATTTACCAAGAATAACGTGTGGGGAAATACAGCTCATGTTTCCAATTCGGTATGTGTTCGAATTTCAAGTTTAAAAATTCCAATTTCAAATGTTATACAATTTCTTACTTGTTATATATATATTGGTTTACACGGCTACATACATACGTATTCAGTAGAATTGGTAGAGAAAATATGTTATTCAAATAATACAATATTAAATATTCGCATATATTTACATAGAGAAACAATAGATTTAAATTTATCCTGACAGAAAAACATAGCATTAAACATATAGTATTAAATATGCAAACTTTTATCGTGTTAATAAAAATGTTTCAAAAATTATGGAAATAAATCTTGTGTACATCTCTATTTTATTTTGTGCAAAAGAGCAAAAATATATATATATATATATATATATAAATTCTATATACATAATATTTTAATTTATAAATATAGTATATAATTTTTATACATATTTGTAGTTATATACAAATCTATGGATTTGTTTTATACATGTCTTTGAATTGAATGAAAAGTTTATGGAGAATTCTCTATCAAAAGTTATGTATTATTTCTCTGGATTCCTAGACATCTGCATTTCATGTTGTCATCTTGCAAATTTTTGACTATGAGGTAAAATAAATATTCAAACAGATAAACATTTATATGTATATACATTTCCAAGAAAGTCCACGAGTTTGCAACGAAATTTTCAAATCAAATTTATCATGTTCATTTCATTCTCTCTTTTTATCCACTTTTCTCGAATATAATGTCTCTGCCATCTTAGCTTTTTTTAATCTTTATCCTTATTTTTCCTCCTATTGATATAACGTAAAAAGGTGCAATGCATTATGTTTGAAAGAAAAATAATAAGCAAAAAACATTGTCTCTTTATAAACGTGAAGAAAAAACAGGATATTTTTCCTTTTTTAGCAAAAAAATAATATGAAACGATGTGTTTTTTATGTATATAACTGAGTTTATATATATTGATTATAATTATTCATAAGCCATATTTATCTTTTTCAAATGTGGTTTATGAATAACAGAAAAACAAACATGAAATATAAAGTAATTATATATCTTTATTAATGAATATATTGAATATTATAAACTTTTATACAAACCAATTTTTTTATTAATTCTCTAAAGCTTAACTATCGCAACAAAATAATAACAATGTAACTTGTGCAATCTTGAAAAAAATATAAACTTACAAAAATGCAAAGCTTCTTGAATCGGTTTTACGCTCTTTTAGAACATTCTTTATAAAGCAAGTTATAATCTTCTTCGCATAATGAACTTTATCACTTTAAGTTCTTGAAAAAATGAAGGAAACGCAACTGTTCAATAAGATAATTTTTAAGTCGCAATTTAATTATCTTTTTAAAGATAATTTTCATATATTAATATTTCTGTAAAATTATCCCGTTTATAAACATCGCTTAATGTCATTATGTTTTTCATCATCTCATCGAATAAACTACGTTATCTAATAATTATAATTAATTGTGTAATAATGTTTTTTTTTGCTACAGTAATAATTTTAACAGCTTCGCAAAATATATATATAAAAAATTATATATATTAAAAATTAGTTGTATGCGAAAATCGGATATTATCTGCTTATCACTGATTGTAAGATATTGATGCATTTTTCAGATAGAGCAATTGTATATAGAAGTCCTTTACACAATTGCGAACACAGTAGGCGCCAGTACAGGACAATACGCACATTATAAGGAGGATTTATATCGATATGCTCAGGAAGCTTTTGGAGTCCCGCCGGATCAGCACAGGCGATATCTTAATATTGCCTCGGAAGAAAAGGTATACCGATTTATTGATTCTCTTCTCAAAAGCGGTGCGTCCCTTCTCATCGCGAAGAATGTCTTGCTAAAATGCCATTATTATGACGATACAAGATATAATACTGCATATATGTATATAAAAAATTTAATTAAATTAAATTTATTTACCGTTACAAGCCACCTATTGTTGTGCTAAGCGTGGTCGTAATAGAAGCCGATGGACTCGAGGCAAAGGACGTCAATGGTAAGTATACATTCCATTTTATTGCAGCCCACGAATTACCCTTTCAAATTTTAAAAGCAACTGCAAGTAATATAATTTTTCACAAATGTATTGTAAACAAATGTCGACATTATATTCCACGATTATTTTACAAAGCGTACTTTAGTTTAACAGAGTTCTAACTGCGAATTAAACTTAACTTTGTTGAGACATTTGATGTTGAAAATTTTAATGCTACGGCAAATGTTGACGCTGCTGCGACATTTTAATGGAAAGTGCAAAATATTAATCGTTAAAACATTTAACAAAAAAGCACATGGCGATCAAAATATTAAAAAATGTTGGAATTTTTATTTTTTTGTATATATAACGTTCTAAATATCTCTCCCTTTTTCATCAAAATGATGCTGCTATTTTCTTTAGGATTCAGCGACCCTTACTGTATGCTGGGAATACAGCCTAGCAACGCAGGTGCGCCATTGAGTCCTCAGACAAATTTATCGGCGCATTCGCCACATACACCACCAGCATCCCCTAGACAAACGACTCGCGCCCTGTCGGATGGTGGTGACAACGAGAACTCGCACCACGAGAAGCTTCGGAAACATCATAGGTAAGTCGATGAGCGAGAAAGATGATCGAACTTTCTCACGTCAAGCATATTGAATGTGTAAAACTTTATAAAATTATTATTATTATTTCTGTGCACTTTTTTGACAAGTTTAATTACTATTGATATTACAATTATAATTAACATGAGATTATATGAACAATCCTTATCACGTATGACCTTTAGCCTACCGCACATTCAGCATATTTTTATTCTAGTCTGGCGATAGATATTGTGTGTGTTAATCGTTCTAAATAAAATTGCTTCTGCTCACGGCTGACAAATTTTATTCTCTATTTCTCGTAGAAAATTTAATTGTCCCTTTTAAATTATTTTCCACTTTATAAGATTGTTATTTTTTATTAATATTAATCATACAATTGATATTAATGATGCGATTTTCATAATCTATGGTTTCAAGTGTCATTGATTATTAATATTGCGGAATGTCTACTGTTATCAACAGCGCGATGAAACACTGACAGCGTGCCACTTAAGATAAGTGCACACCTGAGGATAGCAATTAATGATATAGGAGTTACTGAAATGATGAAGCGCATATCTTATCAAGAAAATTAAGAATTATTAAAGATCATTTATGAATTTAAATAAGTGTTGCGTAAATCTACGGATTTGTATATATAAATAGATATTAGAAAATTATAAACTTTTAAGATTTTGCTTCTATCGATTTAAAAGGACATATATAAATTTATTTTTTAGAGGATTGAATAATTGCATGAATATATTTATATTTATATTTATATTTATATTTATATTATCCAGTAATATATTATTTGCATATGCACATATCATTGTTTGTATAATGTTTATTATAACTATACTTAAAACATATTTATATTTAAACGAAAACTTTTTATTAATATATAAATTATAACTAAAATAAATTTACATACATACATCATACATCTATATGTATACCCATGCAAAAATGTAAAAATAATCTTTCACAAACAAATAACATACACGTGTACCAGATACTTTATTCAACGAAGGATATACTGTCACATCCGTTACATTTTCGGAATAATGGAAGGTTAAAACTAAGCAAGCTTAAAACACGCCAATCTAACACGTTACGAATCCACGTATCGCGCGATGATATGTGCATTTACCGCTTGCTAACTCCCACGACATTTGCGACAATGCAATGCGATGCACAATGAACGCGCCGGATGCAAGTTGCGCGGACGACGTTCTCGCGAGTGGAGAAACGAACAGGAGCATTGAGAGTGTACAAGCCCATTTTCTCCGGTGTATCCTCCCACATTATTTCATTCGTTTGATGGTACATATAAGTAAAATGATTAATACGACGACAACACAGGAGCGAAACAGTATGTTACGGGCTGCAGCGAGACGCGCCAGTTTGCGCGCGGTTCTTCAGTCGCGCAGAATCCCCATTTGGATTCGAGAGCAGAATTTATCATGTTGCGCATTGGCATCGAGAACTTGGAAGCTTTGTGAGAAAAACTCAAGACCCTATCCGTTATCTTCCACGATGCAATTTACCAATTTGTGTTAAGATCTTAGATTAATTGGCCGCGATATTCTAAATTAAGGATTCGCGTACACTCTTAAATGTCCGTCGATTAATACGAGATAACGGTGTAATTGCAACGCAATTTAAAGTTTATTGTGTAGAAAAAAAAAATTTATACGAAAGTGTGTAATTGTTATTTCTCAGAGTACAACAACCAAAACAAAACACGGTACAATAATCGCTGCGATAAAAGAAAGACAGTTGGAGATTTAGGGCATTTGTAATGAAATGATGATGGTTAGTTAATTGCTTGTTCGAAATCAGTTTCAGGCTTTCGTTTAAGCGTAAGGAACACAATAGCAGACGGGAACACCGCGAGTCCTTGAGCGGTGCTCTACCTGCGAAGTTTATACGAGCAACCTCAGTGAAGCCACACACGCTGAGCCCACGATGGAACGAGAAGTTTCGTTTGTAAGCGCAAACTTTGGGATCTGATCCTTAATTAGTGCTTCCAATGATCTCTCTTTAGTCTAAGTAGTGCAAATCTGTAGCAGTGCATAATCGTCCGTTGATTCCTCTTTTAGCGACATCGACGACATCAATACGGACATTCTTCATCTGGACATATGGTGAGTTTGTATAAACGCATATGTATAAATTTATAAAAAATGACCATCAAAAACAAACATCAAAATTGTGTTAATATTGTCTTAAAATTTATTTAAAAAGTTGGAGTAATTAGAAAATAATTAATCTTGATTATTTTCTGGAAAATAGAAATTATATACGCAAATAAAAATTCTCTCGATCAGGAGAGACTTTACTTAAAACTTATATCGATGATTTCAGGGACCACGACGACGAGTCCTCGGTGTTCGATGCAGTAATCAAACTCAACGAGGTGCGAGGCGTGAAAGGGCTTGGGCGATTTTTCAAGCAAATCGCGCAGAGCGCTCGAACTGGAAGTCAGGACGACTTCTTGGGTTGTGTAAACATCCCTCTAGTGGTAATTGTTTAATTTATATAATTGATTTATTAATAAAGTACTTTAGCAAACTCCAACAATAAATAGAATAGAATTTCAAATTTATTAATGTAGAGAATAGTATCTGCGAAATAAGGACTGAAAATGTTTATTGAATTATCTGAATCAATTATTTTGAAAAAAAGACTTTTCTAAAAATATCAAGAAAATTAATTAAAAATCTTCTGAATTCTTCAAAACTGTGTTTAATAAGACAGTGATCATAATTGACAGTACAAAAAAATAAAATCAAAAATATAAAATAGAATAGAAATATATAGTATTATCACTTTTTCCAGGATATTCCAAGCACTGGAGTGGATCAATGGTACAAATTGGAAGCGCGAACACAAAGAAGTAATATCCAAGGTAGAATTAGACTGAAATTATGGCTGTCGACTAGGGAGGACCGTGGGACATCCGAAGAGGATAATTGGGGTGAATTAAGACAACAGGAGAGGCTGTACACGGTTTTCCTTAATCATGAAATGAAAAAACAAGGGGTATGTATAATCAACTAACACAGACTGTCCCACGCGATAAATGTGTATTTATATCGTACATTGCATAACGGCGTCATAAATTTTCTCGCAATATGATACACTATATTATGCATCCCCATATTTATTAAACATGCAATATGAAGAAGGAAAGAGAGAATCATTATATTGATTTATGACGATTTATATCGTCATAAAATTTCAAGCAGGTGTAATAAAATTCTAAAACAGATAATAGAAAAATGGTCAAGTAAACACACAATCTCTATCAAAATATTAAATAAAGTGCTAATGCACGCATGTTAACATTTTATAAATTGCGTTTCAAAGCAACCTAATTCATAATCTAAGAATTGTTTTAATCAAGCGTGTTTTTATACGCATTTGCGTGTTCTCTAGGAAGATTTTACTGGAGAACTGCCGCAAACCGCACTAACAATTTTACATCAACACGCGGTGCAAGGTGACGTCACTGAATTGCAGCAAGCTTTGATAAGATGGGTAGCGAGTTCTCGACAACACGCCGTTGATCCACGAACTCTTCATCGTCTTCTGCAGGTAACTTTAGAACCGAATAATTTGCAATTTATTGTCTTAGACGCAACAATGTTGCATTAATGTATGAAATCGTCAAATGACAATAACAAGTTTAAAACTATGTTTCTCAAACTTAGGAACTTGACAGTCGATGGCATACCGAAACCCTTTCTCGTGACGCAGAGCAGTGCCTGGCAGATTCCTTTAATGATTTCCTGGAGATATCTTTAAAAAAGGTCAGACAGCATCGCGTACTTTATCCACCTCTGCACAGACCGACTATATCAAAATTGGATTATCTGCTCAGGTAAATTTCTTTTTTGAAATGATATTAAAAAGAATGATAAACATATTTCTCAATTGTTAATATATTGAGAAATTAATCATAATTTTAATATACTTATTTGGATGATGTAAATTAATACGTAATATCATATGAATAACTCTCTCTTGTTATATAGATGTCTGGGACTTCTCTCGACTATGAAGGCTTTTCGAACTTGCTGTCCTTTTAACAAGGAAATCCGAGGAGAGATTATTACTGCTCTTAGAAAAGGAACTCTCGAATGGTAATTGATTTTATTTGAAAATTTTCCTTTTTTATTTTCTTCCATATCATTATTTTTCTTTATAATCGATTCTATATGTAAACCCTTAAATAATCACGCGGTGGAAAAATGCGTAATAAAAAAACAGCTATACAAATCTGAAGATCGAAAATAATGTGAAACGTAAGACAAATATTATAAAACTCATTAAGATTGTTCTAATTTTTCAGGTACGAAGATACCAGGCAACAGACTATGTGTCACGATCAGGAACCTGATCAGGATATTGATCGAGTCCTGCAAGACTTCACCAATTTAGTAACCACATTATTGGTCGATCTGGAACAGGGACTTTTATATTATAATAGTCTCTTTGAAAGGTAAGTTTCTCTTGAATTTACTTTATGAGACATAAAGATTTAATGAGTAAAAAAATACATTTAAAAATTAATAAATTACAATAATATCTATGTATGAATAAATTTTAATATAATAATATAAATATTATATTATCTCAAGAATCTTAATTATCGTAAAAATTTAAAGAATTTTGGTATAATCTTCTTCATGTGTCTGCAATATATTAAATCTGTGTTTCAGTACAAATGGTGTGCCATATTTCTCAGCAGTTTACAAGCAACTAGAAAAACTGGTAAGAACGCAAGTGGTAGAAAAATGTTGTTCTTCGTGAACAGATTATTTTAAAAAATATTTATAATTGATAGGTTGTGATTTCGCAACAATATATGTCGCGTCAAAGATACACAAAGACTGTCACATAACACATCATTATTTTTTATTCACTGTGTCGTCAAGCTAGATGTGCTATGTTTGGCTTAAACGCTTTATTTGAGACGTCGATCGTGAGAAATTGAAAAGAGATATCATCTTAATAAATTATTTTCATCCGTAACTAAATTGTATTGCTAAAAATTAAATTCAATTAAATTTCTGGTTTTCCAAGTTCATATTTAATTTATCAAATTGTTATTTATTTATAAATAAATTCGGTCGACGTCCGTGCATTGAGATGACAATACATTTTGCTGTTTATATATAGAGTGTCCCAAATATATATAATTTATAGCTTTATATAAAAATACGGATGGCACCACAGTTATAGTTATTTATTACGTTGTAAAGAATACATATATTATTGAAGAGAGATAAAGGTACAAACCGTAAAGTAGTGAAAATTATGATAAAATATTGCGCCGGACACGCTGTAAATAAACAAGTCGCAGTGACCTGAAAGGGCTAGGTTAAGTTTTAGAAAAAAAATGTAATGACGAATTATAAATGTCCATCAGGTCAGCGCGATTTTATTGTACACGAGATGTTTGTCCATAGCTGGCGGAACACGTGGCGAAACACATGGAGAACACTTCAGAGGTACTTTTTTCATCGGCACCACAAAATATTAAACTCTCTCTTTCTCTTTGTCTCTTTTTATCTCTCTTTATTAGCCTTTTTTCTATTTTTTTCTTTCTTTCTTTACCTTTGTTTTAAAATTTCCTGCATAATGTAAAAGCTGTTGAAATTGTCGTATGTACGTCACATTTTTATCTGCTTACTCATTAAAAGATAAATAAATTACTGCATTAATAATAAAACATACATTAATAATAGAAACTCTTGCACGCAGTATAACTATAATATATTTTATAGCTATGCTACAATTTTTTGTATATACAAATATAAATGATATAATGAAAATAAGAGAAACTTTATGAGTATGCAGTTAAGAAGAAAGACGGTCTAGCAAAGATAGAAGATCGGTTTAGTAAATCGTTAAATATATTTTATTACATGTATATTATAAAATATGTACACATTAGTTTTTAAAAAGGATTATAACCTATTTTAATTAGTAATCTAAGTTCGCGAATTCTATAGTACTTGAGTCTTTGTTATAGTTTCTTAACACAAGGATAACACATACTCTCAATTGTACACACATCAATATCCACAAGAAAAAATATTCGGAAATCGCACAAAACGGGCAATAGTGTGCCTATATTAGTTTAATTCCCATTGACATTACTTTATATCCGTTGCAGATATTATATATAAATTTGATAAAACTTATTTGATTGTCTCAAATCTTCTTATGGACCAATTGTGACAAACACACATATTTCAGTGCCACTTTACCGTCAGCAATAGAATAATTGCGCTTCCCTGTCCATTCATTGTATACGACTTAACGTCAAGCTACTTTCGCATTATAGTCCGCATTTATCGGATTTATGAAAATGTCGATGCGCACTATTGCCTCGTGTTATTCACCCTTCAATGGATCTTTATTTTCCGCCGTTATTGCTGCATGTTTCTCTTGCGAGACAAAATTCCCAAGAGTAAAAACTATCGCACGCGTTGCATGCTTCTATCTAGAATCTTAGTGGCACACAACTGCACTTGACGCGTACTGATTGCATGCGCTCGCCAGTTCAGCAAATGACGCACCACTCATTTGCCTTTGTATGTACACACTTACTTATAGCTTTAATCACAGGTACAAATGTATTCCACGTTATTCCTCGCAATTGCTTTGTTATACTTGGATTAGTCATAAATTGCACGCGATGCAATATTGCGAAAACAAATTTAATACATTATTTCTTATTATTGTTTCGAAAACTGCAGTAATCCAAAATATTCTATTATTTGTGTATAGATTACTGTAGCATCTGCAATGTACTTTGGAAGATTGTTTTGAAAGTTCAAAATATTGAAATATTGAAAAAAACATACCTAATCTTGCAATTAATAGAACAAATTTATCAACAAATAGTTCGAACTTTTTATATTAATATCTTTTATTGCTAAATATATTTTTTATTTAAATAATAATTTAAATTTAAATTTAATTCTAAATAATGATTTGATTTACTAGAAAAAAATTAATGATAATTAATTCACATAAGAATTTAATATAGTACTTTATGTAAAATCGTACATATCACAAGGAATGCATTTATACTTGCTCACTGTTTTACGAAAAATGAATAAATAAATTACAAAAATTTATTTCTGAGAGAGAAATTATATAGATAATTTTTAAAATCAAGTAAATTATATATTTTTTATGTTTTTACGAATTGTTTTGACATTTAATTAGCAGTATAATTAAATGTTAAATATAAATAAAAATATTTACTTTGATAAATTTTAATAAAAATGAGAAATTTTCTTTGCGTTTCCCAAGTATTTTTTATAAACATTAACATGAATGTGGAAAATATAAAAGAATTTCAACACGATTCTATTCGTGAAATTCCTTTACTCAAAATTAGTTTTTTATACAAAAAATTAAAATTTATATCTTTATAAAATAAATTCTTAAAAAATAATATATTTTTGCAAGATAAAAATAGATATTGCGTGATTTACATATTTTTTGCATTTTCAGGAATGCCTTGCACACTTCAAATTTTGACACCTCTCGTGAATTCTGATTAAATTTCTTTCGTAGATGCCATAAAACTTGGTTCTCTCACAAAAGTTTTTCGACAAACTAGAGTTACATTCGTCCAATCCTACAGTTGAAAATTTCAAACTCGAAAAATACGATCGAGAACCAATTTCTACCGATTGAATCACATCTTGTTTATCGCGTCTCGAAAATAAAAAACAAATTTAATTAATTAAATACAGTTTGTAAACTTTTAAGAAAATTATGTTCTTTCGAGGATT
The DNA here is from genome assembly GCF_048542155.1 of Nylanderia fulva. NCBI lineage: Eukaryota > Metazoa > Arthropoda > Insecta > Hymenoptera > Formicidae > Nylanderia > Nylanderia fulva. Next base: position 1,395,416 of record NW_028189518.1, read on the forward strand.
TATCTTGCTAAAAACGAGCCGAATATGAAACCGGAAACTAATTATAATCCTTTTGGGCAAATTGCACACGGATACATCGCGCGCGAAGGTACTTGAAACTTCCCGATGCATCTGATGCATATCTTAACTAGTGCTCTTCTCTGCAAACAGTTTACTGTAGAGATACTCGAAAAGTTTTGTAATGCAAGACTGCTTGCTGTGTGTGCGAGCACAACTCCCGTTTATCCCTGTTAACTACATCATCGGAGTTGACATCCGGCGCGACTCTCGAGACCTCTCTCGACTAAAGTCACATAGCGTCACACATCGGCGGCGCGTGTATTACAGCCATTACACACAAGATTGAACTTTAATGGTTTTGCATACAAATTTTATCAAGTTTGCAAATCCGTTAATGTTTACTTCACTGCGTTTACAATAATAATTATTATTAGTGACGCATATGTGATCCAACAAATTATTACGCTGTACAAAATATTTGTGGGTGAAAGTGCAAAAGTAAAATTCCATCAGTGAAATTTAATTTTAAACGAATTTTAATTGCAGGTCTTTTTTCAACTAAAAAAAACTGCAGTTTGTATTAAAATATTGTAGTTTTTTTACTGGTATTTCAAATTTATTCAAACATATATTTATAATTTATTAATTATATATAAAGGGATTATATACATCAAAATTTATTAAATTCAAGATAAAATTTTACTGAAATTTAAATATTTTGTACAGTAGAATGTTAACTTTAAAAATTAATATAAAAATAATATTATAATAAAATATTTAATTTTGTAAAAAATATAATTCCATAAATATTTAAATGTAACTAAAATTTTTATGTGTGTGTGAACAAAATGTTGGATAATGTATGAATTATCGTATATATAATTATATGCAAAATTTTAGGCATGTATCAATTTCTAATAGAAATTTTATTTCTATTTATCTTAATGAGAACTACATTTGAACTAAAATAGCTTTTTAATTAGCTAATAGAATATTAAACAATTTTTGTAAATTTTGATAAAGTGCTTTAAAATTATTGCCGCGAAGTATAATATAGTAGCTTAAATACGACAGAAATAATAAATTTTCCTAGCTTGTGTGCTTTTATTTGTATTATCAAAAAACTCGCAGATAATTAAAACAATTGATTTCACAGATGCATAACGAGCTTGGTGCAAGAGTCACCACTGCTTGTCTGCAGTTGCATGGTCAAAATAGAGATGAGGAATATGTTCTGCCACCCGGCGCTGAGATAGGAACACCAATATTCGAGCTTTATTTGGCACTTCAAGATTTCGTAAAGTAAGTCACTTAATTTATATCTATTAATTTTTATTAATTACATTACTTTTTAAAATAAATGTTTATAATATATGTATAATTATTTTAATATAAGAAAATTATTTTTATATAGGATGTATTTTGCATTAAAAATAAGTGTACAATATTCAGTATAAAATTCAATCAATTATAAAACTCAAACATAAAAATATAAAATGTCGCTTTCAGCATGAAGGACAATTTACCGCAATCAGATCACAAAACTTTGGCAATCTGCAAATATTACGAATGGTTCAGACCAGCTGTCGACAAGTGGCTAGATCTGGCGAAGCTCAAAGCAGTTCAAAGAGTGCGAAGAGCCGCGGAACTTGATCGAGTCTGCACTGGAGAATATTTCGTCAAACATTGCACATCAGCAATCGATGCTACTGCGTGCTTTTATCAGGTACCGATTTTTTTATCAAGTTTCGATGATTTATATGCACATTAAATAATAAGCAATTATATATTTTTTCTTTCTCTAATCGCAAAGATTAAAGAATTCTGGAAGAAATTGGCGTGGCCAGATCTACCTGGATCTTATAATTTCGTGCTGAAAGTTGTCGATGTAAGTAATCACAATCTTTTTTTATATTGCTGTAACTAACAATATTTGTAATACATAATTTTCTATAGTTGTATTACACACAATATATTTTAAATTATACTGAAATATTTTGATAAAATAAAATTTTATTTATGTGCAAAATTTTTCAACGATTTTCTTAATATCGAAATAGATAATATAATAATTAAAAATATAACGTAATTACGTTTTTGTAAAATGTAGAAAATATACCAATGTGACAAGTATTAAATCTTAAAATCTGCTCTAGGCAATTTGCAGTTCTGCGGCTTATTATGCGGAGATAACACATCAAAAGCTGGCGGATAGCGGATATTATGAGGAGCATACACCGTATAAAACCACAGATGAGGTAATCGCTCAGGTAGAGATATTGCTTCGCTTTAGTACAAATAGTAGTAGAATTTCTGTTTCGCAAAATAATTTGGCTAAACAAATGTTAGACGCAGTTACATTTTTGCACGACAAGCGAAGCATGATACGATACATGTAGCGCAATTATTATATAATAAATCTGCTAATGCAATTGCTTATATAATAAATTATAAAAGCATATTGTATCTTATGCATAGATAATATATGTATATATAAATACAGAGTATATACTATAGAAAAGATGTAAGTATGCATTACTTTTTATAATACTTATTAATTTCTTTATTATAGTTATAATTATCTAATTATATCTAATTATCTAATTAAATAAACTTCATAATGTCTTAGAATTTTTATATTTGTTTTTCTATTTTTTTATACGAAATTTATAATAAAAAATCGATAATAACATTAAACGCATGAAATTTAACAACGATATTGTTATTATATAATGATATTATATGAGCGCTCGGCTATTAACTGATACATTTTATTTTCAGATGTGCGTAGCTATCAATGGTCTCGAGTATGTGTGAAGATGGTTAATAAACTTGGGCGAAGAACTTCGCGTGGAACAGATTTTGACGGCTTTGGAAAATCAAGCAGGCGAATCTATTCGGATACAATGGCGGAATGCGTTAATAACGCCGCTGGAACAAACCCCTGACCAAATGTTGCTTTTCATAAATCAGATAGTTTCGAGAATTGGAGCAAAGGTACAAAAAAGTTTCAATATAAATCTAAATTTAAATGAAAGAAAAATCAAAATTATTATTCATAAGTTTTAAATTAAAGGTTTTCTGAAGCAAAGCAATTATAATTTTCCTTTTAGCTCTTTAGTTCTTTAGTTTCTTTTTATTCTAGTTGTTTTCTTTTATTATAGTTTAAGAAACTATTGTACTATATATTCTTTATAATTACTCCACTATCCTGATTAAAATCAATAATGTTATACTTTTTAAATAGATTAGATGAGCGGAATTTAACTTTCTTCTTAATTTTAATCATCATTTTTTATATTTACTAGAACAATTAATTTCTTTTGACAGAAATCAACTGACTTAAAGCGTTATGAATTTGCTAATTAAATTTAAAATGATAATATTTAAAAATTAAAATAATATGTTTAAATAGTAGAGCAACAAGCTTGGACACATTTTAAAGCTCTTTTTAGTATCTACAAAACGAGCTCAAAACGAATGTCTTAGGACTTATAGAACCATTAATTTTTAAATTCAAAATTTTAGCGTTTTTCGCAAACATTAAGCAAACTAGAAGTCGTAAGCCAATTAAGAATGTAAAATAATTTTTCTTTTTTATTTTACTTTGATTTATAGATGAGACCGCCTTTAAAAAAAGCGATGTTTCACTTGGCTTGGTCTCCTGACAGTCTACCGACTACAGAGGCGATAACACCTCTCGTCGAATATCTAGATGTTCATCTGGTCGCACTCAACTCAGCTCTACTTGCTGCGAATTTCAATCGCATTTTGCAAGACATTTGGGAAGTGGTGCTGAGCGAATTAAGCAGCCAAATGGATGGAAATGCTGAGGTATTGTCCCTCGTAATTATATATAAATTTTTTTTATAATAAAATTATATGATAAAAAAATAAAATTATTTCGGCAATCTGAATGACATGTTAAGACCTGTTAAAATATCTGATTACGTATTTGTGAATACTTTAGATTATAAATGAGAAAAAAAAATATTGTTATTTGCAGGATAAACCAATTATGTTTTACGAAAGATTGCACGAGGCACTTGATTTATTAGTGAAATTTTTCAATGCTGATGACAAGGGTTTACCTTTAGAAGCATTACGTCGTCAAAGTTTCATGAATGCAGAAGAGCGCCTTCAATATCACAAAATGGATACAACTTTCTTGATCGATCGATTTTATTATCAACGTCTTCAGGTATAAGATATGTATACAAGATATTAAAAATTATTTATTTATTTAAATTGACAAATTAACAATAAGTATAATTGAGTATAATTTTTAATTTTTTAATTTATATTTTTAAAAAATATTTTTTCTCTTCAATATGTATTTGTAAAATATGTAGTAGATATAATATAAAATGTTAAATTTTCTGAAATATGTCTATATGTCAATTTTTTAGGACCAATACAACACAGTTAGCTATGAATATGGAGTTCTAACAGTGCGAGCTTATTTAAATCACGATTCTCTGTGCGTTGAAGTGATAAGTGCCAGAGACGTTATACCGTTAGATCCGAATGGATTCAGTGATCCTTTCGTTATAATCGAATTGCTACCACGACGAATGTTCGAACATTGCGCCGAACAGCAAACTAATATCAAAAAAAGAACTCTACATCCCATGTTTGACGAGTGTTTTGAATTGTGAGTATATTACATTTGATCTTCTTTTTCATTTTAAAAGTCACATATTCCAAAAAGTTTATTAAAACTATTTGTCTTATGTAATGTGATTTCTTATCATCTATATTTTAGATAATCGAGAAGATATCCAGTTTTTAATACACTTACTTTCTTTGTTTTAAGTTCGGTACACGTGGAGCAGTGTCGTGATCCTAACGCGATGATTCTTTTCACGGTAATGGATCACGATGTTCTCACGGCAAATGATTTTGCTGGTGAGGCTTTCTTGGGACTTGGTACCATTCCTGGCGTTGCCGACACAAACACTAACATAGACAATTTCCACGGCCTCAAACATCAGGAATTACCACTTATGCACCAGAAAAATCGGAGTGAGTTAAGAATTAAACAATTTTTTTACGAATTTTTAGGATTAATAAAATTATGATTCTTAAATCTCCAAGTTAAGAGCTTGGCTAATTAATGATATATTGATAAATTCCTTAATTTATAAATCTGGAAATTTTAATATCTTGAAAAAATATTCAATCACATTCATAATTTCATATTTATAGATCCGATTATAGATTTCAAACAATACAATAGATATTCGGCAAATTAAAATTATGTACATAATAGAAATTCGGCAAATTAAAATTATGTACATAATAGAAATTCGGCGAATTAAAATTATTTAAGGTTTTAAAATCTCAAAAATTGCAACGCATGTATAAAATTATTATTACAATACATGCATAGAAATATATTTATTAATTACGTGATTAAAAATTCAATATATATAAATTTTTAACAGAAAAAAAATATAATTTCCTACAAGAATCTTTCGATCAAAATCTACGCTTCCATTAGATTCGCGCGTTTGTACGCGTTCGCTACGCTGTATGGCTTACGCGAAACTGATCACGTGATCAGATTAGTACACCCTACACATCCATCACACTGCGCGCTTCGCGCGGGACTGATTCTCGTACGAGGTATCGCGAGCGCGGGACCGATGGTCACATGACCAGTGGTCACATGACTGATCATGTGACCACTGGTCATGTGACCATCGGTCCCGCGCTCGCGATACTCGTACGAGAATCAGTCCCGCGCGAAGCGCGCAGAGTGATAGATGTGTAGGGTAAAGAGTCTCGCGCGAGTCTAATGAAAGCATAGATATTTGATCACAAAAGATTCTTGTAGAAAATTTTATTTCTTTGTTTGTATTTTCTATTAAAAATTTAAATATTGAATTTTTATGCGTTACATAATTAATTAAAATATTTTTATGCATTGATTACAATAATAATTTTTGCGTGCATGCGTCGCAATTTTTGAAATTTTATCAAAGAATAAATGACTTTGCTTTCCGTGCGTAATTATATTCGGTCAGATTAAACGAAATGATATATGTATATACTACATAAATTTAGTATTTATAAGCAGATTTGTTAATACAATAGAAAGTCACAAGTAAAAGTAATTGTGTCAACTAATAAATCAAACTCAGTTTTGTTATCAAGTATAATTATGATAGCAAATTATTGTTAGTATATTAAACTGATAGTAGAATACTAATACAAATTTGAGAATTACAATTCAATAATTTTCATTAAAAAATAATGCAGGTATAAATGCGACAATATATTATATATTAAACAGTTATATTTTAATTTTATATTTTATTATATATTTTATATTTTAATTTTAATTCTCGAATGTTTATTACATACATAATTTTAATTTGCCGAATTTTAATTATATATATATAATTTAATTTCTGAATTTTTGTTATGTACCAGAACACAAGCGCGCGCTTCACGCGCGTTATTGATGTTATTTTTATTTTTTACTTTGTAACTATTAATCTTCATGATGGCAATTGTTTGATGCTAAATATAACATACAATGATAATTGAGACAATCAATCAGCATCACGAAAAAACAGCAACATTATTTGCGATAATTGACTTTGCTTACCTTTTTTAGAAAGGGATAATAAAATGGTTTAATTTAATATTTTTAACTCAAAATTGTTCTTAATAATTTTTTAAATGTGGCAATATATTTAAATGTTAATTAAATATATATTATATAATATTGTAATATTATTTAAATATTACCAACATCTTTTTTACCTGTAATTTTCATTCACATTATAATTTTTAAAACAATGTTTTATTTCTTTCACGAATAAACTGTCTTTTGTTTCTAGATCATCCAATCCTTCAAATTTTGGAAACCCGAGTCGGCGACAAAATTGCTCTCGATTTTGTAAAGAAGCAGAAACAACGATTCGCCACGTAAGCACATTACGTGCCGAGGAAAGAGAAAAAGAATATTGCAACCGACTTTAAGACTTGTATATTAAAATTAAGAATCAATGAGAAGATCGAAGAGAAAAAAAAGAGAGGACTAAATTCATCCCTGCGAAGACATCGTCGATTCTCACTCTCTCTCTCTCTCTCTTCCTCTCTCTCTCTCTCTCCCTCCCTCCCTCTCTCTCTCTCTCTCCGCATTTCTCTCGAACACTATCTTTCTCTGCCTATCTTTTTACCAACCTTTATCCTAAAGATCCGTCAGATCTATTTCAGTGTAAATTGTGAATATAATCGGTGTTGGTTCAAAAGAAAAAAAAGAAAAAAAGGAAAGATGCGGAGAAGAGGATCAAGAAAAATATATCAGAACTATTTTTGTGTCAGAAGAAGAGATGTAAAAAAGCGAAACGATATATGCAGCACATGAAAATTGTGAACACGATGTGACGTAGCTAAAGATAAATGTTTAAAAGCCGTTTCGTCGGGCTTGACACCGAAGCAATCGCAAAGTTTTTTATTTTACATTTTGTACAGGAAAGCCCACGCGAATATTTAAATACTTGTGTGTATGTTCTGAAAAAAAAACACCAGTGTTTACATTGTTTAAAAGAACGGGACTTTTGTTTGCGAAAGAACGATTTCACTTTTGTCTGTCGAGTATCAATTGCGCATAGAAATTGGAAATTTTCATGATTTTTTATAAATAGGAATATAAATATATGCCATAAAAATATATAATGATTTTCTGTAAATCCAATTATTTTCGCAAATAGCTTATATAAAAAAGAAAGTTATCGAGACTAATCATGGAAATTTCCATTTTAATTATGTAAAATTGATTCACGACAAAATTTGGAGGAAAATACACTCAATCTCTTTATTATTCTCCTAAATTAAAAAATATATATATATGTACAATAATTTAATCGTATTAGTTTCTCATTCTTTCGGACAATGCAACGCACAACGAATAATGACATTATCATCTAAATTAAGAATATTGATTAGACTAATTAAATTATTAAACGTAAATAAAATATAATCGTCAATAATATAAAATTAAAGGCACATCAAAATTTAATATTGTTCTGTCAAAAAAAATTTAATTACGTACAATTTGTTATTCAAAATAGAATTAAATTTATGTAATATATTTTTTAATAATTTAAAAACTATTTATATATTTATTATTTATATTAATATAATTAGTGATTTATAATTAATTTCTAATAATTTAAAGATGTATTTTCCTCCCCGCGAGAGCAGCCGCGCCGCTTTCGGTGTCGTTTCGACGGCACGGATCGAACCGAGAGGATCGATATATATAATATTTTTCTTATTCTTAGTCATTGACTAAAATCTCTTTCTATCTTTTCACCATCTACGTAATTCTATATCTCCTGGAGAACTAATTATGACCTTTCTCGTTGAACGTACTGCTTGTGCGACGAAAACAGAGACTCTTTTCTCATTGTCAGATAAGTTACTCTATAATCTCTTCAGCATCGAAAAGGAATAAGACATGAAATGTAAGAAAGAAAGTTTTAAAGGTACGGAATCTATTTTTGAAAGAATCATTATTAAAAGTGTAATGTAATTTTCGTTTAAAAATCTATCTGTTATATATATCAGCATATGATTGTTTTATTAATTTTACTTTCTATGCAGACTTTTTGACATAAATTTGACGAATTCTTCGTGACTAATGTTAAAGCTCGTACATATAACGCCCGTGATATTCGAATAAAAAATTACGCTATTAAAAAGCAAAATTACGCTATACAAAAGCAAAATTAGTATTAATTTCTTAAAGTGTAATTTTATTAATTTGTTCCATGAACCAAATATTAATACTATTCAAAGTGTGAAATATTAAATTAATAATAAGAATATTGTGTCTTATCAATAATGCCAAGCAAGTTCAATGAAACTTTTATTCGTTTGTAATAATTATTATAAATAATTTAAACTGAGTAATCGAATAATATATATTTATGTAAGAGAGATCATAGATTTAAACTAATATTATATATTATTGATGTGGAATAAAATTGGCAACGTTGACAAATCTATATTGTAAAGAATCGAAAAATCAAAAATGGGACGGAAAGACAAATAAGAATTCAACCGAACGCACACACATACAAACAAACACACACACACACACACATGTCAATTTTTCTAATGCACGCATCACGCGCGCGTGTGAGCGCATTTTATTACGTAATTACACCAAAAAATACAATAATTATACAAACAAGCGTCCCGCGTAACACATTTCAATATTTTGCACGCCTTGTATGACAAAAAAAAGAGACAAAAAAAGAAGCAAACGATGGTGAAGAGCAGCCTTCGAAGATTATTCGTCTGTCTGATCCTCGATATATTTCGTGCATCGAATCCAATCGAACTCTACTGTATTTGCTTTTTCAACCTTTTTCAACCACCAAAACGTATATACGATCTGTCTTGTATTGTGAGACGAATAAATTAATATAAATGTACATTGCGTGATTTATTGATTTATAATAATTTGAATGATTAATAATTTTCTCTGATCGCAAACTTATAATCACATTACTAATTAAGAGATATTAATAATACATGATAACAAATATAAATATATCAAATTGTTTATGAAAGATATAAAAGAGAAATCTAAATTATATGCGTTGTCAAAAAATTAACCAGATTCTTGCTCAAGCAAACCATGCGATGGACTATCAGTCTTGGCTGATTGAATCGAAATTGGATTTTCTTCTGTTCGTATTATAGGTTCACCATCGAGTTTCTCCAAACTTGGTAAACGCCGCGCAACCTCGATTCTCCATTGTTCTACCTAAAAGAAGAATAGTCTTTTTTTTCCTTTTTTTAAATCTAGAAATTATAAATATCGTTACATATAGGAAAATTTTATTTCACATGACACGTATTAATAAATAATACCTCGTGACTTTCATACAACGGATTGCCAACGAAAACTAGATCTCGAAGATTTGGAAGTTCTAGTAATCTAGCAAATTCATTCCACTCTCGTATCAAATTATTAGACATATAGAGAACACGAAGATTTTTCATTGCTTGAATTCCTTTCATTTTCTCGATGCAATTGTAAGAAATCCAAAGTTCCTCGAGAGTATCACCCAGAGCTTCAAGACCAGCGAAACCTTTGATTAAATTACGACCTAACGATAGAATCTTTAAATTTTTTAAACTACCAATGCCTAGAAAAACAAAACATGAAATATTAAAAAAAATTAAATTTAGTTTTTATATACATATGAAATCATTTCTATTAAATTATATAATTTTTACTCTATGTATAATTATAATTATTACAATCTATATATGTATCAATATATTAAATATCGCATAAATCATATATTATGATGATCATTAATAGAAAAATTATAAAATATATTTTATATTCACTTATATTTAAAAAACAAATTAAAAATTTATAAAATATACTAATATTGCAAAAGCATTTATTGAGCATTGGAAATGTCTTAAGCGATCAAATATAATTGTCGTCGACATTACGACAGATTATAATGGACAGTGACATTAATAATCTCCAACCAGCAAATTAGTAACAATTGAAAGTGTTAATGCATGTCTCTCGCGATCCATTCTCATAATGATGTGAAATTCATAACCATATTTGCATCGCGTTACTGAGACAACCATCCGCTTAGATATGCATTATGCATCCGGCAATTAACAGAAATTCGAGTAAACATCGATTCTGATGCGGTATGTAAAATGTATCGTAATTTACATAAATGAATCAATTCATAAATAATAATCGTTGAATTAACGGGTACAACAATGAAAATATGAAAAAAATAATTTCAAAAAATTATTTGTCTTTATATTTATACATCACAAATTATCTTTGAATCATCGAGAAAAATATATACGTCGCATATATTTTGACGATTAATATAATAAAATAATATAAAATATTATATATAATAAATAATATAAAAAATTATAACTAACGTAATTTAATAACTACAATAAACTCAGATCAGTTAAATAAATAATTCTACTAATTTAGTAAACTACAATAATAGAAATTTTTAATTAATTAATATCATCTAATTATTTGTTAAAAATGACAAGTATAACTATGTACGGAATATATGATTTGATAAAAGAAAATACAGCATATTTTTTACCTGCAATTTTTTCAATCATATTTGTCGACAAAGAGAGTTTCTCACAATTGGCTAAAACTGCTAATGCATTATCCATCTTTTCTATTGGTGGCCATTGAAAACTTAAAATTACTTCTGTTGCCGTAGCTGCTTCCTGCCCAGTTTCCTCTTCCCATCGTCGTATAGCTTCTTTACACGTTGTTGGCTTTCCAGATGCCATAAATAGATGTGATACTTTATCTTCCGGACATTAAATAAAAATTTCCAAAAAATATCTAAAATATATTTTTTGCATTTAATCATTTAATATAATAAAATATTAGATCACATATTTTTGCGTATATGTTATGATAACATATTACAATAATATATAGATAATAATATGGAAAACTAATAGTGTTTTTAATACATGAATGCAAACACATAATTAATTACTAAGGTATTAAAATATCTCATTAGTATATTAACTGCATCATTAATTAAAACAGTATTGTAATAATAGCTGTCCTAATAATTAACGCTGAAAAATAGTTTTAAAATAAAAGTTTAATTTCTCCTTATTATTTCACCACATTTCATCATGGCAATTACGAAAATTAATCTATTTTATTACAGTTTACATACTAATAGTTTGTAAATCATCAGTAAAGCTACATTTGAATATCAAAGAAAATTCATATCGTTACATGCATCTATATATTTCATATGTTTTGCGTATTAACATATAATTATCTTAGATCTATAAATTTTTCTTTTTTTTCTCTTCCTTTCTTTTCTCTCTTACCTAGTATGTGTGTGTATATAATATATATATATATATGTATATATATTAAAAGTGTTCAATTTTACATCCTTTTACTTTGATAAACAGCAGCATTATACATCTTTGATAAAAAACCGCAGCCAATTTGATGCACTTGTCGGGTGCATCCTTTCTTAAGTACCAGAGCGTTCGTGTCCAGCGTTGATCACATTCATAAACGTACATTCGAGGTTACGAAAACTTGTTTTTCTTGGTCGCATGGCAATCTGCCTGGTTAACGACAGGCAATATCTGGTACCAGGTAAAATAATCAATGTGCAAAGCGCATGCGTCTGGCGCGAGTATTTATTAACAAAGCGTCACGATATCAACGATTTACGATAGATATTGGCTCGGGGGAAAAAAAAAACAGGCAAGGGTCCAAGAAAAATGCATGTCAGTGTGCTTTCTATATAACACGTGTTAATTCCTCCACGTGGTAAAGAAGTATAGTGCTAATAATAATTGAGGAAAAGCCTACGCTGGTTTATATATAGCTTTATAAATCAGTTGATTTTCGTTGCGCGATGAAAATCTAAAGAGTTAATAAAAATTAATAAGAATTGAGGAATTAAATGTAATTAATAAATTATAGCCTTATTTATATCATCGATGTTATTCTTTAATAAAACAATAAATAAAGAAAATATGACTTGTTCTAATTCTTTTTAAATATATTTTATTCTGTTTTGTTATTCTAAGAGTTAGAAATTTAAAGTTTAAAAATTTAAAGATTCTATTGTTAAGTTATTAATATAATCAAAAGATTCGCCAGTCTTGAAGCTCTATTGTAAGTAAATCTGAAGGAACTTTGGATTTCCTACAATTACATTAAGTACTAAATAGTTTAGTGATTCAATCTTAAATTTTAGAATTTGAAACAAGTATTGGATTTTGTTATTTAATGGTATTCATGAATTATTTCTTCTTTTGATTCTAATCTATAATTCGATTCTAATCCAGTTATGACATCTCAATATTTTTACGCGTGTTTTATTTAAAAAAACTACAAGACTCAACTTGAAATTTTAAACAAAGAACTCGCTGTTTAATCAACAGATAAAATTAACAAACATATGTGGGATCTATAAATTTACATATTAATAAATGCATGCATTGTTGATTACATAATAATATAAATAGCATGTGAAAATGTTTACACATTAGAATCAAGCAATCAAAGTTTCCAAAATTCTTGCTTATATCGTGATATCGAATTGTTGCAGCAGAATTTTTCTCAGCATTTTATTAACCAAAGGACTGGCAGTATTGTCACGTCACGTATTACAGCAAACAGACACAATGACAACTTTAATACTAAATTACATCCACAGCTTTCAGGAGACGCGAACGACAGTAATGGCACAAACGAACGAAGAAATTTATTCGGTGTTAACGAATTGCAATTATTCGGGTTAACTTTAATTGCAAAATCTTATTCGGAAGAAATTGCTTGTCACTTCTTAAATATCACTTCTTAAATATATTTTAATGAGCTTTAAAATGGAAATCTAAAATAAAGTTCATTGTACATTGAATGAAAAGTTACGCTCACCGAGTATTTAATGCGGCGCGATCTCGCAGGTAACATGATAAATTAACAACAAATAAATATATCCGTAATATAATATGTATAATAATAGATTATACAGTATACGATACTCATGGGGCTTACACTGAGTTAGCTTAAATTACAAAAATACGCAAAGGCACTTGGTAAGAATCTTCGGTTTCTCGTTTAACAGACACATCTGGAGATAAATACTTAAATTCATTATTCACACAGCGTATTCGTCACAACTCGCGCTTAACGATTGATTAATTGAATAACGATGACGGCGACGAGAACGAAGAATGGCGAAGGAAACTTCTTAATTTTTATTTGGTTCATCAAGAGACAAAAAACACTTCAAAATTTACTGGTATAACGAGAAAAAGGAAGTCCGTTATAATTTCCTACTGTAAATCCGAAAACGTTAATTTCTCGTATACATAGTATATTCGGCGGACGATGAAATATTCACACACAAGAAGGGCAAAGTTTCACGTCAAAGCGACGCATTGTTCTCGTCATGTAAGCGCCATTCTGATTTGACATGCTACATTGATATAATTCGGACATACAGGCATAGAGATCGCAGAAAATAGACAGATTTTTATAGACACTTTTCTTCCTTTCTCTTTAAAGATTCGAAAAGGATATTTCTCTTCTCAGAAGTTTACAGTTTGCATACGTTACTACATAATATTTGCATTCTTTCTCGCGACGCGCGCGGATAAAACACGAAACACGATACATTTCATCTTCGCTGCGACATAATGTTGCATACAAAAACGCCACATTATCAAATTACATATTATTTGCTATATCAATAAGTACAAAATAATCGATATAAATAATGTAATTAATAAAATATTCGACTAAGGAATTGATAGAATCAGACCTCGCACACAAACTGCTAATTAAAAGTTATCTGATATGCAGTTGTATCGTGTAATGCTTAACACATCTTTGATATCAAAATACGCAATCAAACGTCTACTTTGTAATACAAGTGATAAGAACCTTACACAATGTATAGATTCGCTCTATATAACATAACAAATATTTTTAGTTTAACATATAGTAGCTAGTTTTTATACACTATGTCTTTCTTAAAAGTAATAAATGTATGTAAATGTTAAATACGTGTGGCAAAGTAATTTTTCTGTACAAAACTTTATTAGCATATATAGAGCACAAAGTTGGCCGCAACGCAATAACGAAAGTCATTGCATAGGAAGAAGTCCATTGGAACACGAGAAATTAATGACACTCGCGTTGTAAGCCAATTTATAACGATGCAAGAATAGCAGCGCTATTTTATTTGCAACAACATAATGTCGTCATAGTAGAATTGACACTTCTCAGACAACACGTGCCTCGAAAAGACGTCTAGAAAACGACTCAAAGACCTCTCATCGTCCTTTAGACATCTTTAATCTTTTGACATTTTTGTGTAATCTAAGTTGTCAAGGAGGAGATTAAGGATACATGTGTGTATATTTATATAGAATATGCTTTGTTTTGCGGATATACGCGTACACGTAAAATTTACGTATATATATACATATACACGTACGTACTAAATAGAAAGATTAAGTGTGTGTAATTGGTCTTATTATACAGTAAGATTGTAAATTTAATAGAGCGATTTTAGTTCACGCCATGGTCCAATTTGATTCTCTCTTATCGTCATGATTGATTTGAACTTTTGATTGCATTATTAAGGGCTACTAGTTTCAGCGGTGCGACATATAAATGCGTCCCTTTCGCTCCTTATATTATAGATTTTATTTTTCGTCAGAATACTAACGAAAAATGTATGATAAAACTTCTTCATATTTTATAAACTTTGTTTACCCAATATATTATATCCATTTTGGTCCTCGGACCGTTTGTTCTCCCTGCACAGAATAATGAATTACTCTTTTAACTATTATATTGTGAAGACTCCATATTTGACTCAGAACCTTAAACATTTTGTTGAGTCAGAAAGACACATTTGTTTTATACATTCAGACTACATTCTCACAATCTTACTTTGTCTTCAGAACTTTGTCAGAACGTTAATTCCTTTTCTGTCCCAAATTATTTTTGAGAAAAAGTTATGTACGAATTGTTTGAACATCCTAATTTATTTGAACTTCTAATAGCATCGCGTGAATAAAGAAATATTTTTAATGAATAATTTAATGTATTTAATCTATCGCAGGAAGGAAGAGTTACGCGCGCAAACGTAAAGACAAAATTTATGTCGATATTAAAGTTGCTGAAAAGCAATTATTATCTGCCACATTTGGGACTAAAAGGATTAATCACTTACATTTCTCAGGCAATTTCAGTTAAATGAGCACAGATTCGAGCGACATTTTCACATATCATCCCTTAAACGCCGTGAATTTTCACTAATTGGCACTTCGTTTATCCAATAATTATATCCCTTTTGGTCCTCGGACCGTTTATTCATCCTATACAGAATAATGAAATACTCTCGTGCACTATCGTAAAGATTCCACATTTGACTCAGAATCTTAAACTAGATTTTCTTGAGTCAGAGAGACACATTCATTCTATCCATTCAGACTACTACATTTTCACAACTCTTACTTTGTCTTCCCCGACACGTAGGAATTCCTTCAGTTCTCGAGAACTTTGTGAATTCTAATAGAATTTTCTTCGAAAAAAAATATCGAGAAGTCATGTGCGTCGTACTTACGTACTAATAAAACAGAAGTCGGGCAAATTCTCGCTGTGATTTAAAGTACGTGAAGGTTCTCGCAATTCTTGAATTTGCTATCCTCCTTGCCGAACAGCCAGGTCAACATTTGTCTGGCTTTCATGCTGGCGCGCACGACACCTCTGGATTTGTACCAGTGACCGCTGCCTTCGCTGCCGCCACTGCTGCTCCGATGTTCCTGGTTGCCCTGGACCACTTTCAAACGGATCTGATTGAGTATACCGACCAAGAGCTCGTCGACGTTGTGATTGATGCCCACTGATATTTCGACGAATTTTGCACGGTAGGTGCAAGCCAAACATTTCCCGTCTGCAATGCACAATCCAGATTTTGAAATAGTGTGAAAAATCACAGTGAAGGAAAGTATTTAAAATTATATTTCTCGTCTCTAATATAAAGAATCTAAAATAATCTCGTAGCATAAATTTAATGAAAAAAACGATATTTCGATTGCAGATAAAATGCATAGAATATTTACTTTATTAATTTATTGTATAGTTTAATTTTAATATAATAATGTATTTTATTTTTATAATAAATTGATAAAAAAGAAAGAAGAAAGAGAAAAAAGTAAATAAATCAATAAAAAAGATTTGTTTAAATAAATATATATCAATGTGACAGATAAATGGTTCTTATTTTTATTTTAGATACCATATATTACGTTAAATGAACATTTGGTTTTATAAAATATCACAAAATCATTTAGCCATGAAAAAATGTATGTAAAAAAGAAAGATGTTCCGCCTCTTACCCTGGGGCGAAACCACTCTAGAACGAACCAAATCGACCTTGTTCCCGACCAGAATAGCCGGTCTACCACGAAGAAGATCTTGATCGTGAAGTCGAGCGAGATATTCCTCGGCTCTTTGAAAGGACGCCTTGTCGATCACCGAATACATTACAACAAAGGCGTCCGGCAACGGCATTTTTTCTAATTCGGTCTGCAAAATCAATTAATAATATCGGCTTAAATCAAATTTATTTAATTAACAGCAAATTCTAAACTCTCTGGTTACGTTTCAAATAATAAAATAAAAAGTAAAACTTTGATTGAATCGCGTTTAATTAAAACGCAATTACAACGCTATAAAAATTCTCCTTTATATCTGTTAATTTGATTTCATTCTATTATTTGTGTAGATTTCTTTATTTCTTTTTATTATTATTGCAATTTTTTAATTAATTCAAATAAATCAATAAATTTATATTTATAGCTTAACAATTGCAATCTTGACAATTGCTATTAACTTTAATTTTTTAATTTATGTGTTACAAAAATGTCCTTAGATAGTCTTATATCCTGATTTGATATTCTATTTTTACATTTTAAAATGCATGCTTTCGTGTATAATAAATACAGAGATGGTTCCTCACCTTAGGATTAGCAATGTTTAAAAATTTAAGTTCGCTTTCTTCTCCATTTAACATCACAAAAACGGATTGTTCACTCGGCACATCTGTAATAAAAATTAAAAAATAATGAATATCTCAGAAAGCTTTCAGGGAGAATATTTTCAATATCGTTCAATAATACCTGAAGAGAAATAAAGATATGCATATATGTATATGTGTGTGTGTGTGTGTGTGTGTTTAATATAATATAAATTTAGTAAATATAATATTGCTAATAAAAATTAGAAAACCACTCTAAATTTTAATATAAAAAAAGAAGCTTTACATAAATATTTCAAAGAGAGTTCTATGAATAAACCTCCGGAGCAGCAATGGGATCCTCCATCTCACTTATCATTGCAAACGTTTTCATGGAACATTTTGAAAATAAAGTCCTAAAAAACGCACCTCTCAAACCCTCTACATGGTTTCGATATGTTGATGACACTTTTGTCATCTGGAGTCATGACAGAGAAACGCTCTCTCAATTTCTCGACTTTCTAAATTCTCAGCACCGCAGTATTCAGTTCACAATAGAAATAGAACAGAATAATCAACTCCCCTTTTTAGACGTGTTAGTTAAAAAGAACGAAGACGGCACCTTAGGCCATCGGGTTTATCGAAAACCAACACATACAGATCGTTATCTCCATGCCACCTCTCATCATCACCCGGCTCAGAAGAATTCTGTCATCAGTTCATTAATATACAGAGCCTTAACAATTTCTAAATCAACTTCCCTGAATGAAAAATTAGAACATCTCAACCAAGTCTTGACCAAGAATGGGTACAACATCAAAGACATCCATCGAACAACTGAAAGGCTGAAAAATAAAATCTCCAGTTTTACAAATATGAGTGCATCAAGTGAAAAAGAAGAAGAAAAAGAAGATAAAAAATGAACGATCCTTCCGTATCTTCAGGGTACAACAGAACGCATTAGCAGGATCCTGGGTAAACACAATATCAAAGTAATTTCCAAACCTCAAAATAAAATTGCGCAACTACTTCCTAATCCCAAGGACCGGAAACCACACTTCAAAACACCAGGTGTATACAGGATTCCTTGCTCCTGCGGAAAAGTGTACATAGGAGAAACTGGGAGAAAGATCAGTACACGAATTAAGGAACACCAACGGAATGCCAGGTACTGCCATTTTAGTCAATCAGCCTTGGCAGAACATTGGGTGGAGACGAGATACTCGGTACAATACGATAAAGCAACCAGACTAGCCCCCTCGCAAAGCTATTTCGCCAGGAAACATCGTGAAGCCCTAGAAATTCTGAAACATCCCGACAACCTCAACCGCGACAAAGGTTATCAAACAACCCTATTTGGCACACTGCCCTTAATATACACTCACATTACTAAGCGGCGTCATTACGAAATACTTTTCCGTAGATGAAAAATCTCCCATAATATATATAAGGACCAAAACCCAAGAAAGCTCAATATCGGAGCTCTCAGCCCTGAAGATGCAAACTGCAACGTTTGCGAAACGTTGGCATTACGCTGTTAAACCACGCGGCATCCATCCGGAAACCTTTTGCATTGATGATTTTAATGGCCGCGAAAGTCTCAAAACTAGAATCTTTATACAAATATTTTATTTTATTTCCTAACAAATAAATTAATAAATTCTCTGTTTTCTATTAAATCTACAAATAAATAATTATCTTTTTTCTAATTTGTCTCCGTTTCTCTCTCCCGCATTCTTCTCTTTCTCTTTTTTTCTGTGTATTATGATACATAATACATTAATTATAGGCAAAGCATTTTAATTATATGTTTTTCACACCATACTATTTTATTTACGGACGAGAGAGAAAAAAAGAGTAAAAAAAACAGGAATCACTAGGCTTTATCGATTCATTTATCTCTTCCTTCTCTCGCTCTCATCTCTTTCTCTTGAAATGAAAGCAATGATAAAAAAATAATCAAAGCTGTGAATAAACCAGTTTCCAGAGAGAAACTACCAGAGCAGAATAAACGTGAACACGTGACGAAAGAGAGAGCCGACGTAATCTTATGTCTTTAAATACGTCTACGGCTTCGCTTGTCAAGAACATCACAGAATGATTTTAGCCTGCTAACGAAACATTGTCAATGACGTCAGAGAGTCGTTCGGGTGTCGTTGTCCTAACCGATTTTTTTCAGCTCAACGACTCTTGCTTCTCCAGAAATGCAGTTCTGCGGCAGCTAATGGATGTCATCAATAATGGACGTTTCTGTCAAGCATAGGCGCCAAAAACTTAGAGCCAGAGACAGCACAAAAATATTATAAGATAAAAGTATTATCTGTATTTTATTAAAATTTATATCCTTTTTTTAAATATATAGAGAGCATATAATATATTAAAATTATATATATTATAATAAAATTTTTATATTGCTTTATATATATAACGCGCAGGCATAACACATCTAATTTTAATGCTATAAAATAATGACAGCAAATAATCTACTTAAGGTCCATTTATATATTCCACT
This sequence comes from Nylanderia fulva, assembly GCF_048542155.1. Classification (NCBI taxonomy): domain Eukaryota; kingdom Metazoa; phylum Arthropoda; class Insecta; order Hymenoptera; family Formicidae; genus Nylanderia; species Nylanderia fulva. The sequence continues at coordinate 1,415,501 of NW_028189518.1, forward strand.
AAAAATTTTAAATCTAATATTTCTCTGCTGCTATTACATTAAGCACGAACACGCGCACTCATTTATATAAAATATAGTCATCTTTATGCTAACACATTTTTTTGGGCGTTTTCATATTTTAACATAAAACATATTTATTTGCTTTCTCTTACCGTCCAATTTTCTGGTTTGTTTCTCTTTCTATTGCAAACATTCACCATGCAAAATATACAAACAATATTCACATATATTAAAAAAAGGATGCATATATTACGCATATTTGTTCGGAATTTTAATTAATCATTTAGCTTTCATCACGTAGGCAACTCAAAATGTGTTATTGTAATATAACATTATAATGAATTTAATGTTTAAACGAAAACTCTAATTAAATCTTGATAAATACGAATTATTAATAGCTCGTATCTCAATCCGATACAATAGATTCATACTTTGCAAAAAATTCCAACAATATATTTATCCTGTATTTTCTTTTCGACGCGTAAACATCAACACAATTCCACATCAATTTAATGTTTAAATGCAAAATATATTAATTTTGTTAAATAAATTAGAAATCGGCTAACAGTAAAAACAAATAAGAAATTACTTTTTATTCTATAAAATACAATTTTTCTGCAACAAATAAATGAATAAAATATATTCTAACAAAAAGTAGAAGAAAACATGACTGTGTGTGAATAAAAATATATTTTTAAAATAATAATATAAATTAGATAAAAACGTTTTCCAAATGTTTAGTCATTCATTTTTTAGTAAATATACAATTAACTTTTTCATTCGCTTTCAATGCTGTTGAAATTTGTGATTTATTGCAGCAGATTTTTATTCTATAGACTACAACGTGATAAATTTTGAGAATCGTAGAATATTCCTTGAAATGTCGACGTAAATTTGTAACGTGGAGTTTTGTACATCTGGCAATTGCCAGAAAATAGAGGTTAACGGTCAGACACGATCGAGTTGATGGATGTATCCAATATCACGAGAAAAAAATAAAAGAAGGTTGAAATGAAACACATCTTCTATTGCTCAAGCAAAAAGCATAACATGACAAGAGTTAATGAACAAGAAAGATGATTAGCAACATATTGGTTGCTCTTCTTTTGTCCAGTTATTCTGAGAAAAAGAATTGTATATTGATAAACATAATATTTTCTTTTATTATATGTATTATCTTACTAAAAGAAAATTTTCTAATATATATAATAGTTGCGATTTAAAAACCATATCACTTTCTAATCTCTAAAAATATATTTTTTCGCAAAGTGTAATTATTTCATAATAAAATTGTGCGTGTGGAATATAAAGTGATTAACGCTCAGATACAAGTTCGATTGACGGCCGTGACAGGAATATCATGAAAACAAAGAGAGGACTGACATTTTGGGGTTGCAAGATTGCGCTGAAACTGCAAATAAATATCGTGAAAATAACAGTAAAACGCAAGCGCAAGCGCGCACCGTAATATTTCTTTTTTGCGAGTACAAATTATTGATTTTTTAAACGCTCCAAAAAGTTTACAAATACTTTTTCGATTATTGTATAAAATGCTCACACGATCAATGAGAAATTTTCTTTCAAGTTTACAACTTTCACAAATAACTAACAACTATTTAATATTCAAGTCATACTTTATTTATATCAAATTTAATATCAACCACATATTTTTGCCAGCAAGTAGTCAATCTGAATTTACAATCAACTTTAATGGTTGAAAGTTATTTTAAGTGAATTTCATTGATAAATATCATTATTTCGCACTTTATCTCTTAACTTTAACAACTTTCTTATTATTAAATACTTTTCAAATAATTAAAGTTTTAAAATATTGTTGTAAATTGCTAACTTCATATCTATATAGTAAACATAATTATTATTACACGATAATTATTATAAAACTATAATAGATTTAATTTATGTTAAAAGCGAATATAAAAACGATATTTATTAAACTATATTCTGTATAGATATAATAACTACATCAACTACAAAATCCAAAAATACATTAAAGTTGCTATATATGTTCGCCATATATATATATCAATATTGCAATAATATTAATTTCTGTCATACTCTCGCGGAGAAGAAGCAACATTTTTTTCAAAAAGAGGAATATCTTTAAAATAGAGAGATCGAGAGAAAGAGAAGCAAATAAAGAAGAAGAACGAAGAGACTCAACGAAGAGCGAGTAGAAGATGAGACGATGAACAGACGCGAACCCTCTATGATGTACGTTTATAGCATGGAGCGGGCGCAAAATTAACCACGGCTATTTCCGAGCGGCTTGTTCTTGCATTTTTCTTTTTTATACCTTCGTGGAAATCGTTTCGCTTGCTTTTCGAGGCGCACGTATTCACCATCGATTCGCACACACTCGAGACGAACGTGAGCGCGTTGCTCCCTTTTCCGCACAAAGTCACGCAGAACGCCACAATTCGGAAAGCAAATTTATCTGAATAAAATGCTTTGTGCAAAATTGCTGAAACGCAAATGATATAGAAGGGCCAAGTTATGACGTAAATAAAATTGACGTAAAAAAATCTCTATCTACATATATAACTCATTGAGACTTGAAAATTTTTTACAAACTCGCTAGGAAACGGATATAGGAATATAGAACCAGAAAAAAATTAAGAAAAACGTACAAAGAAAAGAAATTCGCCGAATTCAAAAAATAATAATTTTATATATTAAACAATTATTATATATTATAATAGTTGTTACAAAAAATATTCAAATAAAAAGCAAAGAACTATCACGTGTTAATTTAACTAATGTATATATGACTTCAATTCAATTAATGTAAATATATTATAATTTTCATTATCTTATTATTACTGACAAGAAATACATCAAATTCATTTCATAATTAAATGTTCAATAAAAAATAAAATTTAGTTTGATTACAATTTTAATTTTGGTTTAATTACTCTTTAAGTTTAGGTCATAGGAAGCAAGAAAGAGAAAGATCAAGGAAGAGAAAGACTGCCGATTAAAAATGAACTATAATATCCAATTAAAATTTCTCTTTGGATCTTAACATGCATCAATCTTCTTCTTCTCTTTCTTTCGTTCGGCGAGTCATCTCTTGACCTCGATCTCGATTTGCAACAAAATTATCGCACAAAACTTGACATCAGCTTAAACTTTTTTTTGTATTTGCGTCAGCTGATGAGTGCTGGATTCAATTTTGATCGTGAAACGCAGCAATATAAAATAGAATATTGAAATAGAATTTTATAGAATCACGTATGTACAGTGTACGAAAATTGTGCACTATATATATTATATATATATAATACAAACATATTTGTTTTTAAATATTGTTGATTGAAACAATTACTATCACACTGTCTTTTTTTATTTGCAGAAATTCAGTTTTGAAATTTTACTGTTTCACTAATTTCTGAAACTATTATTTATTAGTATAATAAATTAGTATAATAACTATTATTTATAAGTCTAATAGTATACTGATTTTAAAAGAATCGATGGCTTAATTATACTGTCATATGAGATTATATATTGTTCAAACGCTGAAACATTTTGATATTAAAAAATTATTTTGTTATGTGTAAAAACATCTGTTATATAGGAGAATGTTCAACAAGTTTTTAATGGATTAAGATCTTAACAAGCTTATGTCTAGAAAGCTAAGTTTAGTTAAAGGATTAGAACTTCACTATGTAAGCTTTACAAACTTTACGCTTGTAAGTTTCTAAAGTTTGCTATAGTCTTGTTCACCAGATACAAAGTCATGTAACAATATTTAAATGTTTGTCATGCAATCCAAATGTATTTCTTAAAATAGTTGCAAAATTTTGTTTCCCGCAGATCGTAAATTTAATATGTTTAATCCGTTTTTATATTCTAAATAAATAAAATAAATAAATAAAATAATTTTTAAACATGAAACATTTAAACACAAATTGGTAAAAAATTTAGTTAAAAAAAATAATGTTTTATTATGTACTTTATTTATTTGAATTGTATATTGTTTAAAATAATTAAAACATGTATTATTTATAATTTAAAGATTTCTAACTTTTTCTCTTAGCGGTTACGCTTTATTTTAAGAAAGCTTATAAGCGTACTTTAATAACGTTTTAATATCAATTTTAATTAAAATTACTTTCCTTGTTAAAGCTTGCGAAATGGAAATTTCATCAAAGACCACAGTGTATCCTCTCTTCGATTTTATTATCAAATATCCTGAACGCGGTTGTAGTCACTATTGTAATCATCACGGTTGTAATCATCTCGTATAATGATTCAATTGACCTTTATGAGATGACCTGACGAATCTTTTACATTTGCCTCAAAGCTTATGCTCCGACTTGCTTTCGCAAATTGTTCCATTTTAGGCAAATTCTGATTGCATTCACGAAAATAAACACGTAATGTTTGTAAACGTCTAATATTAATTTATCTCTTACAATTACAAGCAATTAAGATGTATAGTTTTAAAATCTTTATAATTTATATACATAGCAATATTAATTAAGTACATAGATTAGTTGATTCAAATTAATGCAAATTAAGGCTTATGTGATTAATATGAACCATATATTAGCTCAAAATCGTATTATGAATTTAAATGAAAAATATAATGAAAATTGACATGCCCTTTTACATCAAGTATCTAATTACGAAAACTGACACAATATAATGAACAATAATACGCCTTATAGTTTGTAACAAGGTTTGTGAGATTAACTACATAGAATGTCATATACACACTACCGTCATTCCGAGCGTATCTGATAGGCTCATCGAATTATTATGAGGCCATTATGCGTTATAATGTGAACATAATCCGTATACACACGCATCCGTACGTATCACATGTGTTATCACACTAAATATAATTATAATTACGGTAATTAAAACGTACTTATGAACTCACTTTGAGATACAAGATAAACTCCGAATACGTGCCGCGCACAAAGTACACGCACATATTCTATTTTAAAAATATATTCTTGTTAGATAATTTATATTGTATTATTTAAAAAACATTTTTAAAAAAGCAATATAATTAAGAATAGTTTCAAAATTTTCTTTCTTAATTGTCGCAATAACATCGCGTTTGGCTCTATTGGCCGAGATGAAGGAGGTGTATATTGTGTTTTTAATATAATTAAGGTTAATAAGCAAAAATAAATTTTGAATATGCAAACAATAACATAATTCTATAAATGCGCATCATTACGTAAGGATAAATTAATTATCATAATTAAATGATTAATTAAATTACAAAAGCGTCGTACAATCAATTAATTAAAGCTAATGGAATAAATCTTTTTCTCAAAAACAATTTTTTTCATTAAACACAATAAAAAAAATCCTTTATATATTGGAATGTGTATTTAAAAAAATAAATGTAAAGAATATAGAGGAGCAAACGCAGATTTTTTCTCTATTGTGCGAGGATACCTCATTGTATGATAGCTCGCATAAATATCGATCGTAATAATACCGGATGATGTCGCCAAACGCGTATTGAATCTAACTGGAACAAAGCCTCGACCATCTCGCTTATCATACTTAAGCATCAATGAAAGAGTCGCAAGAAATTTTTTTAATAAAAAGAAGAAAACTGTGAGAAAAATTACGATAAAAAAATTGCGCGATTAATTATAATAAATATCGCGAATATTAAATCATGTTTTATAAGAAAGCATTTTTCATGAAAAGAATAAGTGTTAGAAAAAATAATTTTAATAACATGTCGTATTATGTCATGAAATAATGAGTCTATTTAAATCAAGGCAACATGACAGGGATAATAATATCCAATTGTATTTTTTAATTTAAAAAGTTACATTTTAAATTGAAGCTTATAATTCTCTTAAATAAACTTTAATACTTTATATATACATATACATATATATATCCATACACATTTTTCTTATAAAATTTGACGAAAATTTTCTAAGCAGATTTTTCAAAGACATTTAAAAACATTTTCCGAACATTTACATAAAACTAATTCTTATCTATATAATAAAGATTAAAAGATATGCATGCTGTATAAAAATTAATGAAAAAATATAATAATTAGTAAGAAAGATCGAACGATGGAAAAATTATCTCGTCTGTTTTAACAGGTGGAAACTACAAAGATGAGTGGCTCGTTGACAAAGCGAAGACGCTAATTTCCATTGTCGTCGAGACGGTATACGATCCTCGACCTAAATACCTCCCACGCAAATTCTACATCATGCAAAACATTGCTGACACTTTCGTAATCGACACTCAATAGCAAGCATTTTTATTAAATGGAGCTGATATGATTTAAAGCGTGATTTGAAAAATCAAGAAACTTGAATTTTTTTAAAAGATAAAAAAGATAGTTTAGAATTAGATTTTAATTATATTTTAAATATTAATGTTGTGTGTTAAATTGCGTGCATATAGTAAATAATAAGATTTTAGGCTAATTTATTGCAAAACAATTTTATATTGTTTTACATACGTTTGCATGTGTATTTAAAATACGATAATTCTTTTCCTAAAATACATTAATATTGGATTATAATATATTTATATATTTCAATGTCTTATTTCTTATTTTATCCTTTTATTTAGTATGCGCTATTTCTATATTTTACAATTGTAAAATAAAAATAATCAACGTTATTCTATAATTTGGAAATGCAGGAGAAACAGACTTATATATGGTCAGACATAAAATATTCTCTCCTTGTTTTCCGTCAAATCGAATAATGGTTGATCTCGTTCCAAAGTATCGCTGTAAATATTGACGAATTCTCAACTTATTCAGCAAGAATAGCGGAAATCTCTTGAAAATCCGAAAAGCGCTTAGGAAATTGGAAACTACGCTTTTCTCGATGCAGCCCTGGCGTTCGATATTTCACCAGTGTGCAATCGAAATACACACAGGAGACCGTCACGTAAACTTGCGTGATATAACCGGTCGAACCGTAAACCGTTGAAAATCGCCATAAAGATTATTTGCCACGAAATCGATCGAGAAATGTTTAACAATTTCCTCTATGCAATTATTCCTCTGTTTACATAGGATCGTCATAAAATATTTTATGGAGAGATTTAATCTTATGTTGCTTTCGAACAGAATTATGTTTAAAGATCTTCTCAGCTCTCCTATTACGTTTCTTAACTTATCTAACAGAATCAGTTGTAACTTCTTCACACAAGTTTGATTATAATGGAAACCTTTCATTGAATACACACAACACATATATTGTAGCATTCCTAACTTTCTTTTAAACCTGTAGTTTATTCTTAAGAGCAGGTATAATTCTTTAGCAAAAATGTCGCAGAGAAAAAAGATTAATTTATTTTATAATTATTTATATAATATTAACATTCTAAACATTCTGACAATTAATATTTTTTAAATGTATTAAAATAATAATGAATAAACAGATTTTATAATTTATTTTTAATTATGAGAAACATCATAAGAATGATTAATAATATTAAATTTATGAGTAATAATAGAAACTCTTTTATTTTATCAAAACATTAAATATAACCTTATAAATTAATCTTTTGAGAACATGCTAATAAAATAAATGTAAGAAAAATATGTAGCGATTATTTTCCTATTTTTTAAATCTTATCATCTCTTATTGTCGCCCCTCAAATATAATACATACATATTATAACGTCATAATTAAAGGACTTACCTCTCGGCCTGTCATAAGCATTTATGCATTCACTAGTCATAAACTGACTGATGAGAGCGGTTTTTCCAACTCCTCTCGTACCCAGCATAGCGACGTTGTGAGATGCGACTTCCTTAGGTGGTAATTTCCGTACTTCGGTCTCTTGCTCGGCAGGCACCAGAGAATTCGATCTCGATCTTCTTCTCCGAAAGGAATCCCCTCTGTTGACGACACCTGCCGCACATAAAGAAAAATCATCGTATTAATTATTAATTCAATTGTGATTTAAACTAAATAAATAAAAAAATAATAAAATTAAAAATAATTTTATACGATAAATTAATAGAATATTTATATAAGAAATATAATTGTTATAAAAATATAATTAATTAATGTAACTAAAAGTTTGACGATAAATAATAATAAAATTTTATCTCACGTTATGTTCGATACTATATGAATCATTTATTAATCTTATCAACGTCTTTCTATAAAAATGCGAATTTAATTTAAATCTGATTTATATTTTAGATTCCTTCATTCATATTTCGTTATCTGCATTTGTTTTAGTATTTATATTTGTTTATACATTAATCGCAAATATATATCTATCTCACCGTATATTTAATATTACTAACATTTATAAAATGCATCGTGTATTCTGGACGTCATCGTGCCCTTTTCAGCGCACTGACCCCATGTTAATATTGTAAATATCGTACTTTACGTGGGCACCATTTTAATAGATGCTCGAAATTAACGAAAGAGACGAGATGGAATGGCTAGAATTCTCAGCAGAATTTCATCTCTCAGCTAATGAATTCTCATGAAATATGCAATAGATCTTGCGGCTTTCGTAAGGGTAGCAACCACAACATGTTCTACATAACTTAATCTGAATTGTTACAATATATTTCTTGCAAACATATCAACAGTAAAATAAATAAATAAAAAATTACAAGTTATTATTTTTTCAATATTACTTGATTTCTAATTATTCATGTTTAATATTAAATAAAAAAAATTGATTGATATTTTTTCTTAGTTTCTGAACAATTACCAACTCTCATTATATTAGTTAAACAGAACGCACTAAATAAACGGCACACAATGTTCTGAATGCAAAGATCAACTGTTTGTTTCTAAATAAGCTCGGACATTCGCGTGGAAATGGATGGCGATATCGTTAGAATAATGTATTCGCGATCACTCGCGAATGCCATCGTCGATAAATGTAATTTAACGCGGAAACTGCATCCGCTGGAGATGTGGCCAAACTTGTAAATAATCCTTCGACGCCGCAAAAGTAAACTTCGACTAAGGAATGCCACTGGCATCCCGTGCTAATGCATTTGCGCTGCATTAGTAATTGAACATCAGCTCGAACTAGTTGTAAGCTAACAGTGCAAAAGTTGAGCACCTGTATATTTACGACGTAAACGTGTTCTATAACATCATCATAAATATGTACGTAGTAAGAAACTTATTATTTTAAGTTAAATATGCTTTCAGAAATTTTTAAAGAATTATTTAAATAATTTAAAAAATTATAATATAAAAAAGATTAAAAAGTTATTTAAAAAAGGATGTATATACGGAATAAAAGTGCTGTTATTTTGTTTATTATTTTTATTATAGAGTCTATTTCTATTTTTTAATTTTTTTATTTAAAAAAGTAGATTTACAAAGAAGAATTTATGATAGAAAAATCACTGATTTGGCATTTGAATATTTCAAGCATTTAGAAGTTCATAGACCTGAAAGATGATTCATGAATTCATTTTAGATCATCTGTGTGTGAGATGATTCATGTATCAGTTTTATTTGTAAAAGATGATTTAATTCGTAATTCACGAAATTACACATATGTATTATATTTTATAAAAAATGTTATAATTTTTATATTAAATTTAATTAAATTACATTTAAATTAAATTTAAATTAAATTTAAATTTAATTTAAATTTAATTAAATTAAATTTAATTTAAATTTAAATTAAAAATAATATTAATCTTTCATAATTTCATATACATGTATAAGTCAAACCAAATTATTATAGAAATTATATATTTTTCACATTAGTATTTTTTCAGTGTTAATAATAATAACTCATTAGTCAAAATATTAAAAAAAATGATAAATAAATACGAATAATATAAATAAATACGAGTATAAATAAAACATATAACCATATACTTTTATCCTATATTGACACAATAATATATATATTCGCAATACCTATTAATAATAAAGTTTTTTTTAAATTAAGTTAATTTTTGCAGAAATATATATACATATATATATATATATATATATATATATATATATATATGTTTCCAAATATTATTTTTCACGCATGTTTTATTAAATGCTGTTTTATTAGAAATTTCACAAGAAAGCAATAAATATATTTTATCTGTATCTTCAATTTGAAGAAATAAATCTTTTGATCGAGTCGATTTTCACGACGAATTATTTTCATCGAAAAATTGATAGATACCCGTTATAGACACATTACGCAGACGTATAAAACTGATACACACGCGTGTACGTACACGTGCACACGTACGCCAATGTCAACGTGCGGCTGTCAACTGTAGGGAGAACAACACACGTCCTGTTCAGTGACTCAGAACACCGATATCCCGTCCGTTCGTCTGTTCACATCTTCCCTTTGTCACTGCACCTTTGTTAGCGCGAAGTTTAGCCCGACGTGTGCGCTACTTGTGCTCGCGTACTTGTGCATACGAATGAATGAAAACGGGAGGATCGATTGCACTAGAGAAAAAGAGAGAGAGAGAGAGAGAGAGAGAGAATGAGAAAAAAAGAAAAATAAAATTAAATAGCAGCGGAAGACTCGTGGGGACAATCCGATTTCCGTTCCAGCTCCGCCAAATCCGGAGGCATTTCGTTCATTCCATGTACGAATGTCAGTCGGACGAACGTTAGATAAGATGAAAACGGCACTCTCTCTTTTTCTCTCTCTCACTTCCGAAACGTCATCGACTATTTTTAACAGTACGACGACGACTGTGGTACAGTTTAATGAAAGTTTGTGAGATCATATGACATATGAAAATTTGACATGTGATATTAGACGGAAATAGAATTGTCAAAAAAAAAAAAAAGGATATTAAAAATGATAATACGAGATTACTAAAATCTTACAATTTCTAAATTTTCACTTTTCTGAAAAATATTTCTAGTATCTAAATACTTTTTTTACCTTGCATAATAATATAATATAAAATTACGCTTTAATGTTATTTATTAAATAATACATGTTATTTAAGAAGATTAAAAAGTTCTGGCTTGCAAATGCATCATTTATATTCACTTATTTAATTTTATTTTATTTATTTGCAACACAATTTTCTGCATGCGATCCAGTTATTGAAATGCATTATTTTATTACGTGCACAGCTTTGATGAATATATATCATTATTTATACGATATATAATCTGACTAGGGGAATACGTGTCGATTGCAGTACACCATTGATTATTGCAAGGTAATGTCAGCTGACAGAAACGAGCTGCGCGGGTCACCCTCTCTGCGGGACCTCTATTTTCCATGTGCTTTTGATAAAAATATCACGCAACGCTCGACTCAATTGCCGCGTACACATTCGTGTGAGCTTTTGCAAAAGAAAGTTATTTTACAGAGAAAAATGGAAATGTGTTCTCGTTTAGCTTCACATTCGCTCGTCGGTGATAACCGACGGATCCCAACGTACGAATAGCTGGCACGACAAACGTGATACAGGTGCACTGATTTGACTATCGAATACGTGAGGCGGATTCTATTAATAAAAGTTGAAATGTTCGACGTGTGTGTGCGATCGTCGATGGCTGCCAAATCGTTTTGCGCGTACTTAGACTCGATATTTCCGCGTTGAAAATGATTCGAGAGAAGATTTCACGATGCGATTAACTTCATCATCTTTTCATACCTTTCATTTCATATTATTCTAACGTTATAACTTAGTGCTTGTTAGCAGTTCTGATGCTTTTAAAATTCTATGTTCATTGATTCAAAATGTTTAAAGGCGTCTTATAGGCGTCTCTTAGATTTATCTATGTTGTTTGGAAGAACATTTCAGAATAAATTATGTAAAACGTTCTTTATCAGGTTTCTCAGACAGAGCATTCAATCATTTTTGCTACATTTATTGGTTTATAATGATTTCAAAATATAGCTCATAAGTTAATATATTTGTATCACGTTTTAAAATCTAATATTAATTTATAATTGGTAAATTTTTTCTGATGAATTTTTGTGTCTTTAAAATTTTAATTTAAAAATACTTTCTGCTTTTATTTATTTCTAATACTAAGAGACACAATCTTATTCCAAATATATTTATAATAAAAGCAACATTTCCTAGTTCTTTTTAAATTTAAATATAATATTAATAATATTTATATAAAAATAATATTTTCTTACAGTTCGCGAAAAAACGGTATTAAATCAGCAAATTTGTGCAGTTATTTCTATAAAAAGAAATATATCATTTTCGTCTCGGTTGCATGTTTTCCGCATGTTTTTTCGATGACGCATATTTGGCAGTCATCGTCAAAGACGTTGATCGAAGCGATAATCATCTCGCCCCCGTCATTTCTATCATAAACTACCTACTCGGTCTTCTTCTAATGTCGCCTATCCGATGGGTTATCGGCCTGGAGAGTCTGAACGTCAGTTTTATAGCAAGCGAAGCGTGTTATGGAAAACGCCCTGCTATACCTTTACACTCCCGTGCTCACAAAATCGAATTATATTCCGATCGATATATCCAGAGTCAGTAAAAAGAAAGAACAAAAATAATGTTCGATTTTTTTGTCATATACATCGCTATTTTTAATTTAAATACTATAGCCAAAACAAACAAGTGGAGAGAATGTTTCTTCACATAAAAATGTTCAATGAGTTCATTGATTAAAATTGTTAAAATATTGAATCATTTAAGTATTAAGACATTAATAGACAAATTAACATTAATTTCTATAAGCAATTAATTGTTTAAATATTAATTATTATGATATTAACAAACAATGGTCAATAATAAGACCATTTATGCGCAATTAGTTTAATTAAAATACCGATCTTTTTTATAGAAATGTTTTCGACATAACTTTAACATAACATAATGATATTTTGCGAAAGAAGACAATTCAGAAGATTAAAGAATTTCTGCAATCTTAAGTATGTCTAACTATAAGGGTCAACGAGAAACGGAAAATTTATGAAGCGCGATAAAAATGTAGAAAGGAAAGAAGTCGAACCAATCTTCTTCCTTTGATCTTATTTAATAGCAAATTGCTTTCTTTATTTGTCATTGAACAAATTTGCTGAAGATAGAACAAATACATATAATTAACGATAAAAAAATAATTTTTATTATCCTTTTTGGATGATAAATATTCTTGTTTTAAAAAAACACACAGTAATATTTCACAATAATCTTAGAATAATTTATCTTTCTCTAGTAATGCAAGCAATTATAGATATTTATTTTGGTATTGTATTTACTTTATGTCCTGTTCAATATTGTACAATGTATTTGCTGTATGATATTAATCAAATAATAAAATATAAAATATGAAATATAAAATAATATATAAAGACAAATTATTAATATTCTTACGATTCCAACCGAAATGAAAATATTTGATTAAATATATATTTATATATACATACAAACTAATTTTCTATTTACATAATACTTAAAAAATAATCTTTTTCTTCTCTCTCTCTCTCTCTTTCATCAACAAATTTCACAAAATTAATGAGATTCTACAACGTGTATATCAGTTGAACACTAACACTTTCAAGATACTGTTTTGCGGGATGGAATCTTTGTTGTCCGTCAGCTTTAAAGCTAAAAGCTTTCCGAATGCTAAAAGTTACGCCTTCGGCAAAGTACTTTCACGGTTTCTTATATAGGCTTTACTGTTAGAAGAGGAGCAGTATACAAAATATTATCACGCTTGACACAAACGCGAATGGAAGTGAAATTTGATCGCAAATTAAATATATCTTACGGTCGGAAGATAAACGAATGACATTAACTTGTTGAATGAAAGACTCTGATTCATATTGGTTATTGCGCTCGACTTCGATAAATTTCTGCGGCAGAAAGTCGCCGCACCGCCGCGCAGGCACGTTGCGGAATTTCTAGAACGTCGACCGTCGCGGTTAAACTCCATTAAGCGACCAGGGCAAACGCATTTGAAAGCGCCAGCAGTGATATAGCCATTGGTGTCACTCTATAGGGACCAATCTGCCGTCTACCAGCTGCGCGCGGTTGTCCCCATATGAAGGCGTGGTTGCATTGTAGATATATCCGAACGTGCGTATGCATATGTGGTCTATGGCAGTGTGTATATATACATAGACGCGAAACCCGATTCCCTTTCCGCGGCATGCCAGCTATGCGGAATCATATACAGGTGCGTGAGAGAGAGAGAGAAGTGAGAAAACGCAAGAGCGAGATCTGTCATCCAACCACCCTCTCTCAGTTAGGTCGCTGGAACATCTGCGTATCGATTTCGATACACGTAATCAAATCATTCCGAGGTAACGTGACGGTCACCGTAAACAACAATCGGAGCTGCTGCTGGCGCGGATCCGTTTAATATTTCAGATTTGGCCCGTCCGCACCTCGTGAAAATGAAAGGGAGCAAAAACAGCGTGCTTTCCTCTTTCGAATAAAAAATAGAATCGCGCAAATTAACAAACTAATTTTTTTCGTTCGCGATTCTTTCAGGTCCGATCGAGCGGCTTAGCGGCAATCAATGGTCCGTTGTTTCGCGACGAGAAAGAAAAAAAGCTCGAGAATTGAGAATTACGCTAATTGAAGGATCCAGCGCGGGATTCGTGTTAATCCCTGCCGCCCTTTCGTCGGCACGGTTCTTGTAAACTTTTGCCACGGGGTTATGTGCAAACTTGCTTTTTAAAGCCGTTTGATTACAACGAAATCGTTAGCGATGTATTCTTTTTTTATTATATCACGCAAATTTATTTAGCATTTTTATTTCAGGTGTTTTCAACCATAAATAAAGACGTGAAATCTTTAAAATATTTTTTAGAATAAACATTTGTTGCACGTATGTATAAAAGCAAATTTGTATCAATTTATATTGTTACTCGCTTATGAAATTTTCTAATCTTTTTCTTTAAACTTCAAGTTATTAAAAACTATTTCTCACGCGTGATTATTCAGTTTATAAATGTTACTGCAAAAAGCGCACACGTCGGTATACTTAAAATAAAGAAAAGTATAAAGCTGCATGTACTATACAATAATAACTGCAAGTATATAAGAAATACATCGTTGCACTTCTCTCTTTTTTTCATAAATTTTATTATACTATATAAAAATCAAAAAAATGTCGCACGACATAAATAGTATCTTTCTAGATATCGATTAATGGTTACATTGGCAACAAAGAAATTGCAAGCCCGACGAATAATCGCCGATGTTTATACTGTGGCGGCGAGATCCTCGAAAAGCGGATTACGTCGCAAACGAAGGATCAAGTCGACCGTAAATTTCGACGTAGATCGAGCACGCTGATATATAGCATCCATCCTGAACCTCCGCGTCGAAAGAGATTGATATGTATTTATGCAAAATTGCGCGCGCGGCAAAGGCGGATCGCCCGTCTCGAATCGTGTACACGTGATAAACCAGGTCGAAGTGGGAAATCGTAAAACGTTACGAGCCGTCGTCATCGTACGCGGATTTCCACGAGCGAGAGAGGTGTGTTTTATGAACATCCAGGAAAAGCGAAATCGATTTTCGAAACGAGCTCGACAAACGATCGGGTAGAACCGTTCTTCGATTTCACGGATCGAGTTTGCACAAGGTCACCATCTCACCTCCGCTATATTTCTCACTGTGTTAAGGTCGACAAGCAATTTTCTTGCCAATTTTTGCTAGATTGAAATGAATATTTGAATATTTACACATATTTTAATATATATTTACACATTTTCTTGAATCTAGACATTTTCAGATAACCTCAGGATCAATTTATTTCTTTGCATTTTCAAATTCTTTAATATTATTATTTATCATTGTCTGAAATATAAAATAAACTAGAAAGTCCTTTTAAATTGCACGCTTTAATTTTTAGAATTATGCGTAATTATTAATTACGTTTATTCAGCAGAAGTACGTCAACAATTAGCCGACAATTCATATCTCTCTCTTTCAAAGATAGTTTAATTAAAAAAAATTATCTCGCGAAAATTCTCATTTTATGAATTTGTCGAGGAAGTGGTATGAGCGTACTGTATGAGTCGACGAAGCGGCACAATAGAATGTCTGACCAGTGAGTGGACTATATTTACTGCGAGGACGCAATGGTCCTTGATAAAACAGAGGTAGAAGTATAGCGGAACTGAATACTAGAGCAACCTGAGAAGAACAAACCCTCGATAATATTCGTTTCTCATTACTTGATGTATACAAAGCACTTATGAATTCTTTATATATTTACATGTAAGAAATATAGAAAGAAAGCGCGATGAGAAAATTAATAGGATAAAAAAAATCGACAAAAGTATTTGCGATATCTAACGTATGATATCACGAAATACAAACCGATAGTTATATTCCGTTAGCAAAATGATTTTAGATTTTTTTTTTGTGTAATTCATAAATTTTAATGTCTTATTACACAAAATATTTATTGAACAGCTGTTTTAATGACACTGATATTATGACATATCTACTTCTAACGAGCTGGTTATTTATTGTAATTTTGCCGAACAGAATAAAGAGATAGTGGCAGAGATGTAATGCAATTTTTATGCGTGCATACGCATAAAAACGCCTACGCGTCGAGACTGCGTCCGTCCAACATGCAAAATGCTCGTTGAAGCTTGAAAAAATTTTCATTAGCTCACGCGCACGTTCGCCCAAGCTTGTAATTAATAACTTTCCGTGTCGGAGAGTGTCACCGGTGTCCACTCCTAGTTGCTACGAGAGATGAATATTCCTTCCAACAAATAAACCTTCCCCTCTCTCTCTTTCTCTTTCAATAAAAGAAAAAAAAAACAAATCTTAAAATAAACGACATTTTCCCTTTAGCGGAATAACTATCTACCTATACGTGTCACATTCGAAACTCGATATAATAATTCGTCGGACACAAATAATAAAAATCATGTCATTACACATTGACATAAGAAATAGTAACAGTGACGTTTTTATTACACACAAGTAGATGGGATAATAATAAAGCGTACAAAAGTGTGACATCATAATGTTAAACTAAGCGTAGAATAAAGTTGACACGTAATGACGTGGGTGAAAACGGGAGCAATGTGAAAGTTAGCGGAACTGATCGATGATGACGTCGTAAAGAATAATATGTAATATTTTATTTTATCGATTGGATTTTAATTCTCTATACCGAGTCAGTACAATTTTGTGCATAAGAGCAAACCAATAAAATGCGCAACCGTGCAATTGTTTTTTTTCTCTCATTGAACTTTTGTGTTAACATATTCTTTACACCCACCGCATAAAGAAAGAAAAAGAATATATAAAATGAACAACATTTTACTTCAGAAAATAGAAATAAACTCTTACCTATACAGAAAACTTTTTCAGAAAACTTTAGTAATTTTATTTTTATTATTCTAACAAAATGTAAAATAATGACTTTTTCATCATTATAATTATGGTTATATTATATGTCTCATTATCACAAAAAGAAAATAATAAAATCAAGTTTATATAGTCCTGACTTTAACAAATTAAGATGTTAAATTTTATTTGAAAAATGCGTTGATTATTTAGAAAAACAGTCTCGTTTATGAAGATATAATGTATAAAAATTGATACATAATCAGCTGTTATGAACGTTCATTCGTGCTTCGAATACGAACTCGGGGAAAAAGATCGACCAAAATTTTTCTTTGACGGAGGCCAATCATAGCTTAGCGAATAAGAGAGAAATTGATAGCACGGAGGGTTAAGGTCTGTAACAAGAGCACAATAAACCTTTCTCCCTTCGGCGAGGTGAGATACGACGCGCCTAATATCGCGGAAAGGTAGAACGCCGATAGGATTATTTATAGCTGCGAAAGCAGTAGTTGAGGCGCTTATAAATAAATCGTAGCAGCTGTACCACCGATGTGTTTATCGCAAAGCAACCGGCGCGCCCTTTGTAAACTACCAATATTAACTCAGAACAGCCGAAATTATACCCTTCGCAAGACTCGCTACAAAAAAAAAATTATGTCAAAGAATTTTATAATGCTATAATTGCACCTTATGCAATAATAATTTTTAAGTGTAATAATTATAAAACAAAGTTATAATACTATATTAAATCCCAGTCAAGATGTTACTTCTAATTTTAATCTCAATTTTCTCATATTTATTAATTGTAGAGAATTTCGATAGATATAACTTATATATGATTTCTAAGCTTCTAATTTGAGCTTCTACTTTGTACTTTAAATATGCTATTTAATAAATATACAATTTGTTTTCTAATTATAAATTCAAAAAAGCTTTTGATAAAACAACGAATTAAATAATTTCAAGAAACAGTCTGACTGTTAAAAATATCAAAATAGATTTTCTATTAAAACTCTTAATTAGTAAAAAAAAACAGTTTGACTTAAAAAAAAATTTTAAAAAGAAAATATATATATTTTTTGCAACATAAAAAATTGTTATTTGCTTTTCATTAAAAGAAATTAAAATAAAGCCAAATTTTTCCTTGTTTTATATTAAATGACATTGACACTTTGTTCCTTTTCTATCTGTACCTTGCTAGCTGTTAAAAAATAGCTATCTTATCTCGTGCAGCTTTAAAAAGTGTTTACAAACTCTTATTAAAAAGGCGTTGACATATGTTAACAAGAATGTCCGGCCTACTATAATTCATTTTTGTAACATTTCAGCACAATATATATACATATATATATATATATATATATATATATATATATATTTTCGTAAAATACTGTATAATGAGTACACAAGAAGCTATATAAACCCAACAATAAGTAAGCGAGAAGTAAGGTCGCAGGAAAGCGATTCTTTGGATAGAATTACGATGTTGTGCATGAGGTCATTGATGCCATCGAAATGTCGAGGTCAGATCATAAAAAGACTTTAATAAAAGGTAAATGGGTAGCGCGAGAGAAACCACATATATATGTATATATGTTAGTCAAGTGTGCATTACGTCAAGCGTGCATTCTATCATCGATCTTCATTACTTCATGGTTTACAGCCTTTTCTTTTATGAGAGAGACATTTTCTACACAGACACAGAACTATATAACCAAACGAAAAAATAAGTATTCAATTAAACAAGCAACTTAAAAAATTTTTGCAGCAAACGTCTGTGAAATTAAATAAAACTTTTCTTATAACTTTTATTCAAAAAAATAATTTTGAGAAATTTAAAAACTATTTTAAAATTAGATGTATTTATATCAAATGTGATCTGAGTAACTTTTTTTAAGGAAATTTTTAAATGTATATAGAAAATGTAATGTATAAATTTTCTCATTATTGTGGAGAAATATATTTTAACAATATTTGATATAATTCTCTATATATTTTAAAACGAACATTAGGCAACATTTAAATTTCTATAACCCATTAAATTTCAACTCCCGGTTTATATTTCGATTTAGTATATTCTTATGTTGATTTAATATATTATGGTTCCCTTTATTAAAATATTAGTTAATATTTTCCTACTTTCGATATACATCAGCCTCACCGATGAGACTAATGTACAACCAGAATTTGTAAGAGGGATGATATAAATAAGAACAATGAACGATGGATCAGTTTATATTGGTATTGATACTAATGTACATCTGGAGCTTATTGGCGTATAATTTAAAATACGGTTAATATATTTTGTGCAAAAAAAGATCGCATTTCATCCGTAAAGTCTTTTTTGTTCGCAAATAAAATCGTTATTCTGTCACGGAAAAGTAAAACGTACGCTACGTTGAAATAAGAACATGGATTACCGGTAAGATGGATATTGTAAGTATACAAATCCTGAGATTCAGAAATACAAGTCCTTTATAAGCGGATTTAGTTCTTCTCTAGAAATATGTCAAGAAAAATAGGACATAACAACAAATATAAATAAAAAACATTCTGCAAGAAAATTAATCAATATACACGCATTATTACGAATATATAGTAAAATGTATATATATATATATATATATATATAAGAAAAGAAAAATGTTTTATACTATGTAAAATATTCATAAGAATATTTTAATATATGTCAACATTTTTATTTTTAACAAGAATTTTTATTATAAAAATTAATATTAAAAGTTTTGAATGTAAATATATGTATATATATATATATTTATTTAAATGTGTGTGATATGTAAAGTTTTTTCATACAAAATTTAGCAAATTTTTTGACCTAATAATATACAAAAATATAATAGGTATATTAATAGTTAGATAACATAAATTTAAATCACTATTTTTTAGGAAATATTTTAATAAATTATCTATTTTACCAATTTCTAGAAATTATAAATATATTTTAAACTACCATCCTCTCTTAATAAGTTTAAAATGAATATTATTTGCATTTTTAGCAAAAAAAAAGACACGTAAAATAAACAATAATCCTTGAGCAGCCTTCTAATGTGTTAATCACAAATTCACGATTAAAACTGGCAAGAAATCAATGTTTTACAATACACTGTAACAGGTAGTCGAATTCGATTTACGGCGAATCAGCTTGAGTCAGCGAGCACAACCGTTTTGATTAAACAAGGACAAACAAGTCTGTAGAAGATGTGGATGGGAAATGAATTCGATCACTTAGAACGTTGCTCAAATAGAAATAGTTTCTCCACATATATTCACTGTTTCACTTATATGTATTTGCTTTCACAAAAGCGGTTATTTTCCGATAAAATGGAACTAGCTTCAAGCTGAAAACTTAATTAATGTTTGTTAATCTAAAGAAGCAGCTGCGATTAATTTAACCTTTCTGTGGAAATACACTTTGTGTCATGAAAGAAGTGCGTCTTGCGAAAATATGACAAGAGATCAAAATATGACATGATTACGATTAAACTTTTATAAACTTTTTACATTAATTAAGAAGTTTACCATTAAGAAGTTTTATCGTCGTCAGAAGACACAGGTGCATAATTTATAATTAAAGGTACAACATACATACACACACTATTTTACAATATATTATGTGAATAAAAAATTCATTGAATTAACAAAAATTATATGCTCACATTAATTATATATTAGTATAATAAACAATAATTGTAGATGCAAATAGTAAATAAATGCTTAATCTATAGGTACATATATATATAATATTTTTAATTAAAATAAAGATTAAATGTAAATATATAATGACATAACATATTTTACAAATAAATAAAATATTAGAATCAATTTTCTAATAGAATTGCTATTAATCTAATAGAAATGCTATTGAAAAATGCTTTTAAAATAGAAAGTATATTTCCACAGAGAATTTCAGGAAAAAACAACAATTTCTCTCTCTCTCTTTTAAGGTATTAGAACCACAACTATTGATCCATTTATCAACAGATTCTTTTCTAGCATCAAAGATAACTTAACTAATGAGAAAAACTACATAATGGTTAATCTGCTGAATTACATGTGCAAATAATTGCATAAGTTGACGTCTAACTAGTACAAACATACGTACTATTAAACTAATTTTTAATATATATATATTTTTCTCATTTTGTTTAATCTACTTGAATATAATTATGAGCGCAAAGCAAAGTTATATTTATTCTTTGATAATAAAATCTTAAAAATTGCAACGCATGCATAAAAATTATTATCGCAATCAGTGTATAAAAAAATTAATTAATTAATTAATTATGTAATACATAAAATTCACTATTTAAATCTTCAACAAAAAATGCGAACAAAAAATAAAATTTTCTACAAAAATCTTTTAATTAAAATATTTACGCTTTTATTATAGATTCACGCGTCTCCATACGTTTGCTGCCCGGCTCGCGCGAAACTGGTCATGTGACCATCAGTCACATGACCAGTCGCAATCGCGATATCTCGCACGGTCACACAAGAATCAGTTTCGCGTGAGACGCGCAGCGTAATAGACGTGGGGAGTGTACTAATCTAACGGAAAGAATAGAAAGAAAGAGATGTATTCGTCGGTCCTATTCTCTCTTAGCTGTGAAGTTAGGTTTCGCCATTAGTTGGCGGCACCGCTGCGCAGAGTCTTGTGGTCGGTGGTGGGGATCAGTTTTGTGCGAGAAGTGCAACGTGGTGGACGTGTGGAACGCACACGTCAAAGAACAGAAAGAGAGAGGATTTCAGCGGGAAAGTTTCCCGGGTTTCACCGTCAGATGGCGACACCATTACTGTTCAGAGTTTGCAGCGGCTTGCGGTCAGCTGTCAGCTTCGCGCGAAACGTGCAGCGTGATGGATGTGTGCAGACGAATCTCATGGAAGCACAGGTATTTTAATCAAAAGATTCTTATAGAAAATTCTATTTTTTTGTTCTCTGTTAAAGATTTAAATATTGAATTTTTATGCATTACATAATTAATTAAGATATTTTTATGCATGCATTGCAATAATAATTTTTATGCATGCGTTACAATTTTTAAGATTTTATATATATATATATAAATATATATAATATTCTAATCTATATATATATATAATTATATTATAAAAATATTCTAATTAACATAATAGAAATGATAAATTATATATGCAGATTAAACTTTGCTGAACTAGTAGTTTAATCAAAATTTGTTTTCAATTATGAAACAAGCGAAGAATCGTTAACAACAAACTGATTGCATCAGATCATAGTTTGCAATGTTATTAAACTATTTGAATAGAGTAAAATAATACCGGCAAATGATATTGCATAGAAATTTCGAGGGATTGTTTATCTCGAAGTTAGGAGATATGCGCTTGTTGTTGATTTATTTACTGATCTAAACTACTACATTTGCTCAAAATGCATGTCTCTTGCTCTCAAACGATAACTTTATAGGAATGATTAACAAGCAGGTAAGCAAACAATTTGATCTGGACGAGAGATTCCATATCACTTTCACGTAAATTCAATCCAACTTTGTGCTCTACACTTCATCTCCGTTTCAATGGCTATCAGAGAGACGAACAGTAGAATTACACGAGCACGATCCAAAAGCGATCAGATAGAATATCAAGTAGTATGCGGGATATTAGAAGTGTCTATATAGGAAATCTCGCTTAGGGAGTATTAGATTTTGATGACAAATTTTTTGACCAAGTTGTGGAATCAATTTCTGTACAGAGAAAGAATATATAAAAAAATTATTTTTCCTAAAATTTTAACATATCAGTTTTTAATATGTGTATATGTAACACATTTTTTAATTAGAAATTTACTATCTTCACAAGATACAATAAAATGAAAACGAAAGAATTTTATATTGTATATTTTTTATATAATATCGTTAAATTTTTAATTTGTCAAAACTTCTAAAATTTTAATTAATTGCAATTTTAAATATTAACAAGATCGAAAAAAAATATTTAAATATTAATATTTAAATATTAAATAATTAATATTTAATTATAATTAATATTTAAATATTAATATTGTAACATATTTAATAATTTTTATACTTAATAATATTATAACAATAGATAACAAATAACACATTAAAAGTATTGAATGCAAATGATAACTAAATGTTTTGAGCTTCAATATGTCACATTAGCATATTAATTAATGTGACGAGATCATACTGAGATGATATCATTGTGATAATAATAGCCAATTGAGAAAAATTATAATGCGAAAGTATTCGATTACAAGTTTCTATCAATAAAATGTTGACATTTTAATAATAATATCATAATAATGTTATTTTAGTAATAATGTCGTAATGTTATTTTAATAATAATGATGTAATCTTTCATAGTTAATTGATTCTTAATCATCTTAAGAATTAAATTAACTTTGTAATGTCATAGCATTATCGTTGAATTGCCTTCAAATAAAAATCGTTAATAACAGTTGATATTACACATCAATTTAGTATAACAATTTTTCTGAACATCCGAAGTTATCATCAAACTACGTATTAGATAAATATGCAAATGATTTGCACATTATTTGTCAAATTTGAATTATTTCTTGCAACAGACTTGCAGTAAAACAATCGACATCAATTATGGTTACTCTATTTTCGCTTATATAGATTTTACCAGTATTTTCTTTTCTGCTGGGTTTCTTTCTGTCTCTCTTTCTCTCTCTCACACTTTTTTTCATTTGTATATTTCTAGCTTTCCACAAACTACACATGCGAGACAGGCCCGCAGAAAAAAACACAATCCAAAAAAATGTAACAATTAAATATTAAAATTTTTTTATTCTCGTTCTGCCTCCATACAGTGCCCGCGTTTCCATAAAAAAAACCACACGATAGTCTAGATAAACTCCGCAACGTTTGATTATGTTAAAATTTGCTAGAATTTTGTGTAAACATGTAAAAGAAGGCTAAATTAAAAATAGTAATCTTGTTTTAATATTAGCTTTTGTATCAGCAAATCGTACTATTAGCATCTGTTTCTTTTATTTCTAGTAGTTTTTCTGAAACTTCTTAAACTTTATCAAACTTAAAATTTGAAATTTAGAGAAGTTCAAATAATGTTAAAACTTTTAAAATATAAGTTTTTAAACATTATATTTTTAAATTTATAACAAGAAAAGGATTGATATACAAAAAAATGTTGAAGTATATAACAAGTACACATTATTTGGAATATTCTATCCTCAAGATTCAATAAAAATTCATTATGAACTGATTAATATTTAGACAATTTTTAAAACATTTCTAATTTAATGCAACAAACTCATCAATGTAAAATATAAATAAATTTTATCAAATATTTGTACTTCTAAATATATAAAGATATTTAATCGTTTTTATGAGCAATATTTCATTAAGTTAATAGAATGTTATAATTTAATCGATTTGTTTGAAATTGTACATCGTTACGAAACTATTTAAAAAATAAACAGTTGCTTCGCCCACGTAATTACCGATACTTTCGTGGTAAATCTAGAATGTTTTTACAATGCTAAAACCTGTCAACAATTTACACAAAAGAGCGAAGTGTATGTATGCTAAAAAAAAGTTTTACGTTGCTATTAAGTATACATCAATGATTTATGAAATATTGGGAAAACTATAGTAACAATGTAGAATCTAAAAAAAAAATAAAGATGAGTAAAATTTAACACAGAAAATTATTCTACAAAATAATTCGATAGGTATATCAAATATTGCAAAATTTATCAAAAAATTGCAGTAATCTAAAATGTTATAATCCGTAGATCACAAGAGAGATTTTATGGATTCAAAAATCGTAAAATCCGCCTACTTGAAGTAAAGATCTTAAAGTGCGACGCTTAAATCATCTCTTAAGAACCTATAAATCTAAAACCGATATCGTCTAGATGCAATATATATTTATCTTTAAGATTTAAAACTTTCTCTTCGAGATTTTAAATGATGTTAGAATTAATTAAACTTATTATTAAGTATAAAACGATGTACAACAAGTTCTTTATGATGACATTAATAGTCATTACATATATGTATATTCTTATAATTTTGAGAATTAACCACTTTTAACATTTTTTGAGCAATACATATAACTATTAATTTTTTCAGTCAATTTTATCATTTTAGAATCTTGCATTATACAATATCATTTTATTACAATTATTTTAATTCTCTTATTTTAGCTTTATCTCCAAATGTCACTCTGTTTTTTAATCCTTCAATTAATTATTTACATATATCACATATGTATCCTCAATGTTAGGTTTTTATTTGATCCATTATATGTGCAAAATATATATGATCCAGACTAAAGCTCCGATAATTTTTGACATTGTTAAAAGGTAAAAATTATTTATTTAAAATATAAAAAATGATTTACATTTACAACAAGTGAAAGAGAAATAATGTCTGACCTTTGCTGGTGAGACTAAAGCTGCGGAGTCTGTAACTATCCTCATCTTCACCTTCTTCTCGCGGTGGCATCTGAGATGAGACGTCGGGCACGTCCAGGAAGGCGTTGCTCTTCCTCTGATGCGTATGATGCATACTCTGTCCCCTCCGACTCCCTCGTCTTCTAATCCCCGGACTGACGTCATTCTCGGTTAGTCTGGGTTCGCTACTGCAGTGGGCCGACTTCATACCTCCTTCATGATGATGATGGTGATGATGATGATGGGCGGCAGCTGAAATCGACACAAGCAGGATATCACATATGCATTCATCCGGATATCGGATGCATGACGTACATGCTTTACCGCAAAAATCTGCAATATCTTTAGCAATTGTAATGACGACATTATACACTGTATGCGAGCAATATATATATATACATACACAGAAAAAACAGTATCCTTGAGAGAATTCAAATATGCTTTGATTCAAGTATATTTTATCCTTATAATAGCACCAAATATAAATAATTTTGGATAAAGGATAATTTATCCTTGAAACAAAGTGCAAAATATTCTTGGTTGAAGCTGAAATTTACTTGTAAATATTGCAAGGACAAGTGACAAGTGTGCATCGGATATAAGCGGTACTTTCAAATAAATATAATAATTCTTAGTTTAAATATGACTAAGTTTGTTTTTACCATATGCGATTTTTAAAACAAGAATATATCTTAAGGATAAAATATACTTTACACAAACTTATTTATTATTAAAGCAAATAAAAATTTGTGATTACAAAGAGCATTCTATGCTTAAATCAATCAAATAGCGTTCAAGAATAAAAATATACTTAAATCAAGGATTCCTTTTTTTCTGTGTATAATCAAAGTATAATATCAATATTAATTAATGTTAGTCGCTTGGTTTATTTCAATTATATTAATAGATCAAATTGATTAGTCGCAAATTAATTACGCTAGAATTTTTTATTTTGCAATATAAGTATACTAAAACATAATTACTGATAAAAAATGTTGAATTAAAATAAATATATAATAAATTGTGCCACGGTTTAATTTAAAAATAATTTAAATATACTCCAAATTTTTAATGATACTATTAATTTTAGATTATTTGCTTTTAAACATTATTTGCATGTACATGTAGTTTATGTAAAAGTAAAAATAATAATATATTTATATAGTAAATATTAACTTTTATCTTTTTGTGAAGAATTCTTACAAAAACTTATTTTAATTCTTAAAAATTTATTTTGATATTCTGCAATACAATGCTGCACAAATATGTATATAGATTTTGTAATAGAGAAAATAGCGAGTTGTTTAAAAGTAGTTGATAAAACTATTTAAAAAAATTCTTGTTAATCAATGAAACAAAGAACGAATGTTTTTTCTCAATTGCGTGCCAATCGAACTTTTTTCAACAAACGCTCGAGAGTAAAGCAAAGAACCGAGCACATTTTTCAAAGGTACTACACCTATTACATCGCAAAGCTAGCAAGTGGAAAGCCGAGTGATTTAGTACAGCCTAAAGAGAGTCAGGAAATGAAATTAAACGACGCGAAAAGAGAGAAAGAGGAGCAAATTCAGATCGCGGAACACGTTTTCGAATATCTGCTTCATTTAATCGCAAAGTTTATTGAGCAGATAAATTCCCCATTTTACTAGATATCCAAGGAACTAGAATCTCTCTGAATTAATGTTTGCTATATGCGCGATTAAAAATATCCTTTGAACTCAAAATTAAATTTTAATTAAATTTTATGACATAAAACATAAATAATTAAACATATTATAATTATAATAATTAAATTTAGTCTAAAAATCTAATATTTGTAATAATAAAAATATATGAAACGTGCAAGAGAGATAAAAAAATTATATTAATAAAAATATATTATATTAAAATTTACAATTTTACAAACAATGGCAAAGAATTTAATTATTAATTTTTGCAATGTGCCCGCTATCTCAAATAATAATTCATATTTGTGATTTATAAAATAAAATATATAATTAAGAGTTAGTAGTAACATTTGGGATAATTTTAAATACTTTCTTGTGAAAAATATTAGTGCATATTCTAACTAATTTCTTAAAATAGTAAAAAGAATAAAAAATATGATTTTAATTAAAAACTGTTGCTCTCTTAATAGGGCATTTTTGTATGTAGCGTAAATATATATAGTGTCTGCGAATTTTCAAAACATATTACTATTTAAAAATTGCAGTTGTTTGTCCATTAAGTAAAATTTGTCTTTTGTTTTATATCTGTATGCAAATAATACTGTTATTATTTAAATTGTTCTTGCTTTTTGTTAACATATATCTCTAAAATATATATATAGGAAAACGAAAATATCCTACAGCAACGCGCACTTAACTAGTTTCTAAATTTGCAAAGACGCCACAGTACGATGAAACGTATTCGGACTGTCAGTGACCTACTAGCCAAATCCAAGTACGAGAATAGTCACAATGATTTGAAGAATTCACGTGGGACTAAAGCACGTTACCGGTAATATCATAAGCACACCAGAGTACACTTTGCTCTTTCGCCAAAAGGGTCTGTACGTCATCGATGACCCACGGATTTATCGGTCATCGTCAAAGTCACGCCCAGTTACCGCGCCGTGTAAACTCGTGTAAAATAGATTTTCATATACCTCGCGATTTAATCTCGATTATTATTTGTATCTTGATTATATAGCAAAAAGTTGAACACGCGAAACGGTTGTTTGACAACTCAAGCTGTGTATCTCATTACAAAGCGATAAATAAGCTATTGATAGACAGAATCGATTAATTTTAGGTTCCATTAAAAATAAAACAACAAGAATCGCTTATTTATCAATCATGAACAAAATAATCGTTTACATTAATTTTGAAGTTTTGAATTTGTTTTAAATTTAACTTTTCTAAGAATTCTAAATTTTAATTAGGTGGCAAAATCTCACGCAACGTTATTTATTTCTCATTTCTCCCGTGACTATCGTTACCTTGAGCAGCGGCACGTCGACGGACGCTTTTATTTCCGCCGGAAACACGGGCGCTCTGGGATCTTGTAGCTGGCCTTCGTCTTCTCGTGGGTGTACTGCTATCCGGAGTTCCACTGCCGCTGTCCCTTTCTCGTTCCCCTCTTTCTCTGTCTCGAGCTCCCGAGGGTGGTACAGCCTCTAACATTTGCTCCATACTCGAAAATCCCGGAGCACAAATCGAAGCCGATCTAGTCTTCCAGCGAGGTGAGTCGTCCGCCATTCTTCTTTCAAATTGCCACCGCTATCCCAGTTTCTTTTCTCTTTTCAAGTCACCGATTACGATCTTAAAGTCTTGCCTTTTATCTGCCGATTTTATCTCTTTTATTTGACTTTCCCGAAATAATTTTCTTCTTTTCTCACGAGCCTTCGAATTTCTTCGCTAAAATATCGTTCTCATATTTCACTTATTGATCACAAAATATTATGGTTTATATTGTTCAATTTATACCGAGCACTATCTTCTTATTTGTGTTCTTTCACATTTACGAGATACGAACATTTGCGGATGCTTTTATTTGCACAGTTTCTTCCGAAGTTCTCAAAGTAGTGCCACGTGTGATGTTCGGAATGTCTCTCTGAGTCGCGGAATATCCGTTTGATTATCGGCAAAGGTTCCAAGTATATATTTGGAGAAAGATATCTTCGTACGAATTGCGTGAAAATGGCACCACGTCACATCGACGTGTCTTGTTTCAAAGAAAGCGTACTTTTGCTTCTACAAATAAAATATAGGAAGAATATAAGAAGTCTTGACCCTTTTTTCTCCGGCCACGTGCGCGCGAATGGAGCTGACGGAGTAATTACGGCCGCGGCAAATAATGCCTCTCCTAAAATCGGTGAAATGCTCGGCGCGTTTATGTTTCCTTTTTTATGCCCGTTTCCTTTCTTTGTCGTCGTTATTCCGTCGGTACTTCCACAGGAAATGAACTTGCGTGTTAATTAGACCAACCCCGTCGATTAATGCCTCGATTATTTCGCGTGTCATGGTTTTTTCACGGCGCAATATAAATATAATCGTGCAGTTTTCTTTTAAGATTTGAACATTTATTTCATTTAAAAAGAAATTCAGATGTAAAATAAGTTTTTAAGTGTTTTTTTTTTCAAAATTTTATGTAAAAAAATAATTTCGAAAATACAGTTTTATATCGTATGACATTAAACTAAATTATTTCAAACTAATTTTACGTGACATTATGTATACGTATGAGTACATACATGTTAATTGTAGTGGAATAATAACAACATAAATTATTTATTACAACTTGATATAAATAAATTATATATAATATTAATTATACAGGGTGTCCTGTAACTAACAGACCAATGATTAAAGGCGGATTCTCTGACCAATTTGGAGACGATTTTTCCTTACAATTAGCAAAAATGTTGAGAAGTCAATAATTTTCGAGTTATAAGCGATTGAAAAAATGGGTTTTTTGAAAACTAAACGTTTTGAAGTTAAAAGTCTAACATAATTACATTCTTCAGTTAATTTCAGGTAGAGTTTACTATAATAAAATTTTAATTTGAGGCTTAGTTATAAAGATACATAATGACAAATATTGGAAAGTTGTAAAAAATGATGACCTTTTTCGACATTTTTGCTGAGGAAAAATTGTTCCCAAATTGACCAAAGAATCCATTTGTAATCGTTGGTTCGTTAGTTACCGGACACCTTGTATATAGATATTATGATATTATATATAATTATTATAACTTGCAATTAGAAAAATTAACTATTTACTCTTTTATCTCATCTTATTTTCAAATTTAAAATATAAATTTGCTCTTTGAAATTAATTTGGGAAGATGATTGTTTGATTTACAATTAGTCACACTTGATTGGAAGGTTTAAGCGATCGGAAACTGCTTCTGATTAAATAAGATAAAGATCGATGACAATGTCAAGTACGTAGTTGGCAGCATCCGAAGTTTCACGGAACTACGATGCAATCGAAAGACAGCTGTATAGACTGTCGAAACTGTCGAAGTTAATGAACAGTGAACGGAATACATCGGAAAGATATCGGTGCGCGAAGATGTTCCGGTAACTATAATCGAGTATTGACAAAAGTAAGCACAGTCTGTACCAGTGCGATTTCGCGACAACAGCTTATTAATGCGCTCTCCCTTGGATGAAGTTATGTTCGTGTCATATAATTTACTTCGAAGCTCGAAAGGGTGCTAAGGAAATTAAATTTAGCTTGTTGTTGAAAGTAATCGTCTTTTTATGCTAATAATATTTTATACGTGTACAGCATAGTTTTATAAAATAATATACAGTCTAATCAATTATCTGTTTGACAAATATTTTTAACACATTTTTAATTAATATGTTCTCAGAAAATTAGATGTATATTTTTTCATTTAGATTAAAATCCAACTGCGTTACACTAATAACGTTGAAACATAAAATATTAATATTATTTTAAGTGATGAATGAGAAAAAGGATACGAAAAAAATATATCTACACATTTAATGTTTCTTTTCATCTGGCTGTTCCTAATTCATAGAATACTCTTATACTTTTTCCTTTTAAAAAAATTATTAATATATTTAAACAGAAAGAAAAAATGAAACATTTCTTTCTATATAGATTATAAGATTACATTTAGTGTCTGCTATTATAGCAGTGCAAATGCAGAGAATTCTATTTTACAAATTCTATCTATAAAAAAATATTGACAAAGAAATATCTTTAACGAATGTGTAATGCTGGAACGAGCTTTATTTAAAGTACTGCCCTTTTCTCTATGAGATAATATATGCACGCAAGAACGCGTTTATTATAAGCAAGATTAAGTAGAGAAATTCAAGCTTTATCTCTTCTTACTGACAGAAGTGAGAGAAGGTCTTATAAACTTCTCATCGATGTATTGTAAGTTAAATCGATAACTATATCAGCTCTTTACGTATACTCACGTAACATAATTCTGCATTACGACCACAAAGTTATAAACTGTCGTCAAAGATATTGTTGTTCGCCGCTATTATGAAACTTTGAGACTTTAGCCACTCACGATTTATCGTTACTTTAACTGTTGTGAGGTTGTAACATTTATTGCTTTGATTTTTATAACACATTACTGACACGTTAAAAAAATAACACAATAATAAATCAAAAATTATTTTAGCTATTTTAATTATATCTTAACTATTTAAGTTTATCCACATCTATAATATAAAAATAACTTCAATTTTTTTTTATGTGCTTTATTATTTTTTTTCATATATAATAATATTTGCACTCTATATATTATTTAATAATTATTATTTTTGTACACGCGATTGTGTCATAAAACATAGATCTTAACTGAATGACGCAAAGCTGTTAATAAACCCTCTTTTTACAATTTTTTAAATTATTGTACATTAAGATCCAATTTAGACAAGAAATTAAAATAGACAAATGATAGCATGTTTGTATCATGTCGTGTATCATCCTAAAATATCTTAAACTATAAATAGAATTGTTTTATTAACACTTCCGAGATTTTAAACCGTTTTTGCTTGTAAAGCACTTTGTCTCTTTTCTCCACAATAAATAAATCATTTATTTTAAAGCTAGAATAAAAACAAGTTTTAAAATGCAACAAATTTGAATGAAATATGAATATGTATCAAGTCTAACAATAAGCAATCTTTTTGCAAATACATTTAACATATTCACATTCAAAATAATATAACATTGTTTCCTTGATATTAGGGATGCATGTATATTTTATTATTCTTACAAGAGCAATGCAAGCATATATTGATTTGCTCATTAAAGTACAAATGATACTTTTTTTTATTCAATTATTCAATGCTACTTAACTCACCACGGAAGAGTTAAGGGCAAAATAAACGAGACAATATGCACCCTTCAAGAATTTCAAAGTATAAGCATCGGTTTTTCTCCACGGGCGATTATCACTCGACTCTCTCCTCCGTCGACTTATTTTTTCCCCACGACTAATTATAGATCGTTTCGCATAAATCTTCTCTAGAGAAGAAGGATAAACATCTCCGTCAATCTGTCCCCCCTATATGTCCGCCTGTATATCTCGCTCCTCCGGGAGCTTACTTAACCGCGACCGTAATTATCCCCCTTTTTCGATATACGACAACCTTTGCCCTTTAATCATATGTGCGATTATATATCGCAGAGATGATTCGCGCACGTTTCCTCCGTCTCGATACTAATTGCTCCGATTTGCTATATATCCCTACATCTTCCTCTTTCCCTCTTTCGCGGATTAGGGAGGATTTTCCCGATATTCAAATTGCGATCGATCTTTACCACTTTAGGCCGTCGACGATCTTAGGATCTCTTCTCTTCATCCTTTTTTTCCTTTCGTCTCTCTTCGCAATCGCGCGATGAATCACATGTCCCGATCGCTCGTACGCGAGCGCAACTAGACCGACACGATGCACGTCCGAGGATGCGCGGCGCACTGAAAACAGCCCGGCGTCGCGGCTATCGCCAGGGTGAGAAGCGACGCCAGGCGTTGGCGTCGACTCTCTCTCTTTGCACGCCCTCGTCACCGACCACGAAGATCACGACGACGATGGAGTTGGCGCGTGTCCAGCTTCGAGCGAGCTTTTCGGGGAACTCTTCGTAGGGAAACTACCGGAAATCGCACAAGATTCATATCTAACTAAAGAACCGTATCGATATAATGTTCTTTTATCGCGACACATTTATTATTTAAGCGCAACATTAAACAAATTGGTATATAATATTATTGTGTGTGAGAGAGAGAGAGAAAGGGGTGAAAGAAATAGTATTTACAGAAAAAAAGAAAAAAATATCAATGTGAAAAAAACTCCTCGCGTGCTTCAATTCTTCACAAGTGACATTCACTGTAATGGATTGCGTGAAAATTTTATTTTTATTGGATCAAAGAATTAAATGTAGAATTAAATTTATTTATTTTGTTATTAAATTAATTGTCAATTTTTAATCAGGAAAGTTATTATTTTATTTTGTCATAAAGATTTTTTTACTTTTAGCGTGTGAAAAATCGTATAAAATAGTGTCTGCTTGTTGTGTAAAAGTAAAATTGTTATAGGGATATTTAGAATAGAATTTCTTTTTGAATTTAATTATTTTGAATGAACATGGAATACATTTTTAAGGGAATAAAAATTTAAAAAATAAATTGTTATTAATCATTATGTAGTATAATTTGAATAGACTGCTATTTATTTATATGTTCATATAGTTACATATATAAGATTCATGCTTCTATTCTGTAAAATTTCCCCAAATTGAATAACATTATTAAATAATTAATTACGAATTTTAATCAAAGCATAAATTGAAAAAAATCAAATTTTATCTCACATCTTGTGTATTATTTTATATTTTATCATTTACTTATCATCTTATCAAAATTTTTTTTATATTTTTATTATCTTGAGAGTCTCAACCGCTCCACATTCTTTATGTGCTCAATATTTTTGTATATATGAAATAATTTTAGAATACTCTTTGAAAATTTTTTCTTTTAAGCGACAAATGTCATTTTATTATCGAATCGCCACGTCATTATATCGGTGAACTGATCCAAATAACGTGTCATGATATTTGTTTTAAACACAAACTTGTTTAAATTCTGGCAATAGATGATGAAATCAGCAAAAGCTGACTCATATCTTTTCGCAAGAAGATGAAAGTTTTAAATCATTTAAAAAAAAATATTATGATATCTCTAATCTTTATTTTCGTACATATATCCTATTTTTTATTTTATCTCGCATTATAGGTATTTTATAGGAAATATCTTGTCTTTGTGTTCTATAATTGAATTATTTGCTTAATCTGATTGTTTATTCATGGTTTATTTTACATAGTCAGCATACCTAATTGCGAAAAGCACTACATCACTATTCTAATGAAATAAGCCACTATTCCAATAAAATGAATATAAGTTAATTTCAACAGAAATTGATCATTCTTTTCATGATTTTTACATTGAAAAAAGAAGAAAAATAGGATCATACTAATTATAATAATTTTATTACCAAATTCTAATATAATTAATTAAAATAAAATAATTAAAAACCATATTCTTTTGAAATAAGTAATAGAACATATTCTAGAATAAGATAAATTCTAGAATTAAGTAATCACAAAATTGAATTTTTATCACTCATGTTGATTCACAATGTGTTCTTGCATTATTTAGGAGCAAATTCCCAGAAGATACGTATTTTTAAGAATAGAATACCGAATTACGATGTTGATTATCAGTTCAAGAAGAAGATACGCGCAACTAGAAACTGAAAAGATAACAATCTTCAGTTTCACAAAAACTGTTTCGTAATTTTTCGTCAAAAATATCTATATTTTATTAAACAAAAAATGTATAATTTTTTTATTCGTACTAATTGTTAGATTTTGTTTTTATAAAAATTAGTGTATTTACAAGTTCGAAGGAATATCTGTATTTATGCTCAAGTTTTTATTTTTATTGTAATAAATATATTATCTTTAGCAAATTGTAATACCAAAGCCTTTTCTGTGAGATTTAAAAAAACAAAAAGTTTTTTCATATGGAATTATATTAAAACACAAAATATTAATAAAATACATTATGTATAAAATTATTAGAATACTTTCAATTTTTGAATACCAAATATTTCAAATTAAATTTAAATTATTATTTAAATTTGAATAATTTACATTTGTACTTGTGGTCAAGAATAAATGTATATATGTATATTGTAAATCTCAGAATATTTAAAATGTCTTGATTTTTATTTAACTTTAAAATGCTTTTGGTGTTAAACTTTCTTTACTAAACTCTTTGTTAACAAAATTAAATATAAATACCAAGACGAAAAAATAACAATATTACAATATACATATACTTAAAAATATAAAAAAGCATTAGCGTCGCATTCTTTTCGTTCCATTCATCCGTTCGGCATTAGACTAAACGATGCGGGTATATTTTTGACTTGTGGCAGTTTAAAGCTATTTCAAGACAAAGCCGAGTCAACCTTCTGCGCCAGGATTTCAGTTTCCCGCTTTCTTCTTCAGTCTCTTTCTTTATATCTCTTCCAATCTCTTCTGTATTTTTCTTGTTATTTCTTTTTATTTTTTGGTCCCTGGAAAAAACACTTTTTCCTTTAAATATATTATCTCTCCGACTCCATGACTCGATGTTACTTTCTCGGTATACATATTTTACACGACTAATTTCAGCGTATCAAAAATAAACTTTTAAGTGTAAAAAGAAAAAAGTGTCATCTATTTACATAAATTAGTTGAGAGGCTCGACATTTATATTCTTAAGTAAGTTTTAGTAATAAATATCTTACATAATTTGTAATTTAATTTTTGTTCTGGTTTTTTAAAATTTAATTAGCATTATATATATGTCAGATATATACATACATTTTAAATAAAAATATCTGACTTATTTTATCAAACACTTCAATTTGATCATATTTTATAATCATGCAAATATTACTAGCATATGTGTACAAAAAGTATGCCCAAGATAAACAATAATCTCTGAGGTCAGCGGGATAATCTATATGACGATTCAACACGCACAATCCAATCGTGGTGCGCCACATTCGAAATTAGGTAGCCCTAATTGCAAATGCCATCCGTTGCGGATGATCGCTTCGTGCGAATTGCTTATTTCGCTATTAGTTCACCAGATCCGCGAATCCGCGGCGAGCATAATTGACTCAACTGCTCACTACAAATTGTATAATTCGCGTTGCTCTCAATCGAGTCCAATTAAAACGATCAATGTACTGACAAACAGCAATGAACTGAATTTTCATGCTGTCCGAAGCGATCTAGAATTCGTCATATATAAATTGCCGACATTTTTGTTATGCGCGTCGGAAGTAAAAATCGATTTTTAATTACAACTTGATAGCGAATTACAGGCGCCGTCGCGGAAAGTCGATCGACCGGATCAAATTTACGTCAGTTTTCTGTTCGCGATAATTATTATTCGCGTGTTGATATGTATATTAATTTTTCCGTTGAAAAATCGACATTGTTGCACTTCAACACTATTGATTACTGTGTCAGAAATTAATTTTTTTATTGTGATAACTTTTATATATATTTTTTTTTATGTATATATAATATATTCTGAAGATGCTGTCATATATTGTTTTCCGGAAAGACATTAAAATCTTAATAAACGCAAACCTTGTATAACATATACTCCAAAGTCATTTTAGTGCTTCAGGCTATTATTTAACAATTATAAAATTTGTTCTTTTCAATTACATTACAATTCTTTTTTTTTCTTACATTACAGTTTGCGTAAACCGTTTTTATGCGTAAATTCTCAATTGAGAATTACCTTCCAGCAATCAACGGAATCTGCGTGAATCTGAAAATCAGTGAATAATTACAATTTCGCGAAATGTATACGAGACTTAGGAATGTAATTTATATATTATTAAAAATGCAATAAAATTGTAAATATTTGTTTAAGTTTTATTATACATTTTTTATTAATTTGTGTGATAAAAATATTTCAACTGTTACTTATTTCTTCTCAAAGCTGTTCTAACAATAAATTTAAGATGAAAGCGCACACATTCTTATTCAAAGGGCGCATAATATATTTTATATATTTTATGATGTGCATATAAATACACACACACACACACACACACACACACACACACACACACACACATATATATATATATATATATATATATATTTATCTAATAAACGTAAATGTAGCATTACTTACTGCATTATAATAATTGCATTAAGGAAAACCACAAAGTGCATTTTGTATTGTAATCAAACAAAGACTTAATGGAGAATTGAAGCATTCAATTGCAAAGTAACCAGGTATATCTGTCGCATAGAATATAATTTTGCAAGAGCTATTGATAACGCTGATACATAGGGAAGCACTATCGTGTGCATTAGAAACATAAGTGGTATGTCATTTAGGAGCTGCGTAAACAGTTTTAAGTGCATATACGTAAAGGCCAATATATGCAAAGATAGGAGTTAATGCAATAATAAATAAACGTAGAACATTATATCTCTAAATTACTCAACAATTATTTATTTTATTTAATTCTTTGTTGTAATGCAATCTAAGCAACTATGAGATTATTAAATGAAAGGAATAATTTAAAAAAGATTAAATTGTATAAAGAAACATTAATACTTAAAAAGATAATAAAAATATTAATTTATTTCGTAAATATTTTAAATATCTAAAATATTTTAAATATCTTTCTTTTCTTCTTTCTTTCGTTTTTTTAAATAATAATTTAAGAGAGAGAAATATATATGTGTGTATAGCGGATAGCAAATAAATTAAGTTTTTTATCAAATAAAACTATTATCATAGCTATTCTCATACAATATAATAAATTTAAAGAAAAAAAGGACTTTATACATACATGTAGATAGCAATCAAAGTTTATCAAATACAATACATCTGATAAATAATTAATTATTATTACTCTATTAATTCTCTATAGTGTTAACTACTATTAATAATATAAAGAAATATATTTTTACTGTAAAATAAATATTTTATCATAAATTACATAAATTATATAAAATTCATGCATTGTTAAATTTAATCATTAAATTGATAATTAACTTTTAGTATAAAGTTATATATATAGAGCATTACAAATTTTTATTCTACAAATATCATATAAGTATATTACTGTCACCACTGATTTCACTTTATACTTATATTAAAAAATAATCTATAAATATACATATACCTCATTCATTGTATGGACTCTTCACGCCATCTGTGTAGAATTCATTTCACTTGTCTGAGAAAATATTGCTTAATTATTTTACTGAAAATTTAGTTGAGATATTTTATAAATTTAATTGAATCCATTAAATTAATATTTGATTTGATATTTATAATGAAATTAATATTTTAATCACTAATAATTATATCATGACATATACAATATAAATTTGATTATAAAATAAACCAATTATGAAATGTATCGATTCATAACGATCATAAAATTTATAACAATCATAAAATTATTAATTGGCATGCATTTATATATAAATAAATAATTAATATGTATGTATATGTATTGTAATTTATTATAGAATATTTTTAAATGATAATAAAACGAACATGAAATATTTTTGAGCAAATATATGTATAAAGAAGATAAAAAATTAAAATCTTAAGGATAAAGATATATTTTAGATAAAAGGAACAAAGTAGGTGATACAATATCAAGCACATGTATTTTGCTCGTTTTATTATTTCCAAATCTTGCTTAGAACCTGAAGAAATTCTTTCACAATCTAATAATTAATTAATGATAATTAAGTTTAACATTAACGCCTGACAACGACGAAGTAAAGATTATAGATATATATATTTATATTTATATATATATATAAGCTAATTCTTGCCCAGACACACGAATTGATATGCAATGTTTAATGTGTTACTTATTTTCTTTTTCTTGTTTCCTTTCGTCCTACTCCACTTTCTCTTTACGGGCATATAAATAAATTCTTATTGCTTAATATTTTTTGTTAATATATATATATAATATATATATAGTATTATTACATATGATGATATGTTTTTGTAGTCCCAATGATTAATATGCACGCGTTTGTGCAAATGTCTCCGGCGCGAGACACGTTATGGACGGATTGATCCAGATCACAACGTAGACATTCCGAACGATCATTAGCTTATCATAATATTTTCTGATAAACTTCCGGTGGCAGCTAATCAGTAATTTTTTTATCTCTTTTTACGCTCCACATTAATTGTATTCTGCAACCGATCTTCGGAATGTCCGTCATGTCCGGCAGTATTTGACGAGGCCTCAGATTGTCGTTTCAAACCTCGTCCGCGCGTTGATAATCAAACAAGAAGAATGCTCACATACAGACATATAGATATATAATTGCAAAGAGAAACAGAAAACAAAAAAAAAACCAAGAAGAAGAAGAAACGAAACTCGCGGTGGTCCACGGCTCTGATTTTGTATCTCGCTGTGGACTTATTTTCGGAGAGGCGTGTCCACTCAAGCCCCGTCGACATACTGATTAATTATCAGCATTGTTACTATTATTACATTATTACTATCATTATTATTATTAATATTATTATTATTATTATTCGCTCACTAAATATTAGATTCTTATCTCTGAACATAGTTCCATGTCGCTACGGTAAAGTTATTATTCTTTAAATATCACAATAACCTTACACAGAAAGCTGCAGCTAATTTTATCATTATTATTATTATTATTATTACTATTCTTCATTATCCGTTATTATTACTATCAGTATTGTTGTTATTATCTACGGATTTACGCGCGAACTCCATCTCGTAAATATGTCGGGTGTATTGTATTCCCTTCTTTGCAACGAAAGTATTATCGTTATTATTATTATTATTATTACTAACTTTATTTAGTGTTGCTGTTTATTATTATGCACGCACGACCTTTAATGTTAATTCTCGTCGTGCCAAGTGACGCACGTGCGTAAATTTCGATTTTGCCGCCTGTGTACTGGATTGTTTCGACGATGTTGCCTTTGGGTGATTATTCTCATGTGTATGCGTGTGTGATCGAAAATTGTACGTTATCGATACATAGTCTACGCAATTTCCTCACAGTGCCATTGTTCAATTATTATTGAATAATGTTGATACAGAATTGGGGCCAATTAAACGATCGCTTGTGTCCTATACATAGTGCATCTAATTCACGATATGTAGTGAACCCTCGAAAAAGAAACACGGTTATTGTAAAAAGTCGTCAAATTATAATACTTGTTTCTGATACGCTATACAATGATTTCATTCTTTTTTGTATTAGTGTATTAAAATTGTTGAAATGATGTCTGAGATTTTAGATATTGTGCAATCTCTATATAGTATATAACATCATTGAGAATCATTATATAAATTATATAAAACATTTATAATTCTATATAATTACAATTTGTTAAATTCTCAATTGTTACTGTAAAATTAATATATGTTATATCGAATAAAGTCAAGTATTCTTAAATAAGATGATTTTTTTTCAATTAAAAAATTTTCTAGAGATTGCATCACAGTGAAATCTATATCACAAAGTGAAATCAATCTTGTTTGTGAAAGAAAATAATTTGTTGGATCGTTACATCTGCAATATATAAAAGACGATAATCTATAAAATCGCGGAGAGAGGGTTCAGCATTATAATTAGAAATACTTTCGACACTTTGCGGACTGAGCATGTTGTACTGTAGCGTGTGCAGGGGACGGACTAGTTTCTGCAGCTGCATGCGCGATGATATACATCAGAGATTAATATAAAATTATAATCTCAAAAGAGTAGCAATTATAGTATATCTAAGTGAACATGTGGTCTTATTCAGTCGCAAAAATAACATTCACATTTGTCATATTTTTCTAAACCGGACCGAGTATAGGACGTCGATTCACACATACACACTTTCGTCCGCAAAGCGATTAAATTCGCTCGAACGTTAAATTTCTCGCACATTCGAGCAAATCGAAAGTCCGTCTCATATTTTCTTCTACGCTTTGCTAATCTTTATCTCGGCGATAATCGTTATTCCTTGAACAGTCTTCACGATGTCAATAATTTTCGCATCGTGAATCGATTTTATGCTACCGTTCCTTTTTGTGTGGAGGAAATTGGTACAACAACGTCATACGCATTCGACCGAGAAAAATCACACCATTTTGCATTCGAATAGCCTCTTGAAGTAATCATAAATTTCCTATACACTCCGACGCCGATTATAGGAGTAGGAACGATTATTAATCGTTAATCGATCTCGCGAGGATTCCTTTCCCGATCTGCGAGAATCCGCAAGGAGTGCAAGTGCGTTTCCAACGATTTTTATCCATCTGTGCGGCTAACGAGTGTACGATAACCAAGTGTGAAGAACAAGTTATGGCCGATGCAGAGTATAACATCGGACCAAAAAATCGTCAAGAAACGCACAGGCTCCACAGAAATTTTTCGCTCTCTCTTTCTCTCCCTCTCTCTCTCTCTCTCTCTCTCGCTCTCTTTCTCTCGTGTATAGAAATAGATTCGCAAAATTTTTCTACATACACATTATCACAACTCGCGCAGTTTCGTGATGTATTTGAATTGAACCATTCCGATTTGTCTCAACGTGTTATTCATATCTGCATCGTGAGAGATTCAAAAATCTTAAACGATTAATAAATTTACCTAAAACAAATTTTACGTAAATTATATAAATGATATAAAAATTCTAAAATTCTTTGTTTAATTATATATTAGATTAAAATTTTTTGTAAAGATATATATCTCTCTTTCAGAAGTTAAAAATTAAAAAATCAACATATATATTTTATATGTAAATACATATGTTGAGGCAAAAAATTTCCACGAAACGTTTGAACTAATTTTTTGCAATGCAGATCAATACATCAACATTATATATATTTACATGTACATATTACATGTATGTGTGTGTCTGTGTGTATACATATATACATATATACACACATACACACAAACACATGCAAGCATTCGTCGGGACTCGCATGATAGGGATTTTCCTCGAAAGCGTAATGTCGTGCATTACCTCCTACTCTTTTATATATTTATTTTCGTTCGATAATACCCACATTTCATCCAGACACCGACTGCAAATCGAAGCCGCACGCAGTTTATGAATTAGAAACAACACGCAAATAAATACACGGACAACATAGCTACACACAGAGAGACACGTCCTTACATACATACAGACGGATACAAATATAAGACACGGGTGTATCTATCGTTTAATAAACGCCACAGAACGCTCGCGGTTGTCTACGGACGACGAATGTGGTCCAATACGTGCCCTTAATTACAATGATAAGTTCGGCGAAACGCTCGATCATTTTATCCACGAAATATCTATTTGTTTGTAAGACAATTACAGACTCTTTTTTTCAAGCCATTACATTTTTTATTTAAAATGTGACTATATTAAGAAAAAAATAATGCTATTCACTGTATTCAATAATATATATGAATAAATAAATATATTTTCTTATCCAAAATTAATTTCTTTTTTACGCTATCTAATATTATTAAATATGTCATTTGCACGTGCAACATTGGACAAAAATAAAATATAATGTAAATTCTAATGGTTACAAGTTACAAGTTTCGAAATATAAAAATTATCTATTTTCTTTTTACAAATAAATATTAATATCAGAAGATATTTCTTTGCAATAAAACACTTTGGCAAATGTCATATTACATTCACTGCTAGAAAAACAGCTTTTTAGATTACATTAATCGATATTATTTATCTTTGTCGTCTTTCACTCAAAGGTCGGATAAAATTACTTTGAAATAAATATAATTACTTAAAGTAATAAAAATATTATGAAACAAAATAGATACTTCAGTATGTATTCTTTTGTATGTTAAATCCATATTTCATATGAAAATGGATTCAGCATACATTATGAATGATCGATCGATTTCATTAATATGTAAAAAGTTGAAAATGTAAGGGCGTGTTTTTTTTTATCACTTTCGAAATGTTTCTGTACAATGTATAAGTATCAAAAGCAGTTATGTGTTTTCCCTCAGGAATTCTCATTGCAAATTGAGCGATGCCGAACGATCCTAGTACCTCGAGTTACTGTTCGATCTTATGGTTCGTGTGATTGTCGTATTCTCTTCTTTGTTTTTTTTTTTAAACTGAGATTGCGCATGTCGCAGCGTTGATTACGCAATTTTGTCTTTGGCATCTTCGCGAAAAATACGATGATCATAAAACTCTGTACAAATAAAATCTTCGCGAAAGATGCAGTGTTTAAAAGCCATTAAATTTCTCAGAATATTCATAGCGCATTTATTGGCGATTAATTGATTTAAATTCTTCGCTTGCATGGAATGTAAAACTGAAAATCGGCCATCGCTATAAATGTATCATTTGAATGCGAATTCGTAATGTGATAGATCGATATCCCAATTAGCATTGACCCTGTCAAAGAATTTACTAGTTACACAACGCTAATTTACACATTCACAACGTACTTTTTAAATGTCTGCGAAAACGCAGATTTCAATCATACGCAGCCACACATGTAGCCGGATGTAACACAATGCACATGCGCGATATTTCACCTGAGCATAGATTTAGATCTATATATGAAGCAGAGAGAACTGAAAATCTACAGATCTGTAAATCTATACATTCTAAAATTTCCAAAGATTCATCATACACATCCGGATATCCATGTATAATCTATAAACCCGCGTATCTACAGATTGCGAAGATTACTTCAGATTTACGGATTTATAAGATAAAAATATTGTAAATATCATTCCTCACAAATCCCGGATATATTCAGATATTTATAATTTCACATTAATCCACGGATACATGTATAAATCGGCAAATTCACATTCTTAGAAAGCGGAATCAGCGAGGTCTGTAATAGCATGAGATTCCACGGATCACACTATGAACACGCTATAAGCTTATAATCCTAAAGTTTTTCGCATTTCTCGTATAAACTCCACTCCATCTCGATTCATAGGATCATCAAGAATATTAACGTTATCTTCGTTGATAGAATAAATTATATAATTCTTCCGTACGGCGAAGAAGAATTCCTTACTTTTGTTTAGAGATTTTAATTAGATATTACTTT
Source organism: Nylanderia fulva (assembly GCF_048542155.1). Classification (NCBI taxonomy): domain Eukaryota; kingdom Metazoa; phylum Arthropoda; class Insecta; order Hymenoptera; family Formicidae; genus Nylanderia; species Nylanderia fulva. The sequence goes on from NW_028189518.1 coordinate 1,459,905, forward strand.
GTTACATTATCCCTCGAAGATATATCAAGATAAAGATAAAGAATTCTTCTCACATATATCTCGCTCGCGTTTAATTTCAAGAGATATCAAGGATAATCCGTAATATCAAGGATATTCGGCCTTGCGACCGAAGTTTGTGAACAATTGGTACAAAGTACCACAGTTCGTCGTGTAGACATCCCTCCATATTACTGTCTACAAAGAACTCCATTTCGTAAACAGATTCGCCCATGCAAACACACACAGAGACACACGTATACATACGCACATACACATACGCAGTCGCACAAATAATTAACTATAAGCAACTATAAGTCCCGACTCTTCTCATTTTGAACGATCCTCTAGATACATAAGTACGTATTTCGATATCCAATCTTTGAAATCTCTTTTCTGGGCGCTTTTTCTTTCCCTCCCTCTTGCTAACTTTTGTGCACAACCTCCCTTCGAATTTGTGATCTCGATACGTAGTCGTCGTTGTGAATCGATCTTGCGATCGCAGCTTGGACGGGTGTAAAGGCTGCCGATGACTGGATGAAATTATGCCACAGTGATCAAGAGTCTCCCCAAAATGCAATAATACAAAATATCAATAATGTATATTGTACTGTAAAGATACTGTTGATAAAAGATGTTGAGCGAGATTGTATTTCGAAGAAGAAAGAAAAAAATGTATTGAGAATATAATAGAAATATTAGAGAAATAAATAATATGCTACAGTTCACCACGGCATAAATTCATTCAATCATTTAAATTTAAATCAAGAATATCATCGTTTGTGAAAGTGCATAGCGTATGTCGAATATGTATGGTTGCGCTTATGAGTCTTACAATTTTTTTATAGTAATAGCGAAATATATTCTGTGACATAAAATGATATGCTTGATATGACATCTTTTTTGTAGATTGATATGTATAAGTTGAAAATTGTATATGGTAATATTTTTTTTCCTATTAATGATTAATTTTTGCTTGATTCAACACCCATTTAATTTATGCTGATGAAAACATCATAACAATATATGCATCGTAATCTCGTGCGATTTCATTATAATTCGCGTGTGCACGAGAAAAGAGATTTACAATTGATAATAATGTCACGGGCTAATTGTTTGCCAATTCTCGATTTTCTCCAACGATAAGAATTATGATAATCGCGGGAATACTTTCATGTAAAGGCGCATAAATAGCATCTTTCATTCTTTGGGATTGTTTTCATATATGCCGTGTAAATAATAAATCAGTCGAATAGGCTTAGATATTTCTACCTCAAATATTCGTCTCGAAGGAATGCATCGAAATGTTGCGCGAATTTTCGAATTTAGAGGATCAACGCGAGGATGCCGAACGATCGCATGAAGTTATATTTTTCTACTTTTTCAGGAAAAAATTCGAGTCTTCAAATGAAGATATACAAATTTAAAGCTCACAAAGTTTTAAGGCAAAAGTTAGAAAAAGCGATGATATCGATATTTTAACAGTTTCATAAATAAACGCGATAACAATCATAATAAGAAAACTAACAAATGCCCCATATTCAAAACTTAATTAACAGAGATTATGTTACAATTATCTTTGTGTAACTTTATATATTAACTTTTTATTAAATACTTTCCTTCAATCCATATCAAATTATCCATTTTATACGGTTTTAGAAAGTACGTTTATTTAACACATTTTAGCTCCAAATTTTTTATTTAATTTTTTTAGAATTCCAATTGTTAATAATTTTTTTAACAGCCATTTCAATGAATCGCTGGCCTCGATATTTATTCGCATAAGCAAAACATTCATGTTTAAAGGATTTCCCCACGCTAACCAACTCGATATGTATGTGTATACGATGTTATCGCACACCATGGTTTTAGTAATAAAAATTTACTAGCCAATTATTATATTTTCGCTAAATAACAAATAAAGTTTGCCAATCAGGCTGCGATAATTGCAATATACAAATTGACTATACTCTCGATCCTGCACGTATGTGCGTCGCTCGAGTCACTCGATAACTCTCGAATTACTTTCTGATAGAACACCACGGATTACTTCAATCTCGGTTGTTGGCTTCTCGAAGAGACATCCTTATTTTTACCAGATATATATTTAAGTATTTATATACTCAATGTGATTCCATTATATAATAAAGTAATTGTGTTTTCATATACAAATATATATATATAAATAAATATATATATATATATATATATATATATAATATATATATATATATGTATATAAGCTGCTTTATATAATAAGCGAAATTGCAGATGTCAGATCGCAGTTGCCCTCCAAGATATCGAAGTCTACGGCACATATGCACATATTTATCTAGCTTCGTCTTTACTTACGTCGCGTGTCGTCAGACGGATGTAACATCAATGACAGAATCAACTAAATACCACAGAAAGCGCGTGTGATATTACGATTAACAGCTATGTAGAACAGTCTACGGTTACTTAACTACCTACTACTTCGCGATCGCTTTTTATAAAATCCCGAAAAACACATCGCGACGTACTATTATATTAATATTCGCCACTCTAGAACGGTCTAGTACACGTTCACGCGCGACCGCTTAAGTCCATTAAATAAAACCGTATTCAAATAAATAGGAAAGCCTCGCTCTTTTAGACTATCGTACTTCATCTTTTCTCATCAGATCATATTTGTTCGGAATGTAGTAAACCTTCCTTCTTTCCCCCTTTGACATTTATCACTGATCGGTGCTAAACTTTACCCGTTATCCGGCAAATCTGCTCCATAATTCACGCGAGCTAATTAGAAAATTGATATGTATTGTGTGTAAGCATCCCCTCGTGCTCTCTCACTTTTATTTTCATTTTTTTTTTTGGTGTCTCAATACTACTAGTGATTACTTTCAAAGTTTGGTCAGAATTGAAGCAGTTCGAAGCAGCGTTAATTCTGGTATGTTTTGTATGTTTGTACATATAATATGATAAGGTACATATCCCTTTTTCAATACCTGACACACGCGGTTTATAATAAATATAAAAAATAATCAATAAATGAATAAATGATAAAGTAAAAAATTTCCTTATCTAATTATTCTTAGCAATTTCTTTGAAAAGACTAATAATAATTTGATATAGTTTTAATTTAATTGTAAATGATCTTTGACTATCAGAGCGTCAGTGATATTTGCACCACTTTATAGAAAAAATTGATTACCAGATTTTTATCTCAATTTGATTATAATACTGAAAATCAAATGTTTAGTATTGAGCGCAACACTAAATAGAGATAAGAGTCATATAATTTTTTAATAATTTTACGGTTTATAATTATCCAGGTTTGAGGATCTAGAGATTCGATCTTCTCACGAAGAAGGAATCGGGATTTATGTGAAAAAAATCAAAAAGCAAAGGCAGATTATATTATATATGTTTCCGCGTGATTCGCCCGCCTTGATCTTTCCTGGCGCTATTATTATCGGTCTGATCTAACATCGAGTAGTGCACATTAACGTTTCACAGCGTGACATAGTCTTTGTGAGGTCTATTGGTAATCTTTGGATCGATACATTGCCATCTTTGGTGATCTCGCGTTTTCGGATCTCGCTTTCTTTCCCTCTTCGATTAACTTTACGCGGGCCTAAACTGAGCCCCCTTATCGTGAATTAAATTTTAAATTGTTTTCAGCATGCAAAAATCAATCGAGTTGTAATTTGTCAAAGTAGACTGATAATGCACATCGATAATTCGATGTTATTATAGCGAGAGTGAAGAATCTTTTCGAAAAAAAGTTGTACAACCGATTCAAGATTATCTCATCCTGTTAATAATATAAACTGCAAGTTTTCAATTTTCCAAATATTTGAGAGAATAAAAATTCAAATGATACATATTTTATATATTTTTTACCTTTTCCCTTCTTTCATATATTTTTGAATTTATATAATAAAAAAAAAAATAAATGTTATTACGTGAAATATTGTGTGTACGACTTTTTTTCGAATTTATCAATAAAAGATAAACGATAGTTTTCTTCCAGAATAAAAGACGCGGTCCGAATGCTTTTAAGGGTCCCAATCACAATCGCATTTAGTGCGTTACGCATGATTCGCTTCCACGATATGTATATGTATATGTCCATTATATATCCATGTATATGCCTATACACATATGTGTGTATATATACATATGTGTGTATATATCAAAAAGAAATGAAAAAAACGGACTCGTTAGAATAATTTCCTCTAGAGACGGTACAAAATATCTGATTGACATGTACTTCTCGCCCTCGTCCCCCTGTACTTTAACACGACGTCGCGCGATTTTATATATAATTTTTTCTTCATTTAATATATATATCTATCTGTAGATATATGTATATATATATATATATACTTTTTTATAATTTATATTAACCTCTAATATTCTTATACGCAATTACCACTCTATGTTAATGTAATAATAGCATACTGCCTACTGATATGTGTTAGTTCACTTTTGTAAAGCACTTTAAAATTCAATCTAATTCTTTCGATTCGTCGATTCCGATGACAACGAATCCGTCTCTTAACGGCTAATTATAAAATAACGAGCCATTGAATACACCGAATAATGCATTTGCCGCGCCGCATCCTCGCAAGATCGACGATCATCCTTCGCGATCGCGATACTCGAGCAATCACGGTCGCGTTATCCAAAACTTGTCTCGTGTATACTTTTATATCGCTATCTTCCTCCCTTGTTATATAGATACTTTTCCTATCTCTTTTCTTCCGATCCCGACAGATTCGAAACTCTTAATAAGTCTTCTTACTCTTGATATTGTTGCATCCCATTAACCCTTTGCGCTCAGATTTAATTTACATTCTTTTTTAATTGCAAAATTATGCAAGGTGGTGTTTTTTAAATAAGAAAGCCAAGCGTGTAACAAGTCTTGTTTCGTGCTATTTCACCCCCAATAATATTTTTATTACTCGATTAACATGTAATCATTGCTTTTTATATATCTGCGATACCATCGATGTTTTCTCAAATGAGAAAAAGATCTAAATCTCAGTCCGTTCCATCCTGCTTCTTGAATTATAAATGTAAGGCCTCGATTCAATTACAAACTTAGATTAGACTTTCTAAAGTTCCATAAATCACATTTTACGTCGCAATGGTGTGTTTGTTAGCTACCAACGTTAAATCCAAAACATCGCGTAATATAAAATAATGTACCCTTTTTCACATTTTCTAATAACCTACGTTCTCATCTATAAGTAAGATTTCAGGCAAGAGTGCAAAGGGTTAAAGTGGAAACTCAAATATTCATCTGACACAACAGTGTCTTTCTATTTTATCACGTTATATTATTCCTCTCACGCGTGTATATTTCGTGTGTTCGCGTCAAGTCCCAGTATCGCAGAGTGATATTTCTAACATGGTGCATATTCCAGTCGCTTTCCGTAGAAAAATAAAGAACGTGCTGGCGCGATCGTGACTTGACAATCGATGATAACGATCGATGATAGATGATCAGTGACGACGGATGACCGATCAGTTCGCCCGAGCGCGCCGGTAAATGATCGTCACTATCGACATAGTCATTATCCACTGTTAATCGGTGGCTACTCTTATTTTCTTTAAATAACTTTCATTCTTCATTAATTGCGGATGTGCATGTAATAAATGCCCAGTGATATACAGCGGAGGGTAAAAGGATTCACTGCGAAACTTAAGGACTCGTCGGCGGAAGATCAGCTGTATAAAGAAAGCTTCCAAAAGCTAATCACCGTGTAATCTTTTTAAAAACGTAAATTATTAAGATTCTGCATTAATATTATACGTTTACATAATTAGAATTTTGAATATGCTTATACAATGAGAAAACTACAACGAATCAGAGTAATATAGAATTATAATATGAGTTATACGAATATACAACAGAAGTTCCAACTATATCCAAGAGGAATTACTACCAGCCATTACAGATTTTCACGAGTGCGTTCAATCATTTCGAGAAACGCGCTTCGCTCGAAGCTTCGTTAAAGAGCCGCCTTTGATCCTTGAATCGTTATCATGGGGTGCTTGAATGCATCCTCTTTTGCAGCCTTCCGCCGTCGAGGAAGCAAGACCGGAAGAGGGCTAGGGAAAAAGGAGGGTGCGACAAGGCGACAGAATTGAGGAGACATATTCCAGACACGGTTGCGTGTATAGAGAAGTGGTGAAAATTTCTCTCTTTTTTTGGGGTGCTCGAAAAATCAAGACAAGACCTATATACGTAAACGCGCTACCGATTACAGCTTGTGACTCGACCAACAGGAAGGCACTTGGGCAAATTACGTGCCGAGTTGGCCGCCGTTTCTAACACGCGGGGCACATCACCCTCTACTATCATCCCCCTTTCTTTCGCTCTCTCTTTCTTTCTTTTTCTTAACTTCTTTTGCCTTAAAAAGGCAGATGGTTGTTCAAGTTTTCTTCTCGATGCTCTTTAATTCTCGTCTACAGACTTAATCCTATGATATGTTCGCGTTCGTTATGTATGTATATATATGTACATATATATATTATATATATATTATATATATTATAATATATATTATATATATTAAATATATATGTATAAGAGATTATTAATTATAATCACATTCTCTCATTTAACATTTATTCTCTCGATGTGGTTGCTCTTTCTCTCTCTCTCTCTCTTCCTCTTTCTTTCTTACTCTTTCCTTGTTATCATACATATTTTCTTGCATTCGCACTTTTATTCATACTTTCTCACTTTCTCGGATTTTTTTTTATTTTTCCTTCTCACACACACACATACTCTCTCTCTCTCCTCCCTCTCTCTTCTCTCTTTCTTTCCCTCTTTTTTTCTTATTCTCTTTATTCTCATCCACGCCTAGGACACTAAACTCTTCTTAACAAGATACAATAGTTAAAAGTACGCGCGTTCGTGCTTCGCGCGACACGCCGATGATAAAACATAAATACACGCTTCTTAGGGCACCTTTGGTATTAAGCTTGATGTACTCGTCTTCGTCTCACTTGTTTCGTTTCAGTGTGTAGAATTTCATGTTGGAACCGCCATTAAGATTCGCAAGAGTCGCCAATCCGTATCAATCATTGAATAATTTTGTACTCGAGGTTCGAATAAAATTTTATTTCCTCGACAATACGCATAATTTAGAAAGCTCGAGTTTGATATGTATTTATTTTACAAAAATTTTGATATAAATATTTTTTTTTCAAAACAATAAGTTATCGTTTAATGCAATTTTTATGATACTTCGCGTATATTTTTATACTATCCCGGAATGGCGTCATGGCGCTTGTTAATGTATCTGAAAAAGTCTGCGCATGTATATGTATGTGTATGTGTACATGTGTAAACAAACATCGCGATAGAAGTGTGAGTATCGAAGAGTGCCTTCTCTCTTTGCATATGTATACAAGAAACGAAATCCGCTTCCTCGCTTCGCTTTACTTCTCTCATTTCTGTTATTTTCTCTCTTCGATCTTTCCTCTGCTACCATCTCATTCCAGCTATCATCTTTTTTCTCTCTCGCTTCGTCGTCGTCGATCGCGATCAAAGACACGGTGAAAAATAAATAGTAGGTAAAGATAGGTACGCGAATCGATAAGTTAAGTTCGTTAAAAAATATATATACCTAGGAATATTACGTGATTATATTGGGCCCCCCGCTAGAGTCGCGCGAACCAACACGCCTCCGTTCTGCAATATTGAAGAATTTACAAGAATTTGCCTACCGATATGTTTGCTGTGTTCCTTTCGGCGGAAGAGCGATCGAAAATCTTTTGCTCTTCTACCATCCACGTTCACAATTTCTGCGTCTCTTCTCTTTTTCTTTTTTCTTTTTTTTTTTTTTTTAATTTTCTTATTGTGTGTCATGTGTGTTTACGTCTATGTGCTCCCGCGTTTGCGACGTTTTCATTTCTCGCGATCTCTCGCCGGTGATATGTCGACTGTTCGAGTAATGTACAGCTTCCTGCGCGGTTCTTCCTCGTGTTTTATTTTCTGATTGATGTCCTGTTCGGCGAAAAACGCCGTCTCCTCGGACCGGCTGATCCTCTACCCCTTTACATACCGTTGATATCGATCTTAAGGTTGGCCGTTTTCTTGTCTCTTTGATCCCTGAAAAATCGATACAAACGATTAGAACAATTCGTGATACGGCGTGCAAACGCATAAAAATCGCTTAATTGTAGATATCACGCACATATATTCGTCATTAATACAAAAATTTTTTCTAGGCGGAATTAATCGTTCTCTCCGAGAATACGGTAACTTTTTTCTTATTATGCAGACATCCTTAATGATATATACATAAGAAAAAAAAATTGCATCATCTTCTGCTATTTAATTCATTATTAATATGATTCAAAAAAAATAAAACTTGAGAAAATATACAATAAAAAAATTATCTTGATTGCGAATTAAAATTTTCGAGAGAAGTTAAGTTTTGAACACATTCACGAGTTGAAGGATACAAATGTCTGAAGGCGCAAGGACCCAAAGTCTGACAACCACTCATAACGGATTTCTTAATCCCGATGCTCAATATGTCACACACGGTGACAGTTTGCACAAAGACTCGGTCGAGTACTCTGACCGAGCATGAAAGGAGAACGTACATTTGTCTTGTTACCGAATAAAGAGCGCCCGATGTGAAGAGGTGACGTCTTGCCATTGAGTAATTTGCGTACCTCATTAGGACATGACTATGCTGAAAAGCGCTCTTTCACGGTCTGCTCAAAGCTCTCGGTCAACGAAGGGGTGCACACACGGCCTAAAGAAGGAGAGTACAATGTAGATGTAAGGGAAACGAGATGTAGGGAAACAGATGGATAGATTGAATTTTGTTGTGTCTTGGGAAAGAGACCCGCGGGAATAAACAGAGATATTATGAATAAAACGTATTTACATACCATAGAAGATTCAAGATGACTTGAATAAGAAAACAAGATAACGTAAATCTTGTGACAATATTTTCTTATGATATTCTAATAACGTCAAAATCTTGAAAAAAGTTAAGTATAAAAGAGAAATTATAATATTGTATTTATTCAACATGATGTTGATGTAAAAATATGTGTATATTTAATATACTCAAAAGAGAATATATTTGAATATAAAAGAACAAAAAGAGCCAAAAAATTTTAAAAACTGGATCGTTCAACAACTCAGATTTTTCACGTAGCTTTCGTTTTCCAATAATCTCATAAAAAATGTTCACTTATCTAATAAGAAAACTTAAATATAAAAGATTTTGATGATATACATATGTATATTAAAAAACCGCTGACGGAGAAAAAAATATTCACACGTAGGACTTGATGTGTTCACTTATAAAAAAGGACGAGTTTTAATTGATAAATATTCTACACTAGATGGATAATGTAGCGCTAGACATCTTCATAAAACGCAAATTAATGATGACGTGTTCGGCCGTGCCCAACCCCAAGCGGACCGTATCGATCGTCTAATGCGAAAATGAGAAGGACGACGCGTGATAGCAACTTCATTTATAGCATGATCAATTGCAGTTTTTCGGCATCGCGTATATGAATAAACAAGTTGCGATACGATTGTAATCGCAAGCGAACAGTATCGATCCATCGAGTTCAAAGGGTAAGGTCGGGCGATCCGAATCCGGAGCGCTCTTTTTTAGTCACCGATCAATTTTAGGTGACACACTTTTGCTCCGACATGAATCCATTTTCGTACAATTTCGAGTGGATTATTAAAGCCTCCGATTCTAGGATTTCTCAATTCTATAATTCAAAAATTTATTTCAAGATCTAAATTCTTAAAAACCAAAATTATCATATAATTTCATTATCATATAACATTTCATTCCATAAAATTGAAAGATATATCCCTAACAGCAGAAATGTCCGAAAGATATTCAGAGAATATCCATAGAATGTTGCAATATTCTATGGATATTTTCTGAATATTTTTCGAACATTTCTGCTGTTAGGGATAAGACTATAATTTAAAAAATAGCAAATCACTAAATCGGTAGCTTATTTAATTCGAATTATTAGTACAACTGAATTTTAATTTTATAAATTTTATAAATCTAGATTTTATAGAAATTTTAATAACCAATGAAAATTGAAAACCGTATAACGTTACATATTACTTATAATAGATTTTCTTGAATTATCATTCATTTTAAAATAATTCTCTATTTAACTGGAAGATGATACAAATTGTTTTCTTGGCTTGTGCATTTTGCGTCAAATATTACGAACATTGTGAATGTCATGCGCTTTTTTATATCGATATGTTATTGCTACTATATTTCGGCCAGACGAACAACTCCGCCAACTTCATTTAACGCAGCTTAATTACTTAGCTAATTAATTAGTTCAATCCTTTTAGCGATTGGATAACCCGCGAGTTGAACTTAGTTCAGCCCTTAAATTACGCAAGTAAGATCGATCCTTAAATGTCCGACGAATTTTCCTTTATCAGCGAAAATACGATCTTAATTAAAAGCGGAACCTCAGAATCATCGTTTGTGCCTGACTTATCTCTTTTCTACTTTAGATTTTTACTATAATTCTTAAAATGAATTTCGTTTAAACTCCAATCGTAATTAAACCAAAGAATAAAATTGACACGTATCAATTTCTTTTTAATTTCTACAAATCTTAAAATAATGTAGTATAAACATTTTAAAAACAAGATATGTTCTTAGAATAGAAACAATTTCAATCAAATTTTAATTACACTTTAATTAAATTTTAAAAATATATACAAGTTTAAAAAACGCAAAATAAATGCAAAAACAAATTTAAAATATTTTATCATCACAAACATTATTAATCAAAATTCATTTTCAATAAAATTGATTTTAATATTTTACATATCCAATATTTTCTCAAGCGTTATTACAGCCAATTAATACATTGCTACAGGTAGGTGCATAGTGCTCGACGCATCTATATAATACAGTTGTAAAATAAAAACAGATTTAATACAGCGAAAATCAACATATAGGATAGAAAGAAGGATTTCATATGAAGGAAATTACGTAAGAATACGAGCAGCTCAACAAACAGGCATCAATAAAGAAGGAATATAATGAGAAAAAGAAAAAATCTAGAATTTCTAAGATTAAAATGATGTAATTTAGACGAGTTTAATCTTCAATATTACAGATATGAAAAACCTACTTTATCTTACTATCAAATATCGTGTTTCCACTTCAGACATAAATATCGGGATCACTTTTTTATCAGTTCTGTAACATCGTAACATCTGAACTCTTCGAAATTACAGCAATTTCAACCTTTGCTTGGAATAGTGCAAAAAAAAAAGAAAAAAATTGTAAAAAAGTAAAAATAAATCGATGGATTGGTGAAAATTAAACGCCCCAATTAGAAACGCATATGTCAATCGAGCGATAGAAAAAAGAAAAAAAAACAAAACGAAAAAAAAGACGAGAGGAATCGTAATTCTGGTTTTCACGTGATGAGTAGACGATTAACAGACGTATAATTGACGATTGGCCATTGACACCGACGCGCGATTGTGCATTCGCCGTTCGAATGCGAATCCTTCAGCAGGACAGCCGTCGTTAATTGAATTTAATTGGTTTTGAAAGCGACGGCCTGTCTCTGTTGCCTCGAGGCGCGAATGCTTTCAAGAGTCAAAACCGCGAAAATTAAATTGAATAATAATCCAGGATCGATTCAATCGGGCCTGACGCATTTTTTCGGAGCCGATAAAAAAACAAGGATCGAAATCGATATATTCATTTCAATGACGCCGATCGCCGATCTTCGATGCTACAGATACAGAAAAATATATTTTCGTTCCAGATTTTTACAGTTTTATAAATATATATAACTATCATTTTCCTGTGTCCATAGTATCGAATTTTAGTCATCGAAAGTATATCAGTTTTTCGACCTCTATATAGATAGAAACGCATAGCTGTGTTCGAAATTTCAATTAAAGTCGCTATAAAGTAAATTTAATTTTAAACCTTTGTGTGTACAAGTTATTACAAAATAATATATTTTATAAGACATATTTTTCACAAATATATATTATTACACACAATTGTATTTATGTGACTATTAATATTCGTATTCTAAATTTAGAATTTTATATTATTTGAACAAGATTATAAAAATTATGCAGTGTATCTCTTCTTTCCAAAAAGCTGAAAATCCTTATTCATAAAAAAGTTCTAAAGCAACGTCTTTCAAAAAGATTTAAAATTCAGTACGATAGCAATAACAATGATTATAGTACGCCGAAAGAAAGTAAGCGAATATGAAATGTCGACGACAGCACAGCTCTACGTTTTATTAATCGTTGATCGCATCTTTGCAGAGGCGGCTCTATCATAGGACGGACTAAACGACCACCCAGAACCTCGCAATGTGCAAGGGTCTTGTGCTAGACCACAGTAAACACTCGTGCTAAGGGTTTAGGCGCGCAAGCGAGGACCCTGGGTGTTCGAAGGCCTCGAGTATGCAAGCTCCAAGCTTGACCGCAACAAACGCCCTCTTCATCGAGGCTCTCGACATGTGCAATATACGCTTTCGCGTTTCTAAAGTGCCTCGCACACGCCATCTTTCCCGAAACCATCATCTTCGCCCTACATAGACACAGGGAAGATAAATACCGCGAATTTCCACTGAGGACCTAAGTACGTGAAACCTCGCCTATCACAAATAGAGCCGCCCCTTCCCTATGACGTCCTTCGCAGCGGTCTATTGTAGCATAAAGTGGAACCTACTTCGATCCAGAGATTTGTAAAGCCCACCTCGGCCATTTTTGACTTTGCATATTCGATTCGTATCGCTCCCCGGTCGGAGGAGAGGAGAAAGGACCCTTGGAGAGTGGCCATCGCCTGGGCCGCGTAGCGAACGTCTTGGTATTCGACAAAGGCCACTGGCGACCCTCCCTTCGTGTGCATACGAAGCCGGGAGAAACCAGGAAAACTGTGCACAAATAAGAGAAGCGTACAATACGTGCTCTAGTTAGTCGTAAAGACAGTACTCTGGTAGAAGGGGCAAAGGGGTTAAGGGTTTAACGGGGGTCTTGGTTATTGCTTGGTTGTCAATGATGGTTGTCGATGATGTCGGTGGTGTTAGGCAGTGCCGATACAGGGTAATTCATTACACGGAGGGGATGCGACACAAAGTCAGAATTTATCAAATTCAGATCTTAAACAGCTGTGAATTTTTTTCTTCGATATATATGTATGAAAATAATTATTTAATATGTTAAAATACAAATTTAAATATGTTTTTTTTTTATCATTGTATAGAAAAATCAAATCAAAATTTAATGATAAAATTATTTCTATTCTGCCAAATACAGATCTATTACTTTGTATAACTTTCGATTAATTAAATATCGCGTAAATATATTGTTCATTTTTCAAATATCCATTATTTTCATGTTACTTAGAAAATCATTATAAATCGTTAAAATGATTAAACATGTTTTCCTTTCTTATTTTAAATCATTAGAAGGATTACTCCTCTGTTATCGTAATCCTTCAGGATTAGATTCACAGTGTGCTCGGTGCAAATCCGCGATTAGGTCGATTGTTCGCGACATTCCAGACATTACCCTCCGTGCAATTGTGTTCGGCACACCGACAATTAGTAAACGACACTGGTCGCATGGTACGGGTACTAGTACAAGTGCGTCCTATATGCCTACGATCTACGACGGTGGCAAATGATTAGCGGATGTCGGTGATATTTGGAGGCGGTGCTGTTAGTTACAAAGCTTTCGGCGTTCACGGACTTGCACAATCTCAACACCATCGCCCTCTAGCCGGAAATTTAGGTGCAGATACTTGATGCTTCATCGTTTACCCTTCAGCGTCGATTACTATGGTTATTGATCCTAATACGTTTACTAACAAAAGCTGATTACAAATCCACTGCGAGAACGTAAATCAGAATCCGTCAATTTAAAGCCTAATGCATACATAAATGTACGAATATATATATATAGACTTATTAATGCTACAAATTAGAATTATGTAATTCCTCTGAATATCTCTTCTTTATTTTACAATATTTTGATAAATATGAAAATTGAAATTGACTATCTTAAGAAAAAATGAGAAAAAAACATACAATTTGTTAAAATTAAATAGGTTCAAGATTAAATCGATTAATAAAAATAGTAACACGCTAAAAATATTTTTTAAAAATTAAATTTTAAAAATATAAGGAAAATTTCAAAATGAAAAATCAAAAATTCCAGAGATATTAAAATATAAATATATAAATTATAAAATATAAAATTGCATTGTTTATGATCTATTATAACTTTCCACGATTTCTAATCAATTATTAATTATTTAATGTACTTGACTTGTACAGTATTAAAAATATTCAAAAGTGCTTTGTCGCAAAATGTTAATTCCACAAACATATTTTTATTGGAGTCTACCAACGCGTAATAATTACTCGTGCAAGAACAATGGTCGAATTACATACGACGAACACAATGTATTCACGTTGCCGACAACGAAATTCCGTCGAATACTCCCGTGAGCTACCGAAAATTGCAGAATGCGCAGCGTGCCTCCCGCACGTACAAACGCGTGTAATTAACTCAGGCACTCACTTACGAATTCATACTGCAGAACTCCGGGGTTTGCAGAATAATGAGATTTCGCGGGCTAATTATACGGGAGGGGAAGAAGGGCTTCTCTATTGGCGACAGAACTTGCAAGACAGTCGCGCACAGACTTCCGTCAGCGGCGAAACTCGAAAGAGCAGAACGCGTCTTCTAGTTATTATTCATATATTGTGTATCGAAGAAATTGTTATTAACAAACAACGATTAAATTGTTTTTAACGAGTAATGATTCTTATATCTCACGTCGTGATATTAAAATTCAATTAAAAACGGTATGTAAATATGAATCAAACTAATAACTAATGCGTTAATTAATATCATTCATAAGACAAAAAAAATTACAAAACTATTATTTAGGAAAAGATACAAAAATTATTGAAATTATCTGAAATTAAATAATATTTTTATTAAATTTTGTTGTCGAAAAGTGTTAAACTTCGATTCTTCGAGAAAAGTCATTCGACGATTGTCTATCCAAAATTTAATATAATTTGCAACTTAATACAATTTCTCTCAGGTAAGATACAATAACATTATTGCTATATAAATATATATTTCTAAATCGTTTAAAACTTTTATACTCTTTATCAACGTTGTCAATTCTTGGATCCTTAAATTTTTTATCTATTTAATTTTCACGAAGTTATAAATTATATACAAGAAAAAGAAGAGAATAAAATATATAATAACTCTCTGCAATTCTTAACTGAAAACTTTTCTTAAACTCCAACTGATGACCATAGTAATCGACAGCAGAAATGTCGAAGTAATTATATTCCCCAATATTCAATCGTATCAAATATTTTAACAATATCATATATAATTTTGCAGCGAAGCCTGCACAATATTGGTTTACGCAATTTTCCTTTCTCATTATTACAATCCCATAATTGCAAATACGTGATTGGAGTTTACAGTATTAATCAAAGGTTAACGAACGGGCTTGAATTTTTGTTATCCCCACGTAGGAACGTGTTTGCACCCAGGGAAACAGCAAGATATTAGCCGCGGCGTAATCGATTTAACGCAGACATTTAACATGGACATATCGAAAAGAGTTTGCAATTCCCGATGCAATGATTCACAACACCATACCGAAGGCATATTAAGAATCGTGGGAAGGTTCCGCATGACGGAGCACGTGAAAATAATTTATTACGCGAGCGCAACCGTAGTGTGCCCAACCGGATAACATATTTTAACTCCACCGTTTGTTGGATAGCTTGCACTTAGGCAAGTACTCTAATTGCCTAAGTGTGTATCTCCGTCCGTAATTAGCGGTTCACCCGTGTTTAACTACGATTTTGCGTTTCACGCTCCTTGTGACCCGAAGGTTCTCGTTTCGCGATACACGCAAATCAAAGTTGCGCGAAATTAAATTATTAGATAATTATTAGATAGCACTGATATTCTGCGAATTTATCGAATGTAAGAAATGAGAAAAATTACTTGCGTTATGTATTATATCGACGCGTACGTATATGTATATGCTCGCGTTTTCTCTTAGCAACATTCTTTGCTTAACGTGAAAATCCTTGAACGTATTATATCCTTGCTAAAATTACATAACGATGCGACAGCGCAAATCATCAAGCGTAACAAGACTTCTTTACTTTAGATACAAAATATCAACAAAACATACAAAATTCTAGTTTATCTGAAATTTATATTCGCGAGATTTTGATTTTAATTTGAAAATTATGATTAAAAGGATTTTTGTTATTAAACGAGTATTCAAAAATGTAGTTACTAGATATATTACAGATTTATTATAATCTTCTAGAATCCGCGCAAATAAAAATTCAAAAATCAAAAAATCTTTATCTTAATCAATATTAATTTAAGAAATGAAAAATCTAATAATTTCTAAATTTTCATTATGTATGTACATATTATTAGTAAATTTAGACTAAATCGATGTATTCTTTCTGTTCATTCATTTAAAATTGCAAGTAGTTAAATTAACGTCATCGTGGTATCACCACCACGTGGTATACTGATAAGACCCACGTGTATCGGTACCCGTATTTAGTACACATATATCGCCAATATGCAGGCGTAAACATGACTTCATTGTTCAAAGCAATCTATCATCATTGTTGTCGTTGTTATAAATATTTGTATCTGACCTTTTGCATTGTAATATGAAAAATTAAAATTTTTACGTATATATATATTCATTCAATGTGGTCTTTAAATATTTATATATGCTAAGATTCTGTATACATAAATTGAGATTCCGCTAGAAATTTTGATAGTATAAGAATAGTCTTCACATTTAGCAGCATCTAGGTCCATCATTATATCAGTATAGTTCAAATTTTTTTTAGATACAAGAAAAATGTCTTTCAAACATTAGAAATACTCCAATTTGGCTAGTGTATTTCTAGAAATCTCACGATGCATTTACACTTTTATCGGGTCACGATAATGTACCTTGATGCGTTCTAAAGTGTTCTTAGATTCTCGACGATCACACATACACACACACACACACACCCACATATATATATATATATATATATATATATAGGTGTGTGTATACGTGCGGGCCGTACGATATATAAATATACCAAATCGATAAGTAAATATACAACCGTATCCGGTTCGCTTACGTACAAAAGGAGATAATAAAGTATAAACGAAGAATGTGTCTAACCTGCTGAATATGTCCTTTAGTTCATGCTCGGACACAAACTGGCCCAGGTTCGCCACGAAGAGGGTGGAGCACTGCGCATTGCTGACAGCTAGGTTCGGCTGCGACGAGGGTGACCCGACCGGTGACGCCAATGCCGGCGACGGTAGAAAATGAGGCAGCGACGCGTGTATCGACGTCAGCGTTGTAGGATGCGGCAGGGACATAGGCGCCTAGAAGATATATAAATACTTCCGTCATACACTTGACTCTCGCTCCGCTTGGCCGCGTGAATAGAGTCGGTCTGCCCGCGAAGCGACGCGTTTGCGTCAATCCGCCCCGGTCTTTCTCTACATTTGTCCCTCAACGAACAAAAAATATATCTTTTCACATCTTAACAAAAATTCAAGTCTAAAAGTCTGCATGCAAACGCACTTTTTCGTCAATCAAAGGAAGCATTAGCACGTACCATTTGCAAAAAAAAAATGCAAGGAACATATAAAAGAATATTTCAATAGTATTTTGATCCTTCAAACTTTTTCAGACTAAAATATGCCTTTTATAAATTTGTTTTGCTTGCATATATTCGTGTTAACTAGCACGCGATACCTACTATGCAATAGCGTTTTTTTTATGGCAAGTCATTGTCATGTCACAAAAGTAATTGTCTCGTTCTGCTTTTAATCATAAATGAAGGCATAAATTAAATTTTTTTATTCAGTTTTAAACTTATTCCTGATGCTGATGCAAAGTTATTCCAATACCACATTATTTTATTAATAAACTAGAAATAAAATTCAATGTAGCTATGCTGGAAACAAATTATTTATAAAACGCGAAGAAGCACAACAGATTTCTCATTTAACTACATACAAAAATATATTTGCAGCAAATATCGCTGACATGAAAGAAATTCCGAATCATTTACATCGAGTGTATCTGCTATTAACTTATCAAAGCGATGACAGATCTTGTCAAGGTCTCAGTCAGTTTCACCAAGTCGAAAACGTATTTAATCGAGTTAGATATTCGACTTAATAAGTTTCGACGTTATTGCTAGCGAGTTCTCGGTTCGTTATCTCTTGAGTGGATATCTCGAGATTCATTCCTTTTCTACTTCTGTTAAAAGAACGGCGAGATGCGTACGGTGGAAAAGGAAATAATAGCGCGGCAGTCCGAGCTCGAGAGCCTTCGATTTATCAAACGTTCAATGCAACGGATTTTCTCTCTCGTGCCGCGGATAAATTCGAGAGGAATATCGGGAATCCTCTCGATTTTCGTAATAGGGATGATTTGTGTTCAAGATTTCATGAGAGATACAAAATTGGCTTACTATAAAAGCCCAATCGTTTCCAGACATTTCCTCAACAGGAATTTTTCAAATTTCAAAATAAATTAATAACTTTTCACAAAGTGAAGTAATGATACTTGACTTTTTGTAAAATTACTTTTAGCCATATAATATCTCTTTTTACACAAAAACTAATTTCTATACTTTCACTGATCAATTTATTCTGCAAAAGCGAAACTGTATTAAACAAAATGAAAAAATTAGAAATTCGTAGAATCCTATTGGAAACGCTAATAATTAAGTAATGCAAGAATTATTTACATAATCTAAATATTGTTTCTTATATCTAAAAATTTTAACACTCAACTCCTTAGCAAAAGAAAAACTTAAAATGAGCATGACTTCAATAATAGAATTTATACCTATAAAAATTTGCTTATTTCAATATTTAAAAAATCACATATTTATGAATAAAATATAAAATGCAAAACTCTTAAAATTTAAATTTCTTGCAAACAAAATATAAATACCAATTTTAGAAAATTATAAATCTAAACAAAAATACTATTAATAATGTAATTATGTATCCAAGATATTTAAAACTTTTTGAATCAATAATAATGAAATGTAACAGCTTAATGTATTGTATTTATATAAATGTGTTGCGATTTTTCATTCTCGCATTCTCGATTACTTCATGATAATAATTATTTCGCTTTGAGGTATAAGGGAATAATATAGAATCGCTATATATTTTATATATATATATAATCACAGACGGATAGCACGCACACATACGATCGATAAAATACAGATAATATCGCGCTCGTACGCATTCGTGACTATACGTCTGCGTTGTTTATCCTCATAGAAATCGTAGATAATTCGCGACTAAGTTACGGCTCGACATTAATGCGTGACAGGTACCTATACAAACCTGGCACAAGCTTATGTCATATTAAAAATCAATAGCACGAATTTGATGGATGGTACCATCGTTCGTACCACCGATATCTTAAAGAGGGTTGAAAGTATACTCACGTTAAAAAACTTTTCCGATTTTTCGAGTTTTAAAGATTTACAATAATTTTCAACTTATGATTTTATATCTCACATCTTTTAATAAATAAAAGAAATTTTTTGCACACACATATCTTGAAATAATCTCTATTAAATTGGAGTGAAAATAAATTCCAAAAATAGTGCAAACTCGCATACGATATACACATGGAAATGTAAAATAAATATCTAAAATAATTATATGCCCCTTTGATGATATCTATATATATATAAATTTATATTTATATGTTTCATTCAATTAACTTTCATGCCTTTAGATTACTGCTGCCATGTAATTATTTAATGTGTATCTGACTATTTATAATTACGTTTTAATTTTCATTTTTTTTCATTTTCATTAATAATTATAAAATAATTTTTTTTAATTTAATTATATATATTATTAATAATTACATTATGGATTAAAAATTGTTTTCTCAGCTCATAAAATCGAAATAACGCGACGGACAAGCCGAATATCGTGCTGGAGAAAAAGTAAGCCATGGATTTATTAACGTCGTTCTGCGGCAACCATAATTAATCCATGTCGCGACAAACTTCGGAAGCATCGCAATAGTTTGAAAACTCCACGATTTGAAGCTCGCGTGACGCAAACCCACACGACAGCAAACCACACGTTTCTGTATAATACGCGAGAACACGCAGTGCGACGACAAGTTGCACTATCGATTTATAGCGATGTAAAGCATAATATTTGAATATGTTGGCTGATGGTACGCGCGTATGCGGAATAAATATTATTTCTAATAATCCGTACGATATATTACTTGTTATGATTATTGTATTGACGTTAGCTGTATTTAATATTAATACTCGATGACCTATCATGTATCAAATAACGATGTTTTTGATCGAATTGCAACCGATTTTCCATTAATAAACATAGCTTTTGAACTATAAATAGCAATTATAGATAACAATTAGCTTTTAAATAAAATTTCAAAGATGCAAATTGACTAAATCCCTTAATTTAAATTTAATTTTCTGACAACTTTATAATTCGATATATTATATTCAGCAAGATATAATATATATATTATAATATTAAATATATAATATAAAAAAACGAAGAAACTCGACTTTAAATTTGTCAAAGAATTAAGCTGATCATTCAAGCGTGCGATGATAGTCCAAATAGATTGATAAATCTAAAAGAATTCACTCTCCAGAAATCGGTTTGATGAAATCTAAAGGTGCAAAAATCCAAAGACTCACTCAAAGGGCGACTCAAATACTCAAAGCACTAAAGAATTCAACATCGAAAAATCTAAGGAATCTAGGAGTCGAGGACTCAAGGCAGCCGTGATCGAAAGTTCCTTTCGGTCCTTGAGCCCTCGCGTGTCTCCTCGTTACCGTGTAAGAGTAATCGAGTATAACGATCATGTATCACTAACGTGCATCGGGGCGCTCGTCGGCGGCTCCAGAGCTTTGTCTGCAGATAGTCAAAGATAGGAACGTACGGGGACCTGAGGATGTAACGCCGGATGCACCAGCGTCGCATGTTGCAGCGTGCCCGGTAATTCGCCGGCTGTAGAATACGCCAATGGATGATGCCACAACTCAGGACCACCGGGGAAGAATGGACTCCCTAGGTCTGTAATAGAGCACAGGATTAGATAGAGTCTCTCGAGTAATTAAACGTGTGGTCGCGGACTACATTCTATAGCTCGCCAGGATATCTACTGCTACTAAAATTGCATCGGATTTTTATTTCGATATTAATTATCATAATAATAATGTACCTCGGTCTAATACGCACTCATATTTTTGCAGGGTAAAATTAATAATATTAGTTTTAAAAACATTTTTAATTATAATTTGATTGTATTAAAATATAATAAAATTATAATTTGACTATATTTGCGTAATTTTTAACAAAATTGATAAAATTACTGTCACTCAGAAATTTAAGTATAAAAATGAGAACTATATTTCAAGTTAAAAAATTTGAAATTTCCCGCTTCAGCGACTTTTCGGACCTATATTTTTCGCGCCTATTTCTCCATATGTAAGTTTTGAGATTAATTTATATATGGAACTTAGTGATCTCAATCCAAGAGATACAGTTCCGAATAATTAATTTTTTGTGCTTTGACTCTGTTGGCCGATTTAAAAAACATCATATTTATATTCTTAATATTGAGAGCCGATAAAAATATTTCTTTCTGATTAAAAAATTTGCTCTCATTGTCAGTAGATATCCTGCTTAAAAAAGTCACTTATTTTATTTCTGTCATATCTGGGCGGCTTTAATATAAAATTTTTGTTAAAATTATTCATATGTGTGTGTAATACCAAATGTTATGATTAAGGTCGCGTTGATTTGTCGCTCAAATTATTTCAATATTATCGTAATTGTTATAACAATTTCAATGTATATATATATATATATATATGTATATATATATAGTAATATATAGTATTGCTTTTCTCTATTTTCAATTGAAATTAAATATGTTTTCAACACAAAGGAAACAAAGTATCCATGTAATTCGCGTGGCAAATATTTGCCATGCTAAAGAAAGAACGCGGATAAATTCCATCAACGTTTTGCGAGCCCAGCGATTATGCGATCGATAATGTCCAATTTACGAGCTTTCTTTCTAAAAGCTACAGAGATGCACGAAGACGGAAGCATTGATTACTGCACTCGGGGATTTTCCAGAATTAAATGAACGGAGATTAAAAAAGATCGCGCAAAAGAAAGCTCAGACACGCGCATTAAGGATTATCGTGAATTATGTGATATGTAACTTTCAATCGCACTGAAATAATGGTTATAAAAGTCCATATAAATCGCTATATACAGATTATAAAATTAAATAAAATTTTTACGACCTCTCTTATATGTCAAACTGATATTGAGCACAAATACATTTTTTTTAATTCTTTAATTTTTATATAAAACGTATTTTCCAAAAATATATTCGTTTTCCTGTAAAAATAAATTAGTACGAAAGTCACTTATATACCTATCAATCTGACCAATTTTATTTATTTATTTATTCCTCGATTAGAGAAATAAATAATAAATATGTTTATTTATAAGAAATTGATTTATTTATATTTATTTATGACAGATGTAATTATTATTTAAACAAAATTGAGAAGAGCTTTGCATCGTGAATGTTGCCGCTCGAGCGAGCACCGCGACGTAGATTATTTGCAGCGATGCCGGTGTAATGGCACGGTGCAGTGCGCTATCGAGCGTAATCGTCGACGGCACGGCACGAAAAAAATGGTCTTCTCAGAAACCGGCAAATCGCTGGAGAGGGACTTATGATTAGGCGTTATGAGCCGGTGACAATGTAACAGAGCGTCTTTTCCGAGCTACTCACCGCGCCGGTGAACCTTCGCTCGCGGCCTCGCATAAGAATTTCGTTACGCAATTCGTAACATTCACATCATTTGTTATCCACAAAGTATTTCAGCATGTACATACATCTAATACTAATTTTCGAGTGATTTATCGACCTAAACTCGTAGCTTAAATGGACAATTTTTCCCGCGTGAAGAAATTTAAACGATGGAAATGGCATTAATAAGTCCTTGAATGCTCGTTGGTTTTTCTCTCCTTTTTTTTTTTTTTTTTTTTTTATTAAATCAACATTCGCGAATGCATGTTTCGTAGTCACGAAAAACAGCGGCAAAATCGATGCAGGCCGATGCAACCGTATACGCAAAGTTGCATCTTTTCCACCGAGCGCAACTCATAAAAACGCATAATTACTACTCTGATATGAATTATCATGGTAGGAATTATGCAACAAGATGCTCTTTCATATAGCCTTGTACCGCGATCGGACATTGCGGAAATCTGGCGTAACCCGCTCGCACGCGCTACCGCAATTGACTATGCAATGTTTTTGATCTATTCTCGATCAAATCTGTATAAGACAAGTTAATAATGTAAAGAAAAAATTTGCATAAAAATGTCCCGACGCTGGTATGTTTGTGAAACTGAGATTTATCGATACAATATTATTTTTCAATTATTTAAAGACATTTAAAACTTAATTTTATGATAAATCTACATTGTATTTAAAAAAATTTTTTCTTAATTATTTCTTATTCATATTATTAAATTATAAGTATGCATATTAAAAATTATAATAATGTAATAAATTATTAATTTTGATTATTATTTATATGTATATTATTAGTACGATAAAAATGCAATAAATTCCGACTAATTAAAACATCGATCAATCGGAGAGATTGTTTAGTTTAAAAAAGTTTTGAAAAAACAAAAATTGGAAAAATGACCAAGAGAGGGATTTTGATTGTCAGAGTTATTTAATTAAGCCACAAATTGTTTTCGTCCTGACATGTTCCAATTAGTCAAATTCTTTTCTATTATATTTCTTTGTTATAAATTAAAATCAAAATTAAAAGAATTTCCCAAAACTTTCTCTATTTCTAATATGGAAATTAATTACATCCGCAATGAAAATCTCATTTACACATGCCAATTAATATTTACCAAAAAATGTGTGCAAAGCAGTTTAATTTTCCAAAAGTTATTCAACTATTATTGCGAAAAATTTAAAAACTAGAGCACTCTCATTTACTTATTATTTTGCAAACAAAGACGTCTTTATTTCTACGAAAATGCGATTGTTAACCGATAGAAACTGATGCATGAATCTTACGTGTGTGCGTTTGCTACACCAATGGTGTGTTTTAGTCCCTGCCAGGACTGTGCACTTTATTGATTCTAGGCTGACCTCCGATTCGCATGGCGAAGCACACGAGCTCGAGTAAACGCGCACTGTCTAGATAGGGCCAAAGCTTTCACCGTTATCATCGATCATGTATTCTTCTTTTTTTCTTGTTTATTTCACGAACTACGAGTGAATCCAATAAATTGGGAGACAACGCGCTTATTCTCAATTTCTTCGACTCCTATCAAGAGACAATTCATTTTTTTACACACAAATAAACATATTAAAAAAAGTTACATTTTCCATTTTCTATATATTATAATTGATATATTTAACTACGTAAATAATAGGGATAAAATTGAACATCGCAGAATTAATAAATTATTTGAAGGACTTGGCACACATTTATATGCATGTGACAACTCGTTGCATGATACAGATTCTTATCGATACTTATTTACATATTGACATACTTTGTTTTGCACTGACGATCGAAAGTTTTATTTGAATAATAATGCACATTAAAAATGATATAATCGCACTAAACATCCTATACACTCTATCTTACTTATGCACGCACACAAACATTAAAGTTATAATCATTAAAGTTATTATATTTATGTTATATGTATCATAAAGATATAATGATAAGATGTAATTTATAACTTTAATGATTCGCGTTCTTTAATCTGGTTGTCTTTCTCCTCCCATCAAATTAATTCAATTCTCGTATACTTGTTAATAAAAATGTATAGCAAACTATTTTATTTAACACGTTTCACGCATTCATAAAATGTCCTTGAATCGTCGTATAATAAAGAGGTATTGGTATAACATGTTTTTTTCTCCGCGATAGTGACTAATTAGAGTTCTAAACTTAGCGATATATTTTAAATACATTTCTGCTATTTTCTTCATTTTCCTGCATGTTTTTTTTCTATTACAATTAAAGCGTGTATTCACTTTTTAATTTATATACAAGTCACATTTACATATCTACCGACAATAAATTCGTGACAATTAATTAATCACATGTCTACTCATAATAAAACACAATACTCTTTCTATTTACAATTAATTATTATAATCTTTCAAATTTCTTTTAATTATATTTTATTCGTAAACTTATCACTAATTGATAGCTATAATAAAAAAGTCAATAATTGAGGAAAAATCTGAAATAAATACCGATAATAAAAATCTACTTGTGTGTAGTAATAATGATTGTAAAAATAATGAGAAAAAGAGAGAGTAGAGAGAGAGAGAATATCAATTATCCGATTATGATTTATTAAATACATGTTATTTTCATGCTTGATTAGGTTCCTATTTATATGATACTGAACGTATTATATACCTACATCTTTTGATATTTATTACTCCATGACGTCAATTGTTTGTCAGTTGTTACTTATATAACGCGGTTTGTTGTTCGTTACATTGTATTACATTATTCAAATTAGAATATACCAATATCGAACTTATAGTAGTGCTACCTTCACAATAAATAATCCAACAAATCCATATTAAGATATACAAACAGTTTATTAAAGTATAATAAAAATATATAATTCAGTATTTGTGCCATTAAATTTTTGTTTCGATGACGATATAAACGAACATCTTGACAAAAAAAGTCTTTAATAATTTAAATGCAACTCATTTATTTAATTTTTTTATTTGAACGTGATTCATCTTTTATATACCCCAAGTCCTATATCTTGACCTATTTACTCTCCTAGTTTTAAAAAAAGTAATTATATAACAAATATGTACAATTGTAAATTTCTAGCACGAGCAAATGCAATTGCAAAGTACCGCCGTTTATTGTCACTGACCACGCGAAACGTAGACTTACAGATGCAATTATTTTCAAATACACACACACACGTGATGTAGTTGTACGCGAGTAAGAAATAAAATCGCGCGAAGGTATACGATGGAAAAAAAATTATACAAAAGAGCAGTTTCTAAGAGGAGACAAGCGTAATTTTGGTATCGATTTCGAGCGTCATTTGACACACGCAACCCCAACCACGCGAACGCGACTACACGTGGTCTTTCACACGACTCACATTTATATGATACCTACTTGGCACCACGTCGAAATCAATATAACGCACATGTGGATACACACATGTTATAACGCTAAATACAAATAGCGGTCACTTTCATGGACGAGTCGTGCGAAAACACCGTACGAAAAGCTAACCGAGCATGCGATTTTCCAGCGAGAAAATGCAAGCTGCATTCCTCCGGGCGTAGATAATGCATAATACGTCTGAGCACGCACGGTCGGTGGAAAACTCGGTTAAATGGACCATGAATTTCGAAGCGGACAATTACCGTGCGTAGCTTCTCATCGCGAAAATCTTACATCTTATAAAATATCATTTATTGCAATAATTCATCTCGTTAATGTCATATTTCGTGACATTACATTCTGTCCGATAAATTATTTCGAATAATATATAAAAGACACAATTGTGAATGTATTAATTTTGAGATACTTATAGCATATATATTTAAATATGCATATATAAAAATTAGATTTATTTTATACAAGGTTATAAATGTCAAACCAAAATGTGAAAATTATTTAATCTAAAATAGTTTTCATTCTTTATGAACTCTTGTGCAAAATTATATGTGACATGAGATTCCATTTTTAAAATATTTTATATCAAAATTGATGTAAAAAATCATAACTCTTCCTTCAAAAATATTTTCAGATTTAACAAAATAATCATTAAAATAAGTATATACTCTATTTTTAAGATGCTCTTTATATAACAATTTGTCCATACTGCAACCATAATTATACGTTACGTAGAAAAAAATACAAAAGTCATTCGTGTAGTTAGCATTCAACAACAGACATTAACGAGCATCAGAGATCGCGTTTACAATTTGACCTGATTATTCCTTGGGATCACTATTCTCCTCCATTTATCAGCGAGTGAAATACATAAGTGACAATCATAAATTTTATTAAACTTTCGCGCACTTCGCGTAACTTCTGATATGCAACGAGACAGCGTCTCGATCTCGATTTGAAAATGCATTTCAAACTTCGACGATGTACACTGTCTTTGGAAAATAAGACAATACAAAGTTTTTCACTTCTATCGCATTATATTTTAATGGCAGATTCTCCAATCTTTCTGGAGTTGATTTTTCTTGAAAACGGAGAGAGTGTGAAGAGTTGTATTATTTGTTATTATAAAAGTTTTGATGTATATCTTTGTGAAGTCTTTTAAATTAAACAATATTAAGAATATTAAGTCGGCTTTTTAATATTAAAAGACAATATACACCTACTCCACCTTGGCCAACAGAGCCAAACGCGATGTTATTGCGAAAATTAAGAAAAAAAATTAAAAAACTTAGAAATTCGTATCTTATGATTTTAGATCTCAAAATTCTCCTTGTTTCTCTTTTAACCCTGTAAAGAAATAAGCGAGAAAAATATTAGTCCGAAAGCATTCGCCCGACAAGCGAAAGGTCTCGGATTCGATTCCCAATTCAGCCGACTTTCGGACTAATATTTTTCTTGGTTATTTCTTTACAGGGGAAGTTAAAAAAAAACAAGGGGAATTTTGAGATCTAAAACCATAGATACGAATTCCTAAGTTTCAATTTTCGCAGTTTGGCTCTGTTGGCCAAGATGGAGTAGGTGTATAGTGTGTTTTAAATTAAAGTTTTTTTTAAATAAAAGTAAAATATATTCAAAATTGTAACTAGAAAAAAAACAGATTATACACAATGACATATGCATACAGTTAAATACATAATTTTATAAGAGCAAAATATTTGTGACGTTATTTGCAGTAAAACGTTTGATGTTTGATCACAAAAAACGTAATTATGCAAATAAAGTTGAAAATTGTCGTAAAAAACTAGCCTATGGCTTGCATCTTTCTCTTCCGTCACTTTTGCGATCAAAGTGCAAAAATGACCAATATACCATATAATGAGCATTTTATTATCGATGCGAAAATTCCACGTAAATAAATGGAATGAAAACTGTTACGAAATCTGTGCCAAATTACAATTGTACCATTGGTCGAAACAATAATATTCATACTTTGAGAAACAAAGCAGTTACGAAAATAGTGATAAAAAATCCAGCACGAAAGTGAAAACTGCAGTATTTTTTCTTTTTCTTTTTTTGAAGAAAAATCTGAGATTTTATATATTTATGTCATGGTAAAATAATCCAGCACGAAAGTGAAAACTGCAGTATTTTTCTTTTTTCTTTTTTTTTAAAAAAAATCTGAGATTTTTTTATGTCATAATAAAATAATTATGCGCAAAAAAGACTGATGTACACGCTACAAAAGATTATATTTTTACTACTAAGAGTTATACCATTATTTCCACGAAGTAGGCCTTCGTGTTTAAGATTACTCCACCAGCACGCTACTATGTAAATTTATCCCGAGATACTGCTTACATTTAAATTCGATTTGAAAGCAACGAATTACTTCAGATAAACTCAAAGCCGAGACCTTGTTTTCCGAAACACAGGGAGAAGAGAGAACGCGAGCAAAGTTCTGACGAATATAACTCCGGGAATTTCGGAAAGCGCGTTGGCAACAACGAATTCCGAAATCTATCAACCTCGAAAGCATTTATATATAACTATCGTGTCTCTCAACTACATACATATCGTATCTATAGATAACAGATCGATACTCTTTTACTTTTTTAAGTTATATTTTCACAATTATATTTTCTACTGAGTTTTGATTAAAAAATCGATATGCGACGAGACAGCGTCTTGAAAGAAAAAGAAAATTTAAAGTATCTCATAATTTAATAAATATATATTAAATTGTTAAATAATACTTAAAATTGTCTATCAATAATATCGTAAAGAATTTTGCAAGAAAACAAACTACCATTTAACTAACTAAAAGTTGAACGCAATAAACTTCCATTAATTATTTCTTAAATTATGTTTCCAATTTCTTCGACGTCATCGCGAAGGTAAACCTCATCGAAGATACATTTGGCAGTTCGATTATGTCTTATTGACTGACTTGGCGTGCGGAGCGGTAAAATTGGGTCATCGTACGAAATTGCTACCACCTAAACTGAAATTATTCCGCGAAATTTCTCGATGCTAGATACGAAACGGTCTATTTGCGCGATATTAAGAATGCCATTAGCAGCTGATTCCAGCCGAGACTGATAGTACCGGTGTGGTACCTCTAATTTTTAATCGATTAAACAATCGTTCTATCAAAACATTATTGCCTAAAATCGGAAATACAAACTAGTATGTGTGCTTAGATTATTTTAATATGTAACAAAATTATCTTTAAAAAATATTTGGATCTGAAAAAAGCAGATACGAATATATGGACCATTATAACCATTTTCGCTCGAATCCATTTATCACTGACATTGATAATAAATGTTCGGCGAAAAGTGCGTTTAGATATTATGGAAATAAAGACGATCTTTTATCTATGATACAGAAATCAGACGGTGTGCGTGCGACAGCAAGATTTATTGCAGTCGCAGTTTCTTCGGAAACTGATGCGCTTTACGTCCATCCGGCAAGTCTGTTTCCGCAATGTGACACAAATACATATTTATTGCGCGCGTAAAATACGCACACGCACGCAGCCTCTAAACGTGCAGATCTCCGAGATTTATTCAACTTTATTCGTACTTTATTCTTTTCGTGCTATTCTTCGCGATCGATAAAATACGGTGTGTATGTATATTACCGGCTTCTCGTTCGTTCGCATCTCTTTTCTTTTCTTTGTTTCAAATATACTGCGAATTTTTTTATTTCTCCCAATTTTGTACGGTTGCATACCGTATACTAATCCGAATATCGTTATTATACTATTAATCAAATTTCGATCGCAAACTCGCTTGGAATAATATTCCGCATGAAGGTATTATGAACGATAAATAATGCAAAGATTAGTTTGCATTTTTTTTTATACTTTTGCTATAATTCTTAATCTTCTAATTTGATAAAATTTGATTTTTTGTCGAATAGATTAATGTGTAAAATATTTTTTATATGTGTAAAATAATACCTCAAAATATATAGTGCAAAGATTTAATGCCGATTCGGAGCTTAATGGATTAGATTTATGTTATTATTAGTATTGTAACTTTAATGGATATATTTTCCACCCAATGCATATGGGCGGGGATGATGAGAGAGTAGTTCTTAATGTCAATAATATGCAATTCGCAAGATATATACCCAGGATAGCTCGAGAGAACGTTCAACAATGATAGAAGTACGTAGGAACACAAACATCTTTTGAACATTAATAAAATGCTGGTTCTGCAAGAATTGACTAATTTACTTAGATATTTAAATACTGCTTATTAGACTAATTAGGTCATATAATTTTGAAAACAAATTTTGATCGAACTATCCAGCATTTTTAAACTATTTAAACAAGAATAAAATATCCGCAATAAATATATTAAATGTAAATTTGCGATATATCTATTAATTTTATATTTCTAAAGTATATTATAAATCTATAAATGCAATCAATCTGAAAATATTAAATAAATAATTTTTATAATTGTAGAATTCTGATAAATTGCGAAAAATAGAAACAAATCAAGAATTTTGATTCAACAACTATCTAAATAATTATAAATAAAGATAAAGAAATAAAGAAATAAATAAATAAACGTGAGGTACAATTATTAGAAAACAAAGGATCTAATGTTATATAAGAAAATACTGTGTTATCTATTAATTTTATATTTCTAAAGTATATTATAAATCTATAAATGCAATCAATCTGAAAATATTAAATAAATAATTTTTATAATTGTAGAATTCTGATAAATTG
The DNA here is from genome assembly GCF_048542155.1 of Nylanderia fulva. Lineage (NCBI taxonomy): Eukaryota > Metazoa > Arthropoda > Insecta > Hymenoptera > Formicidae > Nylanderia > Nylanderia fulva. The sequence continues at coordinate 1,491,031 of NW_028189518.1, forward strand.
CGAAAAATAGAAACAAATCAAGAATTTTGATTCAACAACTATCTAAATAATTATAAATAAAGATAAAGAAATAAAGAAATAAATAAATAAACGTGAGGTACAATTATTAGAAAACAAAGGATCTAATGTTATCTAAGAAAATACCGTGTTAATTTTAGGCGAGTTGCGGATTCGCCATAAATATCCAGAACGGAAATCGGAGATTGTCTATACTCAACGCAGATATTATTATCGCCGTGGTTAATGAGCGCGATAATTTGCGCTATATAAGCGCCATTGTCTAACCGCGTACCGCGTATATAATACTGCTTTATACGTACATGGTGTATACACATCTTACACGTTGTAAAGCCAATGTTAAATGCAGAGGTTCGCCGTGAGAAACCCCACCGTACTTCGATCGATTGTCATACGATTCTCGACGACGATATCTCAGATCCCGTAGTCGTGGGGGGTGGGGGTGGGGGAGGAAGGGTGTGGGAGGGTACTTATGTAAAAAAAAAAATTCTTTTGAAAAAAAGAGCTGAGTGACAACAGGAAGTAGGACACTTTGTAGTCGGTGCAGTGGGTGAGAAATAGTAAGTGAGACGTATTCAGCGAGTGAACGAGTGGCGGTGCATACTTACGTCCCGTTAAAGGGTGCATCAGAGCGGGGTGCGAGGTGGCTGCTGCAGCGGCTGGTTGCTTGGGTTTGCTAACCTTTGTGTTACTTTTTGCAAATTCCAAACGTATGGTTTGTGGCATATCAGGATCGAATCTAACCCCCTGCTGCAAATAGATTCCCTAAATTAGTAAATCGGGAGCACACACGTGGATGGATGGTGGTAGTGTAGTAAGGCAAAGAGACAGAGAAAAAAAGAAACGATTAAAAAAAAAAAGAGAGCAAAGAGAGTGAAGGCCCTTTTTATTTCGTCACTAGCCGCGTGTCCGGTTAATTTTTTGGTATGACAATTTATAAAACAATGTTATGCTTTTAGTAAATTTTGCATGTGCTTCGCTCTGAAAACATTTTTATTCCTTCTATGATATTTTAAAAATAATCTTTTAATTAAAAAGCAAAATATGTAGTCTGTAAATTATTTTTTAAAACAGTTTGTTACTTGAATAAAAATTAATATCTTTTATTATCACTACAGCAAAAATATTTGCAATTTTTTATTATATATGCTACAAAAATCTTGTCCCACGAATTAATACTTATTCTCGTTCAAATATTTGCAGATTTAATTCAAAGTTCATAGCAATATTGATAGATTACGCTATTCCACTCCAATAAAACGTTATTCGTATTTTCTCTGCAGTGGTTTATTTTCTTTCGATATGTTTCAGTGATATCGTCTATTTTGTGAATATATAACGCGAAAGTGAGCTAGATTAATGTTTAATACGAAAATACGCACTAATCAATTTTCCATAAATCGTATTGACATTCAGTGGATATTCAATCAAAATAGTTGTCTTTTTCTGTCCAATCTTTCTATAACTAACAACGACAGTGTAAAATTGCAGATAAATTGATATGCTGCCATTATTTTCCAATGTATTTTTTGTAATTTTAATTTTTGTAAAATAATATTTAAAAAATACACTCCTTATTTATTCAATTATTTTTTAAATTTCTACGAATAAACAAATAAAAATGTTTTAATAACAATAATATAAATAGTTAACGTTACGAATACGAGAATGTGCAAAGAATATTATTCATCACAAGCTGTGTATAATCTGGAAAAATTATTAATTTTACTACAAATATGTCTAATATTTTTTCTTGTATTATTTAAATTGTTTTATTACTAAAGTAGAAAAATTTAAATATACAAATACAAATTTATCCTGTAAAAAGATTTAAGAACTTGTACGATAACATGAATATCTCGTGCAAAAAAATTGATTTACTAATATTATGAAAAAAAAACGATTAAAAGGCTCTAAAAAGCTATGTTGAAAGTGATGTTTAAACCCACAACATACGTTCCATGCCTGCGAAATCAAATTGAAAAGGCTGATCGAATCACTGATGGCTAGCGACGAAAGTGACATAGGTATAATAATAGTATAGGATTATTACGCTGGATGTGGAAGGGAAATTAGCACAAGGGCGTGTACGTGTGTATTCGTGTGTGTGTGTGTATATACGTGTGTGTTTCTCTCCTTGTACGTGTATTCATAAGGTGGGTCGCTCGTTAGTCCGTACTACGGTGTTTCCAGCGAACGTGTTCATCCGACAAAAGGATGTTTTTCTACGCGATACGTACGTCCGTACGTATAGCGATATACCGTTGTCATACTCGGGTTATGTAACATTGCAGATTGCGTGAGGTCAGTTGCAACGGTATGGTAGAGCTACATGGGGTGACCAACTTAACGACTATACCAGAAAATTCGATCCAGTCGACACGACGAAAGCTACTTCGCGTTTAAATTATATATAATACATTCCAAAGTATAAAATCGCGTGACAAGCTGTAGGAACATTTTTAAATCAAAAGTGATCACCTCATGGATATATGTATTTACAGATACATATATATACACATTGCATATAAATATATTCATATTTTTATTATATCAATCTAAAAGAAATGTAGAAAAAGTATCGTGTATAAGAGAGATTTTCTGATTGAGATTTTTTTTTAGAAATTTTTCTCAAATTAAAAAAGTGCAGTATATGCAAAAATATACACTAAGATTTGGATTTTCAAAAACATTTTAAAATGCAAAAATTAACAATTCTCTAAATATATTACTAAAATAATTGCTTTTTTAAAACTTTTAATAAAATAATTAATTAGTAACATATCGAGTATATTGTTCTTTTATTTATCATGCTCCATTACAATCTACACAAATAATAATTCTTGACCATAAGCTACCTTGACGCATATATGTATATTTAAATATATGTATATGCAACTAGATGATACGCTTGTCTCGGAAGACAAACAACATAATATGTATATATATATATGTACATATATATATGTATATATCGATAATGCCACACGGTGCAGCGTTATTACAATATGCCTTGGTATATACGCATACAGGTAGACAAAAGGTAGTAACATACTATATTTGGTCCCAATAAGAGAAAAAAAATTAGAAAGATATAGAGAGAAAAGCTACGATAGATATAGAAGGAGAGATAAACAGTAATCAGATGGAGAGAGTGTAGTAACTAATAGACATAAGAGCTAGAGATAGCATTAACCCGTGCCAGCTGGAGAATCTAAGGCAGGGTGGATTCGTAAAAAAAAAAAAAAAAAAAAAAAAAAAAATGCCGGGCATATCTGTACGTAAGTGAGTGTCACTGTGTATATATGTATGCTATCAACCGCGCGTCAACCCTGAGACTCCTACACGAGAGTCCACCACCTTTTTCCCACCTGCTTCGCCTCGCGGATGCCTGCGAGAAAAGGGCTATTACCTGCAGATCCTGCTTCGCCGCCTCCGCGCCTGCCCTCGTGTGAAAAGTCACGAATCCCACCGGCTGAAATGAGAAAAGAGAACATAACAAGAAGCGCTTTATTCGCGTCGCATATACAGATTGTATCTTCTCTCTCTTTCTCTTTTGACGGGCATTCATTATGCGAGCGCTTAATGTTACTTCGCCGACGAACGGGCTTAAAATCGCCGACCCGTTCATATCATTGTTCCCATTTGGGAATATTTATCTCATTATTCATAATAAATGCTATATGAGATAAACAAATGCTCCGCGATAGAGTAATTTGCGGCTAACTATATGAAGACAAATTTCTCGTTTAATTCTAATAAAACAAGTCATGAAAGGGTACCGATGAAGGTTATTTTTACTGCAACTTTTTGACTTATCTATAATATTGAAAAGTTTTAATATTGAATAAGTTGATAATTAAGACTGTAGTTAAGATTCTGTTAAAATCCGCTTGAAGTTAGATGAAGAAGTTTAGTTGCTTGTTTGCACCTCTAAAACTTAATCTGCAAGAATATCTTTAGTCTGCATCTTTAAATTTTTACTTCCAAAGAATACTCTAAATGAGGTATCTATTTATATGTTAATTGCAAATTACTTCCATGTAAAATAATGTAAATATGTTAAACGTAAAACTATATTTTTTATCAACGTTTCTTTAAAAAAAAATAGAACAAATGTGCATGAACATAATTACGTCATTTATATCAAACTTCTAATTTAAGTTATTATTTGATATTTATGTAATCTTAAAAATAGATAATATAATCATAATCAATAATTTGTCTTGTATAAAAAAATTTGCTAGTAATAAAATAAATGACAATACAAACAAATAAGCAATCTGGTTTTTTACTTGTCTACGACAATTTTCTATACAATTGTGACTCCACGTTATAAATTTTGTATGATAGATAGATGTGCGTAAAAATACCTCGCCGTAACATCGCAGTCGTGAAAAATATTTTGGCAGCTGATCAAAGAAAGATCATACTTTGAGAGACCTCGGTGCGCCTTTATCGCGTTTCCTTTCTCTCTCGCTCGTGCGAGTGTTTGCATATTGCGCCTTGGCAGTGTATAAGCATTCATCCTTTTATCTGCGCGCGCGCATTCACTAATTTATTCAGTAGACGGCATCGATTCCATCGGTTTATACGGAATTAACGGAGCAACGGAAAACGCCGAGCGTCGCGAGAACACGCGGATCAATCCGCGCTAACGATCGCCCATCAAGGTGAACCTACTTCGCTTCATAATGCATCGCGTGATTGCAACGGCTTGCAATCGAAGGTGTCGATTCTACGATGCGAGAGACAGAAATGCCCGATCGTTAACGCGAGGATATTCGTTACACGCTGCCGTTTATTTCCGTGCCGCCTCCCTCGAATATTTATGCATCCGAAAGAATAAAATTGGATCTCACCTCGATCGAGTGCGCTCGATCTCGAAACAGAGACATTTCCGAAGCGAAGAATAAATAGATGTTGCACAACATATACATAATGTCTAGCTATCTAGGCATCTATTTCTATAAATAATTTCTCTATTATATTCTTTTATCTCTGGATTTAATATATCAATCAATAATAATAATTTTAATAGCTTAGTATGAGAATATAATATATTATTAAGTATATTACATTAGTATAAAATATATCTTTTAATATTTTAATATAGCTTTTAAAAATATTCTTAATTTTCATGCATTTTACAGCGATATAAAAAAACTGACATGTAATAATTCAATGAATAAGATTATATAATAGATTTGAATATTGGAGGGCCCATTGAATTATTCACATTAAATGTCATAATAGTTTCAAGAATAATCTCTGGCAATATCTCGCATGGAATCTGAGATAGAGAATTGCTATCGCTGCTAAAGGCACAAATAAAAAAAGGAAAAAATAAATCGATCGTACTTTCACCCGATGGATATAACAGTCGTTCGTTCACAATTCTCGCGAATGCACCTCGCTGACTCGTTTTTATTCCGCGGCGAATGCAATCCGTTTCCATCGATTCGAATATTAGATATAACGTCGATGTAAACGCGCGCGATTTGCCTTGCTAGCGTGCATTACGCGAATTCGCGGAATTATTCTTATCGGAACACGGAATACCCAAACGTAATACGTAATCGTTTTGCCGCGTCGAGGAACATTTTTTATCAATATGTGCATCGTGATGTGATGTAGGTTAATGGTCATGCGTGCAAAACGCCCGACGGAGACGATCGATTCCTCCTGTATTTTCATTCTTTATATGTATATATATATTTTTTTTTGTTGTTATATTGCATACTAATATACCCTCCTGATACACAAACCGCGATAGTGCAACGCTCGTATCGGTTTTTCTTCTGGGGGCGCCAAGGTTCTTTGTGGCTTCGTCGCCGCCGTCGCGGCGACAACTCGTACCATGGCCGTGTAAAAGTGCATGCAATTATGCACGTAACCCCGGATGGAAACAGGTATAGAAGCACTACTTTGCGCACACAAGGCGCAACACCGTCGCGTATAATCAAAAGGCTTGAAAATTTGTGATAACGCTAACGTCACAGATTTTCTACAACGCTGTTCGTTGTTTAGAAGATCACGACGTTTAAAACTACATCGAAGTGTGCTCCGAAATTTTCTATACTTTGATTCATCTTGGAAAAGCATTTTCTTTTTCATGAAAAAATCACCGACTCAAATGTAAGGAGGTAAAGAGAACGTATATAAAATTAAACAGTACACGTCGATATCGTATAATAAAATAAATTTCAAATAATAAAATTGGTAATTATTACAAAATTATCATCGTAAAATTGTTAAAGAAAATGGTAATTATCAATTTTACCGTCCAAAAGTTATTACATTGTTGCATTGAATGGATATAACAGAAGAGATAAAAGGTTTCTTTAAAGACAAATAAATGTTGCGGTATTACTTCGTTAAATCGTCATAAATAAATGAAAATCAAAGCTTGAAAAGAGTAATGGCGTAATTTACAATTCAAACTTTTTCCAGTTAAGCAGTTCGATAGCAGTTGTGAAAGAATTTTTATTTGAAAACTATACCTTTCTCCATTACACGATCGATTGAATCTTATTAATTGTGAATTGAAATCAAATCGAATTTAATGCGTGAAAGAGCCCGAAAAAACAATTATGCAATATCAATTGAATAAAGAAGGAGATAAATTCTCACTTATATAGAAGTTCAACGCGCAGAGATAAATCATCATCACCGAGCTACAAAGGGCTTTGTACGGACTCTGCAATGGCACATCGCGGCTAGGTAATGGAAGAATGCGAGACAACAAAAGCTTCTGACAACATTTGAAAATCTTTTCACCGCACTGCCGTGTATTTTTTGAGAAAAACTGCTCCTTCCTTCTGCTTTTCGTTCTCGGGCACAACGATGACCGAAGGAAACAAATAGCAGAAAGGTTGGCCTGACCCGGTATCGATTCGTACAGTCAGTCGTACCCAACCGTGCCAGTGGCCAAGGAAGTTTAAGCACCATTCACACGTCGCCTGTTTTATTCGCATTCTGCTCGTATTATATCTAATTACATCACACTACGACCATTACAAGCCACTGCTTGTGTTCCGCGCTGGTTACGAGGTCAAGCCGCGTGTAGGAATAAAAACATGTTATTAACTACAACCTTTACAATGCTACATTGTGATATTCCACAAATCATCCTAATAATCAATGAGAAACTTAGAGAAAATTTACAACGTCGAAGAAAGACACTCGTAAGAAATGATATATTAAATGTTATATATATTTAAAATCTAATTGTAAATCAATTACTTTGTCTTTCTAAATTTTGAAATCTTCATCAATTTTTTTCAAAGATTGATGAATTTTTTATTGAGTTAAGATTGAAGATCTCTGGTATCTATATAAAGAAGAATAAAATTAATATATATATATATATATATATATATATATATATATACAATATATTGAAAGAATAGAAATAAAGATTAATATATTTATTCAAAATTAAGAATTAATAAATGCAAGAATATATTCATATAGATACTTGAAATTATAGATATTGATCTGACAAGCTACAGCTTGCAAGATGCATAATTTAAATGCAATCAAAATCCAATTTAATCAAATAATAAGCTATATATATATATAAATATTCGCGATAATTTAAATCTTAGAATTCATCATTATTTTGCAATTTACAAATTCTAAATACGATTATATAAACAACAAATTTTAAATTGAGATTTATGTACACCCCGACTCCATAATTTTGATCATCCGTAACACGTTGAAGAACATAACTTTGATAGATTAGCGGAAGCCAAAGATTTGTTATACTCAGTAGTCAGGTAGTAATTCTTTTTTTCAGCATTTGTTATTCAACATTCTTCGAGTGAAATGCGATCCTTTTGCGGTTGATACAATCGTCGCGGTTTTATTTTAGAAAGTCGTTGCATGTGTATTGCACGCGCGAAATGCAAGTAAAGACTATGTAATAAAAACAATAAATATCAGAATAGAAAAATGTTAAAAATGTGCTTTATGGATTAGAGATTTTACTGCGTCAGTATACTCTCGCGTGTACTGTTTCCAACGTCGTCGCATAAATTAATGTTATCTCGCGGGGATTATGCTGGGTTGAGTAGAGCGTGCGATGGCATTACCGCATGATGAAATTTGATGTATTTCTTTTTGTTGGCTGATTAAGTATTTTTAGGGTTTCGTGACTCGCATAATCAATGAACGCGCTTTGAACAAATAAAAAAAACTTAAGTAACTGTTTTTCATAATCATCGTGACATATTTTTTAAATTCAATTTTTATTCACAGGAGTTTTAAATTTATATAATTGCAGAAGAAAACATTAAAATATATTCATCATATTTATATTCTATATACATAAAATTAACTATTTAGCTTTTGTTAATAATTTAGTTACAAAATTTTGCAAATTGTTATAACAATTTTTAACAGATAATATTAATCTTGTTTAAAAAATATGAAATTTCTATAATCTCTAATCTCCAAAAAATAATTCTTTTATTCAGCTATAACCAATTATTATATGTACACATAAGGGATGTTCAATATATTATGTAATATTATTGTTAGTATAAACAAATCGATAAAGAATTGACAGGTACGAATATATATTTAATGTATAAAATTACATAAAATAATTTCCGTATCTTGAAAATTCGATCAAAACTTGCAGTTTGGTTAGGTGACCAACTTTTTCCATTCGTTTTTCTCTTGAGAATATTCGAGTTAAAGAGAGAGAGAGAGAGAGGGAGAATTTTTGCCAGTTTTACCATGTAATTGATTGGAATTTTCTCAAAATATATATTTTGTAGGAATTCACTCATGAAACCGAGATCCAATTTTATCTTTCCGTTTCTTCGAGTGCATAAAAAATATATATCGAAAGTATCGAGCTACTTCACACGCACGCGAATCTAAGGGTTTATTTACGTTAAAAATTACCGATGCACTCTTTTCAAAACAAGCGTTGAAAAACATTAATTAATAGCGAATCATATCGTCAATTAAAAAGAAAAATATTACACTTCAACTTACCGATGCTGTTTTCCCATTTTTACTCGTGACTTTTAACAGCGACCCTTCGTACCCCTGAAACACAAAAAAATATTATGTTATTAAAATACATTTACATTAAAATATATTATTTGTAGTAAATAACTATAATATAATAAAATAAATATTTTTTGAACTTTAAAATATTTGTTACATTTTAATTATTAGAAGAAATATAAAAGATAATTAGATTTAAATATAATTGCTTATTTATACAAAACTATAAACTAAGAAATAAATATATATTTATTAAAAATGATAAAATATGATACAAAAATTGATTCTTGAGAAATTGTTCTTTGTGAAATTTGATATAAATAATTTCTAGCTATTTAAAAAAAATCTTTTCTTATCTTAATTAATGATTTTTAGGAAATTAATTCTTAACAGTTCTGATATATTTGCATTCTAATTGTGATAATCTTCTCATATTGTCATCGATTTGAATTCGATGACATGATATAAGCATGATGTACACCTCTGTAATAACTATCACGCTGTTAATCACAGATCCATATTTCATGCATGCGAATCATCATGCCTACTCTTATCTTGCACAAACGAAATTGAGTTTCTAACAAACGTGAAATCGATTTCACGCACATGCGCATGAACATACGAAAATTTAACGCGCCCTCGTTAGATTGTTACACATATTTGGAGAATTAAACAAGATGATTGTCATTATCTCAGGTCATTATACTGCGTATGTATAGAAACAGGTGCGAGAGCAAATATTACCCGGCATCAAACGCGCGTTTATAATGTCAGAAACTATTAAAGCGAGCGAAATTATAATCACGCTCGAGGCAATTCATTATAAAAAATTCTAAATTAACTGTTAATCTCGAATCTTATCCTTTTTAATGATGCTCGCGTAAAATATGGCTAGACTGACCGATTTTTTCAGTTATTAGCGGAATAATATCTATTAGTGTGCAATTTAAAAAATCTGACAGTATACTATCCTTCTATCTTTAATGCTTATAAACAAGAATGTATAAAAGAAATGTATTTTCTATTGAAAAAAATATAGCGCATATACAACAAAGACCTCGCCAAAATGCACTCATCGAGGATCCGTTAGCAACAAAATTCATGAAGACCATTAAAAATAGCGAAGCATCAAGTGAAAAGTAGGGCACGACACATTCGCATATTTTAAATATTTGACACAAATTCTAAGATACCAGCGAATTTCTCGACCATCGCTTAAATTATTAAGCGACCTACTGCAAACGTGCTTTCCAACTCCAAGAGCTCTACTGTGCTGTTGCAAGAAAAGCCGATTATTCATTTTGTACATAAAGGCGTTTTTAATTCACTGCGAGAAATACCTCGTTATTGCGCTATCAAGTATCTTGTCTGGTATTATCGCGAAAGATAAAGGAATCTCGCTTATAGAGTGAAAACATTTCCTTAATTTTTATGGTAGCGATGCAAGTGGAACGCGCGCGCGCACGAGATGAGCACTCGATTACATGCGAACGCCGTAACTCGGTGCTCATTACCTGAGTAGCAAACTGTTAATAATCGCGCGATCGCGATGGAAGTGCTAATTAACGAAGCCGCAATTAGAGAGTGCCGTAAGTCTCGGAATATCTATTCGGCATACTGCAAAATGTTTTTCGGATTTAAACTTGGATCCGCGAGCGGACGGCTAAAAAATACTCTTTACTACTTAAATTTATATAGAAGTATCATGACGCTAATCAATTGTGGCCGCGTAATCATGAAAATAATGTAAATCACAAATTTTTCGTGTAAATTCTCAAAACTAACTTTTTCTCTTTTAAATATTAAATACGATATTTTTCATAGATATAATTCTATAAAAAATATATATTTTTCTATAGCGGTAAAACTTTGCAAATTTTAATTAATTAAAATTTTATATAATGTTTGAAAATACATAACAATTTATTAATTGAAGAACTTTAAATATTCAACTGAATCGACTCTCTTTGTGCAATTTTGTATTAACAACTCAGAGATAATTAATGATAAATTCTTATTTTGCCTAAATATATCTGCATGCATTAATTTAGATTTAGATGCTTGAATCAATATACAAAATTGTCGAGATATCTTACATTCTTACAACATTCTCTCTCTTGGCAACCAACATCATGATCGCGCATCATTAATCAATCTCTCTGCTAATTATAAAATATATCACCAAAATTTTCCAAATATCTTACAATATTCTTACGACATTCTCTCTCTTGGCAACCGACATATTAATCCTGCATCATTAATCAACCTCTCCTAATTATAAAATGTATCATCATTAAATTTTTAATATCAACTAAGACAAGCATTTCTAATTCTTTAAAATTCTACAAAAACATATAAAATTTTAATTACACGGGAAAGCAAAATGAAGAACTGTCTTTAGGTCAAACTATTAGATCAATCAATTATCCTTATTCAATTTTCTTCATTAAGAAGAACATACATAATTAATGCACATAACGTTATAAATTTTATTATAAAGTTGTCATTCCTTTTCTAAATATATATATATTATATCTTTCAGATCCACTGTGTAGCACTTCCCAGGTATTCATTTTCAACATTTTTGACGCTTACGCTCTGCTCGGCGCCTTGCACATTATTAATTAACTTCCCTTAACTATGAAATATTGCAGTCATTAAAAAGCTGGTCTCCCGGGGGAGCATAATCGAGTTTTCACCGTTCATATGTTGTGTTCGCGCGATGAAATGTGCAAATAACCTCTGCGCTTCTCCAAAAGTTTTCGACGACGGCGAGCGACTAATCCGCTCGGCTCTTCTTCCGACACGCTGAAAATTTATCGTAAATTCACGTGGGAAACGGGTCGTGCGACGCATTATGCGCCACGTTTAATGTTACGATATTTCAAAGACGATTAATAACCCGATTTCACGCGGCAAGACTCTTTGCGCGCGCGCGAATCTCTCGATTCGCGGGCGAAAATAACGCGCGCTCTCGCACCTCTCAAGGTTTATTGTCCCGCGGTATGTCGCCAGTTATGTGTATCGATGCCAAGAAACTGCGTTGCTCTTGATGTGAGAAGTCGCGACAATTTGTATATAAGACAACCGTCATCCAATATACATCACTCCTACGCTCTGTCGCCAATAGAATGTACGAGAAAACGCGGAGGTTTCCGAATTCGTAGACTGCATCGCGATCCGACTGGATACAACTCTTGTCATTTTAATAATATTCTTCTCTATTGCATAACATCATATATGTAATGCTATAACTTCTTATTTATTTGCAAATGAAAAATTCTATTTGTATTGTTACAAGTAAAGAAATAACATATAAGTTATTATTTCTTGCTGTATGGTATAAACAGAATGCATTAAAAGTGTTGCATCTAGAATTTTATTTTTACATTTTATTTCATTCATTATTCGTAACAAAAAATGAATAGTGCATTACTATTATAAATGATTAAATAATGGAATATAATATATTAAGTTTCTAGAATATATTGAAATAAGAAAATTGTATTTTTCAATTAATTTTAAGTAGATTTTACTTTGACAGAATTTTAACGAACATAATTAAACTTAAGAAAGTACTTAAGCATTAATATAAAATTTACGATAAGAAAACCTTATCTTTAAATTCATCAAAAGAAATTGATTTAAAGTTACAATAATGTTTAGTATAAAATTGATTTTCATAAAAATTTGTATATATGACGTCGTATCACAATATTATATTTATACAATAATAATTTTATTTTTATTTCATTCTTTTCTTTATTTTATTTTATTTTTTCAATTTTTAAATATTCCATATTATTATATAATAATTATGTTTTAAAATTATGATTAATTTCTTAAGCTGCTATAATTTTATATATACACATATATATATATATATATATATATATATATATCTGTTCCAGAATTACAGAGCACTCTGGGAGATTCCTAAGATTATTTGGAGACGATTTTTCCTCAACAAAAATGTAGAGGAAGGTCATCATTTTTTGCATTTTCCCAATTTTTACCATCATTTGTAATTAACACTTAAATTAAAATTCTACTAAAGTAAACTCTATCTGAAATTAACTGAAAAATGTGATTTTGTTATACTTGTTTCCACAAGACTTGATTTGCGAGAAACTCTTTATTTTTAATCGCTTGTAACTTGAAAATTATTTGTGCCTTGACATTTTCGCTGAGGAGAAATCGTCTCCAAATAATCTCAGGAATCTTCCATTAAGATAATAATTTTGGAACACCCTATATATATATGTGCACATATAATTTTATCGTAAACATACAACCACTAAGAAAATTTCAAATCAAAAAAAGCTTTTAAAATTATGATTAATTTTCAATTCGATAGAAGGCTTTTAAAATTATTATATTCTATATAAACACTAAAGTAATTCCAATTTGATAGAAGGCTTTTCAATATTAAACATAAGTGCAACAATCTTGTTCTTTACTTTCATTCACGAAACTAATCGGAAAATTACTATATTACATTTCACTGTGCAAAATAATTATTTAAAGTGCCTTAAGAAATTGTGAGGTAAAAAAGAGGAGATCCTCGACCATTTCTATGTATATTTTGCGCACGGAGCTCGTAGTACTGACAGAAATGTATAAGCATACGCACACACGACTAATCCTAATCCCTTTGAGCGAACTGCTACGAACGATATCATGAATATACAAAACAAGGATGAAGTAAAACGAGTGCAAAAAAACACGCCATGTTACGCCGTCTTTTTCGCCGGCGAATAACGATACGCTCGAGAGAATCTCCCGGATTTAACTTTCGAGGGAGATTTCCAAATGGAGCGAGAACAATTTCCCCGTTTTTCCATCTGTCTTTCCTTTCGCAGCTATAAATGACCGCGGTTTCTTTTCTCTCTAGCTGCTGTCGGTTTAAATCGCGATTGAATTTCGTTCCGGACACTTACGAATCGTATTTAAGTTTCACATTTATAGTAAAGTCTTCGATAAATTTTGGCAGATTCGTTGTTGAATAAATTATTTCAATTAATAATATGGTAATATAAAAATGGTACCTAATATAAAATTTCAGATAATAGATAAAGTAAATGGAAAAATATTGATTTAACAAATATTAGGATATATTAGTACAATTATGATTAGACATATAATTAATTTTAAGTTTTAATATTATTTTTTGTTTAAAATAATTTTTGTTATATATTTACGCTTTTGAGTTCAGAGAGCCGAAATATAAATGCGAAAAATGATCGCGGGAATTATAAAAATAATGAGCGCGTGTTAATACATAGTCAAATTATACGGACACATAAGATCATATCAGATCTCATTGCCATCGATTTTTCGTCTCAACTGATAAAGCTCAAAACGCATACTCGCGTAATTGGCACCGACATAATTAACCCCCTAGACAAACTAACCTAGGATCCCAAGCCGTGCAAATATGATGTTATAGAGAAGTACCGTCTCTCTCGCAACGGGTGGTCGGCGTAGACGAGCATGATTCATAAGGGGAATATTCCCCTTGTGAATACTGTTCGAACGTTTCAGTCATAACATTGCGTTTCGCACGACGCCGCGAGAACGATAGAATGTAGATGAGCTTATTGAATCTCAACATAGCGAATTAAATGTGACAGTGAAACGCCAGATACAGAGGTATTTAACATACGTCAGATACGGCGACATTTAACATTGACGCGAAACTAATAAATGCAAGAGATTCTTCAAACTACGCATTTTCTAAAAAAAAAAGAGATATAAATAAATATATATTAATATAATTTACATTATAATGTATATGTGTTTCTAGATTTCGATATCTTCGAATTCAGATTTAAATTTATAAAATGAGACGTAGAGATAGAGAACTAGAAATAGAATTTGTAAAATGAATAATCAATTATAAAATATAGGTATAATTAAATGATTAATTATACAATATATGATTAAATGATTCCAATTGCAAAATTATTTTAAAAATGCCACTTTTATTTAAATATAATATTGTAAAGTGTTTAGATTGTAAAACGTCGAGACGCAGAAAAATTCAAACGTTTAAATTTTTGATACCTTGAAAATATCCTGAAAGAGTTCTATAATTCATACCCTTTGCACATCTCTTTCAATTCGCAAAAAATCTCTTTCGGATCTCCGAAGTCCATTTCCGACTGTCTCGTTTTTCGAATATTATGCGCTCGCAATAGAATTTTAATGTGCTTTGAACTTTAGATCCGTCAATATCATTTTACAGTTACATACATTTAGGTCCTCGCGCATTCAATGTCAAAATATCTAGTTTTTCAAATCTCAAATCCTCTTGCGCTCCACCCTTTGATCTTGACACACATCGCGGTTACGTGTCTAAATATATAAAATAAAACGAGTAGAGAGATTCTCAAAGAACTCACCTCGTACGCTCTGAAGAGTAGATAGAGCTCCCTCGGCTTGGTGTCCATCGGCAAGCCGCTCACGAACAAGGTGCGCACCTGAAACAGAAGAGAGAGAGAGAACGTTAATCTGAGTTAATTAACCTAATTGCCGGTCTAGAAAGAACCGAGAGAGAGAAATAGAGGGAAAGAAGGGAGACGAACGAAGAGAGACGTATATCGAGATGACTCGGAGACGAGAGAATCGACTTTCTCGATTTGACTTCTGCCCTCGTCCATCAGACGAATCGATAGCTAATTGCAGAATCAATGTAAGATGCCTCGGGAGTGCAAGGAGTCGCGGTCCCCCTTTCATTCGTCTTCCTTTTTAATTTCGCCATTAATTCGGCAATTTACAGTGGCGAGTCTAATTAATTATGATTCAACCCCCGAAGATCTTCGAAAGTGATTCCCTGAAGATATTTCTTCCCCCAATATCGATCATCATTTCCCGCCCACTCGTTGTTGGCATGTTCGAATTAATGCGATATTGTTTCGCTTACAACGGAGAATGCAAATCGACTTTACGTATATTGAATGCCGTCATCGAACAATACAGCGAGAAAGGAGACTGATTTGACGTGGCTTACGCTAGTAAACCTCAACGTGTTGATATGCAGATAATTACTAGCCTCTAGCAAGCGTTCTCTTTTCATTAAGAATGTTAATTACTCGTAATTTGTTCATTATATTAACAGCATGCAGACGTTTTTATGCTATTGTAAAAATAAAATGTAATGGTTCATATTATTATTAATATTATTCCCGGCGTTAATCAATTGACTTTGAATTTGGTAACAATTTAAATTTATATTTCTAGAGCGCACACGTTATTCATATTATAATAATTAATTATAATGCAAAATATTCATATTAAAACATGCAAAAAAGTAAAAGTTATTATGAATAAAAAATGAAATTTTCAATAAAATTACATATCAAAAAAATATCACATATATAAAATAACCTGGAAAAATTATTCAATATATATATTCGAGAGAGCAAATTGATTGTAAGAACACACAAGTGGATCCTTTGATTAATTTTCTCTATAAGTATTCATGAATTAATAGCCATAGTACACCGCTTCTGTCATTAGCAAACTTTGTGCAATATTGATAAAAACTTGGATCGTGTGGAGACGTGGAAGCGCTAAAGCAAGACATGTAACTGCAACCGCGTCGCAGGTCGGATCGTCTACTAATGGATGAGACTAAGAGAGTAAACCGGTAAAGTTTCGCTGGCCAAGTTACGTGAGCGTCTTATATCGCGCGGGCTTTAAGTAATTGCTGCGGCTGTGTACATGCGCTCGGTGCAACATGCGCTGCGCATGCATCGCAGACGTAGATATACGCGAGCAAGTGCGAGCGGTAAGTGCGTCTCGCCACCTAACTTATAATGATCTCTAGAGCGGAGCATCAAATTGCCGCAATGAGGTTGCAGCAATTAATGAAGTTAAGAAACACCGAGACGGTGATAAAAGTTTGACGCACACGCGCGGATCTAATTACTCAGAAGTTTCGGCCTGCTGCTCGCATAATTCTTATAAAACCACTCTCCATCGGCAAACGGCTGACTGTCAAACGATTTACGGTCACAAAAATGTAACAAAAGATCGAAATAGTTGAGGTTGAGTGAAACCATAACTATATAGTCCGGATTAATTTGAATTACAATATGTTAAATGTAGGACATAATAGAGATTAAAAGTAACAAAGAGAGAATATATATAACTTATATTATTTAGATTAAAATTATCTGCAAAGAACAAAAAAATTATTATATTATATATATATTTTTGTAATTTTTTCCGATTATGAACGAAACTCTTTAAACTATACGAAATTTCGAATTATTAAGATTTTATTGTACTTAGTACCGAGCTGACCTAATTGAAAAGAAAGGAATGCAGGTTGATTGAAAAAAGAAAGGAATGCGAATTATTCTCCCTGAATTAACTGATTAGATCGCAGAATAAATGCCGCTCGCGTGAGGCTGAGCAATCCAGTTATAAAGCGGTTTTTAAATACTTTAATAACAATTATGTACAATGTAGAGAAACCTACAAAAGGAATGTAATCGCTCAATACATGGAAAAGTATATTTTTCTATCGCTAGGTTGAATCGCCTTTCACCATCTCGAAGAAAATTTCCAGTGATAGAAATGCAAAAATTGATATTCTAGTTTTCTAGAAATAGAGATTAGATTCTAGAGATAGAGAATAGATTCTAATAGATATTCTAGAATTAGAGAAACTTAATTTAAAGAAAATTAAGAGATTCAAAGAGAATTTAACATTTTTAATTTTTAATATTTCACACAAATATTTCTATTCTATTATTTCAATTTTTGATTAAATTAAAAAATCAACTTGGCAAAATTGATTTTGACGAATATTAATTTTGATTGATCTTAAAAAATCAACTTTATTATAATCTTGATAAACGATAATTATTCTAACAATTATTCTAAATATAAAATTTATTTTCCGTTTTTTCTTAATCGGCATAATATTTTCAATTAAAACGATGACTTCTCTCAATCTACGTCATTATACATATTTCTTCTTTTAACAACATAGCAAAATCGTTTCATGTGCCTACAAGTATGGTATATATTACTCGTTCGTTACGCTAATTAAACACAGCGCACATTAATTAGATCTTTATCTAAAAAATTGTCGGTTTCCTATTCTTCTTCCTCACTTCTTTTCCGCATTGTAAATTTCGAGCGCATTCGCAATCTTAGCCGAGGCGTAGCTTCTAAATGACAATAATTGATCATAGACGAGCGAGTCCACTCCCAGCTAGTTTGCAGCTGACCGTGTCGCTAGTTCTCATTGTTTCATCTTCAAAACTATGCCGCGCTGTCACTTGCACATCCGCTGGCGACACTCCTCGTCCTATATTTGTGTTCCCCTTTTAGTGGCCGTTGTATTTAGAAATAATTTCGTATATTAACGCGCATATGCGCGAAATTAAAATTTGCGCGACATAAAAATTTTCCCGTTATTTTTTTTTATTTATATAAATATATATATAATTTTTTTATAGATAAGATCATCAATTAAATTAATATTAATATATAGATTTTTTTCTCAGCAAAAGTTTCATTAAATGCAAATTTATTTTCGTTATATTTTGATTTAAATATATGTCTTTATAGCTTTAACATTTAAGTGGTAAAATTTCAATACGATAAATTTTACTTAAATGAAAAATCGCTATTTACATCTGCTTGAAAGGTAATCAATAAATTTCACTAGTATCTCAATAATTCAAAGCTACGGGAAACTATTTAGATGTAAATTAATCTCTAGTGTTTTAAAAATAGTTTCAATAGCAACAGATTAATCATAGGCTCGGTTCATTTCAAGACCGCACGTGGCAGAAGGAAGACACGGATTCGTTACCGTCCCCTCGTTAATTTCCGGCAGGAAGCATCGAGGACAAAAAAGAGGCAAGAACAAAAATATCTACATTCTTGCATTGATTTATTTGAGAACCATGACTGTCATACTCGGACACACACACATGTGTGAGAATCTCCTTTAATAAATCAAATAATTTTCTGATTTTAAGTCAGTTAATACTATAAATAATCTCTGAAATCTTCTACGCGATAAGTAAAATATTTTAATCACATTTCAATAAATTATACCTTTCAATAAATTATATCATATACCTATATATACTTATTAATATAATAAGATTATTGTCATATGTATTATAAATCATATGTAGAAACATAAAAACATGTCGAAAGTCTGATATTGATTTACATTGCAAATTTTGATTTTCTGCAAAATATCATCATCTTATATAATCATTTATTGCAAAAAACAAAATCATAAAATTTGATAAATTCTATAATTTTCTAATCTTTCTTCGTTAAAGTTCAAGAATTAATTTCATTGAATCGCAAAATTTTGTTTATTTTATTTCACTTGTTTATTTCTTGCTGTTTATCAATCTAATAATAAATTATTTGTGTTTTATCGAAGAATTGGCATTTTAGGTATATTCCTACAGGGAATATAGACTTAAAAATCGATTCTCACAATAGTGTAAACCGAACATTGCTCCGAATGTATTGTATTGTATATTACCGTCCGGTGAATGTACACGCGGGAGGTCACCGTCTGGCTCTAAGCTCATTGTTTCTCGATAACGTGTTGGCTACGTCGGTCAAACGCAGTAGCTACCGCGGGTTTGATTAATCTTGAATCAGAATTTACAGGTAATTCGAGAGTACGCCGAGAGGAATAATTTGTAAAATGCACGCCTCACTGGGTTTCCGAATGGAAATGCGCGGTTACAAGTATATCTCTTTACAGACAGACAGAGTAAAGCCGCGCGAGATTTATTCAATCCAATGAAGTTCGGATGTGCGCGTTTCTGTGTATAAACACAATCACGTTAACGTATGACTGTATTAATGCAGCCGGTACACGAATGCAAATGTAAACGTTCGTGAGTGTCGGAAAACAGTAATAAAAGAGCGTTGCGGAAAAGAGTGATGAAATAAAAGACTGCACGCAGTTTTCCGATACAAATTATTTTACTATTTTAACGTCAACGTTGTCATGTTGGAAACAACAGACAAATTGCTAGTAAAAATATTCAATGCACTGCTTACAGAGAATTCTGAATGCAAAAATACTAAATTAAATTAACGTTGGCGAATAACAAACGTTTTTGGACTACATGCAGCGTTTAAGGATAAGCTTTTTTTATGCGTACATGAAAGAGGAAAATAATAATTTTATGTGTATAGAAATGAATATAAGAAATAAAATATTTTAAAATTAGCGAAATATATAATCTTTTTTTACACATATTATTTATAAATAATTTAATAATTTTCATATCACTCGCATATTATTTAATTTCTTGGCAATTTAATTAAACCAAATAATACTTGCTCTACTTTAGCTGCAGCACAAGTACTTTTGCATTTTCTTATCCACTTCATCGCGCTTTAAAGGAGGACGTTTTTTCAAGAGAGGCTCAATAAAGTCATATATTGATCGGATTGCGTTTAAATTGAACCGCAATGCGAAAAGCGCGTACTACACACGTATGATTTCACGTCGCATTTGGAGCGCGTCCGAGCAATTTGACGTTTTGAACGTCAAACCGGCCGATGATACCAGAATATGACAGTAGAGTTCCGGCCACGCACTCGCGGATTTCCGCGACGTGCTCTCTCGATTTTGTTGCGTGAAAAGTGAACGGTTTCGCGCGACGTGTTTTTTTAATTTTTCACGGTTAACACGATGACCACAGCGAGTTTTCGTGCCGCTGACAAGAGGATCGCTAATTCGCTTTTTGCTAAAAGCGAGAGAAGCAAAAAGCCGCTCGCCGTATAATTGCGTTAAAATAACTCAATACGAGTTTTCGATAAGATGGAAATCAATCAATCTATACGTGGTACTTTATTAAGAGATGTCATCTGGCAACAGTTAAAGATCAATTTTTCAAAAGCGTTCTCTAATAGCACAAATGTCATATAAGTATAAAAATCTCTACCTTGTAAGATCAGATGTGTATGTAATTATGTGAGAAATTTTATAATATAGTGCATATAATTACAATAAATTCTGAAATCAATATATATTATTGCATGTAAAAAACGCGATATAGAAAAGTTATAATAATTTAAAAGCACCTCTAAACCTTCAAAATCCCGCAAAAGCACTCCTTAAATTTTATCTCTGGTTGTCTCTTTACGACATTTTACGACAAATTTTCTCCGCTCTAAATCTTTCACCGCGGTCCTAACAAGTTTATATACCGCAAAAAAGGCGTGCACGGTAAATACACAAAAATGAACTTCGTTTTAAAGCGCGCGCGAAAAAGATCACACGGATGATAAAATAATATCGAGCAATCGAGATTCGAGTATTCGCGTTCTCGTTTCCATAAAGACGAATCGGAAATCAGCGCGACGTGAGTCGTCCGCCCGCGGCAATTAAATCATCTTCATAATCACAATTATACACGTTCGTGAATATTCACGTGGCGCGTCAGCTGGCATATTCGCACTCCTCGATCTAATCTTCTCGTAATTACGGCGGGTGGAATTTTCGAGCGCCGATTCGATCGAGGCGCGCCGACGAGCAAGGAGCGTGCTTCCGTTAACGCGGGACGAAATAAAATACCGGAGCTGGGGTCCGATGGGCACGAGCTCGTTTTCAGCGTATCTATTCCCCGCAGATGCATGCACACACAACATATTCGCCAGTTATACACAACAAACATAACTTGCATTATCTCCTTATAAATGGTGTATCAGATTTTATGATGGTTGCGTCGCAGAGAATGCTTATTTATATTTGGATGCTATGCATTTTCAAGAAAAGAGTTTCGATGAAAAAGTTTTTTAAATATCAAAAAACTCGAAAATGATGTTTTACATTTTAGCACTATGAAAATTCTATGTATATGTCTCCTCGGAACAGTATAATCTTTTTAAAGAAATGCGGTACATATAATTAATATATATTATTATTATTATTATTATATTTGAGCATTGAATTTTATTGAAATTTAACACTCAATTTTTATCACGTTAAAAATGTGAGAATTAATAATTTTTAATTGTATTAGCTTTTAATTATATAGCTCATTGTTTGACATAACTAAAAATAAAATAAAGCTATTAAATCATAAAATACAAATTCTACAAAAATTCAATTTGCTAATTAATAAATTTTTAATATAGTTCTCATAACGATTGAAAAAAAGACTAATATTACAGATAATAAATATTTCCATTATGATAAAAGAACGCACTGAATCTAAAGGCTAAGAGCGTCACATTGCCATTTTTCACGTATTGCCCTTATCTTTATTCGTGCCAGAATTTTTGATAGTGTAAGGGAGATATAATATGTAGCTAGAGATGTAATATATATATATATATATGATATATTTAATGACAGATCGAAGGCTATATTTTAAAGTTATGTATTGTTATTGCAGCGATAACAATTAAATAACCAATGATAGTTCACATGAACTGTCACAGAGTTATCAGATATATCTTCAAATATCGTATTTTTGATAAACAATTTAATCTTAAAAATTTTTGAATTTCTTCAAAAATGTAATTTTCACTTAATTTTTAATAACTTTTACCTTTACAAAAATGTTTATATCAAAATTTCCACATTATCTGTATAGAGAATTTTATTTGTGCAAAAAATGCATTATGCATAAAAAGAAATTGACCCCTTTTATGTGCTAAATATATTTAAACGTAGAGCTTATCTCGTCGGTCCAAAAATATCTGGGAAAATCGATAACTACGTGCAAGATGAGTATATATGAGGTATTTACCAATGTTACGCAAGTGATATAATAGCAGTTATTAAATTGCGATGGTACGATTATATGAGCGTAATAAAGTGCATTATTAATTATTATCCTTTACGCTCGACCATGGCCGCATTATCCTTTCCAGTGAGACACTTTAAGTGAGTAAGCGGTAAGCACGGTGTAATTAATAATAGGATCGCTAGGCGACATGCTATTTTTGCGCACGTTTTCGCCCGAGTTTTCGTCGGCGATATTACACGCGCCATACGGAAGAAAACGCCTGGGGCGTTCGGTTCCCTCGCGAGCCAAGAAAGCATCTCTCGAAAACAGCACTCGTTACGTCCCCTACGATCAAGTGTCACGGGTGTATAAGTACGAGTGGCAGTTCGTAACAAAAGAGCGGAATTAATCGGGAATCTCGGACACGCACGTGTTGGATCTTTCATCGTGCTGGGTTACGTGCCAACTCGCTCTTGCGCTAAATCACGGTTTCGGTTAGCCGCAAGATCGCATTTGCGTGCAGCAAAACAGAGCGTTTATTTTACGCAAGATGTCCCTCGCGTTTATCGGAAGTGACTCCTTAACGAAAATCGTTTTACGAGGTAAACATCTTCATGAAACTAGGAGCGTGACAAATTATTCGTTCCCGGATGTCGGAGTTATTTTATTTCGCAAATTGAACAATGTTATAATAGATAATTTAATTTAATTTGTGATACCTTTACCTATATTAAGTTTCTATATTAACATCTTTTATGAGTTCTCTCTAATATAATTTTATTGTATTATTAATACAATCTTAATGATAATTATACAATCTTGCTGGCTACTTTAAAAAAGTCAAAAATTCTAAAAATGTCTTGATATGATATCGTATAACTCGTATATACATGTACTCGTATACATATACACATATGCAACTGGCTATAATTGAGATCTCTATTATAGAAGCAAAGCAAGGCTAACTACGGCAAATGAGATATTGAGGCTGCACTTTGTCAATTTATGATATCATTAATTTATACAACCATTTATAAATGAATAAAGACTGTTATTTTTTATTTGTCCTTCTTGTAAATATAATTACTTTTTTGGAATTAAAAATTTTTTTAATTTCTAATATAAGATTTTATAATAATAAGCTGAAAATTCTATTAAAATTAAATTTATTTAAAATTAAAATCAGCTAATAACAATATACTATTGCATCATTGCAATTCATTAAAATTTGTTAATATGAAATATATTTATTTTTTTAATTTCTAATTATAGAAAATATTTTGAAATTATTAATGTTTTATTGAAATAAACAATAAAACCACCAACATATCTTAAAATTTTGATATTTATTGGAACGAACATACCATATTTTACTTCGTAAAATATATTGCTGCAGATACCTTTTGAGTTTCTTTCATTTTTATCTTTCATTCTGCAAACAAAGATGTTTCCTTTCTGCTCCATTGCTAATAAACACAACTTCTGATCGTCTCTTTTATTTATATATCTGTTCTTATTCTTCTTATTCTTCTACTATAGCATTAATTTTGTTCAGCAGACTTTCTTTTCTTTTTTACACGTGAAATGCACTTTCCCTATTCATACACAAATCAACTTGAGTCATTATGAATTTGCAAATAATTCGCACAATTATTTTATTTGAAAAGAATTGGTCTCTTCATATATGTATATGTATGTGTAACTTAACATATTCTTTCCTTTTCGTGAGAAACGAAATACATATGCACACATATTTATATGTGTTAATATATTAAACTATTATTATTTACTTGCATATTTCTTTTTGCCTATTATCTTTCTATCAAAACTCTACGTAGTCTACGTCTATTGTCATATTATCTATGAAATATCTGCGATCGAAAGAAACTGCTCGATACTCTAGCAACACCGTATACGTTCGAACGATTCGAGTTCCCGGCGATGCAAATACCGGAAGCAACGGGGTTGCATTAATATATCCCCGCAGTAACAGCGTGGAAAGTAAGAGTAGAGCGATCAGCAACCGGTGTACAAACGCAGTGCCACGAAATGAATGTGAGGATCGCACACATGGCGCACATTACAATTGCTTTGACCTCGCACGCTTTCATTATTGATGCCGTAGTCGCGGCTGTTCGCTACATTGTGACAAGAGAGACGTTATATTGTGCGAGAAACCAACGTGAAAACAGTTCTGCTACCTTTTGTAAAACGTCTCCCTTGCGATTTCTACGAAACGCAGGAAATTGTGGCAAGGTGACCGACCGTTGCATGACATTTCTCAACGTGCAAGATGCAGATCGCACACTCGGTTTTTATTCGACCATGAAGTAGCTGCAAAAACTGTCGCGGAATAAAACGAAGTTTATATCGAAAATCATTACCAGAAGTTTACGAGTTCAATCTGCATTCTTTCTCTTATTCGCTCGCTCTTATTTTTGTATGGTCTTGTATTCATGTTGTTTAAAAGAAAAAAATATTGACACAAAAAACAATATTGCAGTGATGTTTTTCAATTATCTTTTAAAATGAAGAAATAAATATACTCGAATTTGCGCAGATTCCTAAAAAGATTGCAACTGATTTAATTGGATACAATTACTGAATAAATAATACGTTAGTAATTATGATATATAAATTACTTCTATAGCGTTATAGTTCAAAATGTAACAGTATACGCCCACTCTTAGTTTATTATCCACATGATGGTGTGACCGAAGGGAATGTCATCCCTTGACATATTGTAAACCAGAATAAAATAGCTTCTCTACTAAAAAATAGAAAGGGGCATAAAGGTAATTATGCGACATTTCAGAAAGCAGAATGATTTTCTGGCTTTCTCCGGGCTCAATTTTCGTTTAATTTACTTAGTCGTTCGATTAAATAACTAATCATGACAGGACTGTAACTACTGTAATTCGAAAACTAAATATAAACTGCACAATATAAATAAAATGACGGGTTAATGCGATTTTAACGACCTAATTGCAATTGAAAGGAAGATTAAGAACGATGACATCGTGATCACAGTAATGATATTTCTAATATGCGTTATAAATATAACTGTATAAATATAATCTTCCACCAATTTTTTCAACAAATATTGATTTTCGCCGACATTTTTTTCTCAATAATGATAAATATTATTTTCACGCTTATTATGTCAAGTTAATTGACATATGAAATGTTGATATACTTGGATTAAATACAAATTAATTATATATAGAGATATGTCTAAAATAAATCAATTTTTGCTTTTTGACATTATGTGTTTTCTCTTTATATTTTACACTCTCTAAATATATGTTTCAATTTATACAGATTGCATGAATTATATATGATGTTTAATTAATTTTGTAACAATTTTTCTTTACAAAAATTATGAAATGTCAATAATTTTTAAATTATGAGTGACTGTACAAAAAAATGAAAATATTTTATTTTAATATGTGAACTATTTTCAAAAAGAATTAATGTTAAAAATTGAAAAGATATAAAAGAAATATTTCCTAAATATTTTTCTTAAGAAAAACTTAATTTTGTATTACAAAATCGATACAAACTGGATTTTTCATATTATTGAATATATATATATATAATTTTAATTTAAAAACATGTATTTTATATATCTCATTATTCTAAATTCTTTAAAAATATGCAAAAATTTACAAATCAACACAACATATCGCTGACTTTGTCATCTCAAGGAAAACATTTTATTGAATTTACTCTTGCGTTTATATACATACATGACGCGTACGTTCGTAGTAATAGCGTCATTCATTATTAATAACACAGCCGGTAGACTGAAAGAAAGTTATCCCACCGTCAGGTCAAGAGAGAAAAGTTCGCGGTGAACGTTTTGTCGATATAAGAAATTCTAAGGAAAGACTCGAGCGCGGGAGACTTTAGAGCTCAGGCCTGGCCCGAGGCCATTGCTAGTGTATAGTCGAGGTCGAGAGATAAAGAGAGGCAAATAGATAGAGAAGAGGACGTACTGAAGGGAGTAAGAGAATGTCTCGAGAAAGAAAGAAGAGGCAAATAGCGAAATAAAGGGAGATGAAAAAAAAGAAAAAAGTTCCTGTAAAGGGAAAGGACAGGATTATAAAGAAGAAAGAAAAAGAAAGAGAAAGAAAGGATATGTAAGTGAGAAATAAATGCCTGAGAGAAGGATGAATCTGTGTGAAGAAATGAGAAAAAAATAAGAAGAAAGCATGCGTGTAGAAGAGAGAGGGTTAAAAAAGGAGAAAGAGGAAAACAAACTGAAGAATACAAAAATAAAGAACAGAAGTAATATGAAATGGAATAAATTGAAATGCAGAGAAAAAAATAATGTGTACTATTGAGCAACTGGAAAGAGCGAGCGAGAAAAGAAAATTATGGCGTAAAGAAAATGCTGTGAATAGAAAACAGCAGATGACGAAAAAAGAAAGAAAAAAACCGAGAAAGAAGGGATAGAAAGGGTAACGTGCATTGCGGAAGAGAATGCAATGGAGCGAAAGAGAGATGGAAGAGAGAAATCGCTATGTTCTATCAAGAGGGACGGAAGAGCCAAAAGATGAAAGAGTTGCAAAAGAGAAGAAGCGAGATAAAGACAGACCCGTGAGAAGTAGAAAAAGACCGAACCGACAAATAGAAAGAGGCAGAGAGAATGAGAAAGAAATAAAAGAACAAGAAAGAAAGCAAGGTGTATACAGGGTGTTCGATGAATTTTAATCTGAAAGTCAGAATTCATTTTATAACTCAATGTTTTTTTAACAAAAATCTGAAAACATTTCCCTTTTTCTTGTTTGCTTCATTTCTTTCATTAAATATCTCTTAAAGAAATAACGAATGGAATTTAAAATTTTAATTCGCATAAGTATACTTTTTTCAATGACATCTAATTGAAAAATGATTGATTAGATCTTGATAAATATCTGAATAAAATTGAATTTCATATCTCGTTGAAAAAATCAATTTTGACGATATATCTCTAGTTGAAGAAGTTGACTTGAACCACCCTGTACATACATGTACAAGCGGTGAAGAGGCAAGCCGGGGCCGGGAGGATTGTGGAGGGTGTCGAGGGTAAGAAGAGGCGAAGGGCAGGAACTGAGCTGAGGTCGAGCTGGCGACGCTGTGTCTGTCTCGACGTTTAAGAACGAGGGAAGCCGACGCAACGGGCCGATCATTTATTCATGCGCTCCGAAATGATTCCAGCCTTGTAACCGGCCGATGCGGTGTGTGACGCGAGTCGCACTTACACGCGGCTTTGAATTAAAACGTCAGCCTGCCATCCTTACAGCACGTCGCTGCCTTTCACCGACCGAGATTCGCGCGACCGACATTATGCGAAGCGAAGCCGGCGTTCGTCAAGTGCAAATACTTTCCGACTTCCGGACTTACAAATCTTAAATCTGTGAAATTACAGAGCGTTTTTTGTGTCAATATTTTTTTCTTTAGAGATGCGGTTATTAAAATTAAAAGGGATTTTAATTCGTCTCTTTAATATGTTTCTTGACATAAGCAAAATGAAAGTTTCTATTTGTTTTAATATATTTTCAAATGAGTACTATTTTAATAAATAAGTATACTATCCTATTTTAATAAGTATAATTATTAATTTAGTTGAAAGACGACGACATATTTGAGCTGTGTGCGCAAGAATACAATATGAGAATAAATTAAATATAATTTTAGACTTAAAAGACTTTCAACTTCTTTCTCGTTCTGAGAGAAAAGAAGAGAAAAGAATGTTTTCTTCAATAAAAAAATAAATATTGCAACAATAATACCAAGAAATGTTTTATGTCAATATAAATTCTTGATTCGCGTTGTATATAAAATAGAATATAATGGCAGTAATAAATTAAGAAAGCAAACAAGCTAAACAAGTTATTTAAATCCGAAGATAGAGATCCGTGGATTTTCTTAGAGAAAATTTGAGAGGTTATTTGGATTTATAAACGTAGAAAAAGAGAAAGAAATTTCAGATTTATAATTGAAAATTGCAACCATATAAATGCCCTACTATGTGCTTAAATTTAGAAAAATAAAACCGTTTCAAAGAATATATTCGTTTAGCGACAAAGTAGAATGAAAGTTTGTACCTAAGTATCACGCTTGAGAAAGAGCTTCCTGGTGTTGTTATTGCACGCGCACTAGATTGCCTCAACTTTTTTCATTAATTCACAGTATATATCGTTCGTTAAGAAAATCTCCGGTAAAGTAGAAGCGCAGGTTAATTAAGAGTGAGTCGTAAAGGCAAGCATGAGAAAGAGATGTTTACATTCTTAGAAGTTAATTCGCGAATCTCTCAAACGTATAATTTGCATAGAAATGAATTGCTATCAGCTGTTTTACGCCATTCATACCGTGACAAAAATTCTTATAATTTGATTTCATATCGAAATTTTGCAACTAATTAATTCATTAATATTTATTTTTCCATACTTAATAAAAATAACATTTATCAAATTTATTGGTGATAAAACTCTCAAAAATGTTATGTATAGAATACAAAATAAAATAAAATCTTAAATTAAGTTAGCACGTTAAGTTAATGTATCAACAATTTTCACTCGATTCAAATTTTATTTTTTTTTTTAATTATGCAACATTTATAATTAACCAAAAATAACTCTTTTAAATTTATAATAAAAATAATAAAAATTAATGGTTCTCGCAAACTTTACATGTTTGATATGCATCTCACAATCAGTCAATGATAACTTCTAATTTTTTTCGTAACAGTCTCGCGGTTATATATTTGGTACATGTATATTCGGCGTAATATTTTACGAAACATTGTTCCGCGTAACATCGTCCTATGGGAGTTTCCCTCAGAATTTAGTGGGAGTTATACTTGTAAACGGGTGTGCCTGTATCCGAGCAGTCGTTAACAATACGCGCTCATACATGCTGGCACATACTTACACTCGTACTTCATCGTGCACTTTTAATCCAACGCGCGGGTATCGCGCATTTTAATTCAAAACTGCGCGAGAAAAACGTGCTATTTATGACGTTGCCGCATTACCGCATTAAGTTATCCCACACGAGCGCTCGTATTTCTGCAAAGGATTTTTCATCCCCACGCGCAAATCACGCTCAGGACCCGCATCAATCAACTCGTCTCGAATCGTTTAATTTAGACACGCTTAAAAGCCCTTAACCTGCCCAAACGAGATTTTAATATACGACCCGGCGAGAGAGCGTAAAAGATTTATGACCAACGGACCACCCTTCCAAATCATAAAACAGCAATGTGTTGAAAAGGCACTTTCTTAATATGATTGGAGACATAACTGATTACCTAAGTAAAATTGACGTGTATTGTGCCACGTTCTCGAGAATCAAATTTGAAAATCATCTCTTCATATGAAAAAGTAATAATAATGTATATGGTAAGTAAAATTGTATAATTAATTATTTATATACCATATATTTATAATTGAATTCTCAACACATATAATTGTAACAAAATATTAATTTAAAAAATCTATTAAAGATAAATTTATTTCTTAATTAGTATCAATTCTCAAAATTGATAAATAAATAAAAATATATAAACATTAAGAAAATTAAATTTAAATAATTTAAAAAATTAAATATATTAAAACTTAATTATACGTATATATTGTAAGTTAATAATATAACTTGATTTTTTTTTAATTTTAAAATATAATTTTTTAATGAAATCTTAGCATAAATCCCCAATTACATATATTGTGCTTAAATTGAGTGCGAATTATATGTAATTCCACGTATTTTAAAATGTAATTTACGAATCCAGTTTAACGTTTGCAATTAAGTGTTGATTTTGTACAAGGCTTCCAAAATGGTGTCAATGCGCGTTTCATTCGTACAGCTGGTAAGCGCCGGCGGGGTGATCATGAATAGCCTAATTGTGTAAATATCTGATTAGACATTATATTAGCAAGCAGTACATTTACTGTGCGAATTCAAAGCAGCATTATTGTTCGACGCAACCTCGGCATCAGCCATAATTACGGACGCAATGGATGATTAATCATCGACTGGTCTACTGAACTATTAAGATGCCATTGCGGAAGTCATTGGCTAAATCTCGTTAATTCTCATTTCCTCGCGCGTGTTTCCGATACTTGTTAATTCTCCTCGGCTATTAATCATTTCGAATGTCATACGGATTTTTCCAAGAAAAAATAATTCATAATGAAGCTAAAACTTATCATAATTTTTATATCTCTAAAAATACAATTAAAGAGAGTAGAAAAAGATATAAATAAAAAATATATAGAGATACATATATAAATTAAGTTATAAAACTTTTAATGTTAAATGCATATCTAATATAATAATATAATGCATAATTGTTTCCTATAATTTATTATTTCTTTTATTGTAAATTAAAATAACTTGTAAATTTAAACTTGTAAATTCGATATTTGATTGAAATTATGTTGTAAACTGTTTAGAAAATTAAAATTGCATTGCCTCTTTCGCTCTTTATTGAAAAACTTCTAAAGGTAATCTTACTATAATTTAATTTCTATCATAAATTTTTCTTTTAGTTTTCTTATCGTTTTTATTAACCCGTCCAGCAAAAATGTCAAGGCCTAGAAACCGCTAAGAAAAATATCGGTGCTAATAAAGTGCTTGCAGTATACCTCTCGTAGTATTTATGTTGCTTTCCTCAGTGACACTAGAATTAGATCCTTAGCCAAAGGTTGACGACTAACAAAATAAAACGTCTTCTCACACGTTTGAAGAGCAGTACAATATCCTATTCGATAATTAGATACGACTTTCTACTAAATTGTTGTAAATAAACAACGTTTACATTCCTTGGGACTATTATAGTATGAATCTACAAAACTGTTTCTTTGCAAAAATATATCAATTCGTTTTTGTTCACCTTTATAGTCTGTCTCCAGTGTGATAATTAAAACACTAATATTTATTTATAACTGACAAACCTCAATCCGGCATTTATAAATTTATAATTAATTTATAATAATGTATGAATTTCTCACATATTGCATTCTCTACTCGTTTACTTATTTTATATAACTACAACTTTAAATGTTATTTGTGTTTAATACATATAATTACAATGTTTTTCTCAGCTTGTAAAAAACATTGTTATTATACGCATTATTTCGCACTAATAAGCTAGCAAGAACATATCGCTTTGTTAAATTTAGCCTCAAAAATATCCTGAAACAAGAATTATACCTTTGACGTAGGAAAACCGTACGCGCGTTTCAGTGTTTCCAGAGTAATACCGTGCGTACGTTGATGGAATAAATTTTAAATACACCGGAAGAGTGGGTATGTTCGTGCGTGTTTGCTCGCGCGCTGTTTCGTGCACGTTTTAGCAATTTATCGATAGGCAGTTTGCCGCAGCAATAATGAATTTTATGGACAAATTTTGCCGCACCGTCGTTGAGCTGCAGATTCGCAACGTATCGATATCAAGACTGGAATTTTCACCGCGACTCGCCCTCGATTACAAGGCACCGTTAGATCACCTATCGATTTCCAAACAAACGGTTGAACGTGAAAACATATCTTTTTTGCGAAAAAGTTCGCGATCGGTTGCACTTTCTCATCCAGAGATGTGAGATTTCTTCCTCATTTATATTTATCATCTTATATATTTATTATCTTAATTTTTTTATATTTTTCTCCTCTTCCTTCATTGCAATTATTAAATGTAATTTGATCGACATCTCTCCATCATTTCTTATCGATTTATAATATATTTTATTTTATTTTTATTTTTGTACGTATTTTTTTAACCAAATGTTATATATATTTTTATATATAATGATAATATTGTTCAAACATTACCAATCAATGTTCTTGTTAGATCTGCAATTTTATATATTCATCTCCTTAATTTTCTTCAAATAAATGCAAAATTACATTTCCGATTGCATTATATGCATTTATAAACTTTTTTTATATGCATTTATGAAAATTATCAACAATCTTTTATATTTCAACAGAAGACGTGCATTTTTAAATATAATAATTAGTCACATTAAGGAATTGCATCCTGATATTAAACAGAAAAATTTATCATCAAGAACATTATTAGTCTGAAAGTTGACTGTCGATCAAAGTTGACATGTGCGCATTAGCACGTCCGGAATAAATTTTTTATCTTGTTCATACATTCGCAAAGTATCATTACTGCTGGTTTGCTGATCATTACATGGCATGTCTACCGTAAATTTTGACGTGAATTGTCGATATTGTGACGTGACGCGATTTTCATATTGATTTCGGTGTGTCACTGTAAAAACGTATTAGACGTCGACGTTAAAGTCAATGCGCGAATATAGCACAACAGAAAAATTGATAGATCGTAATGACTTAATAACTTTTGAAGTATTATTATGCTGCTCATGGTAATGCTGTCTCCGTGAGAAATATATAACACGTGTGGCTTCATATATGTCTTATAACTACATATGTGACAGAATATTCTATAAAGTTAGAAGTTAAATTACGTACATGTTCATGCACTATTAATGCATGACGTAAGAATAATCATCATGTAATGAATTAATAATTAAGAAATATCTATCCCCTTTGAACACATATCATGTTAAAACGTTGTTTTTAAATCGATTAATATTTGGATCAAATAATTCAGTGTTAATTCTATTTCGCATATTTATATTCGTAATTTCAAAAGCAATGTATCACTTTTTCTTTTATTTATCAGTTTTTTATAAAATATTTTCAAAGAGAAGTTAACTATATATAAATCGTAATCGCAGTACTAATGTGTTTATTTATACAGGTAAAATACTGTTTATTTATTTTATTTTGTTTTTTTTTCTTATACTTTTTCTTGCAAAGTTGGTAATTTGTGCAATTATTGGAATTTCTCAAAGTAAATCTCGTAAATCACGCCCACGCGAATGAGGACACAGCTGCAAGAAACAGTAATTCAGCACTTATTTGCAACAAGTTTCTTCGTAACATACATATGTCCGTAGTTGTGCATGTGTAGCGTCGCACTTTTCCTTCTTGCCGACGATGCACTTAATTTGCATTTTTAACAAGTTACTCATCTGGTAACTCACTCATAATCAAAACACAAGATGCAATTAATAATCATTGTATAAGTAAATAGAAGCTAATACTTCTCTGCTGATATATACTTATATTCATCAAATATATCGTAGAATATATTTTGCATACATTTTATTAAAACGCTAAAAACTCAGCTTTTATAACTTATAAAAAATATGAAAAACTAATTCATCTAGATTTTATTCCATATATTATATTATTATAATAAAAATATCTTTATAAAATGAGAGAGATTAAGAGCGTATAAAAAAGCTCGTAATTAGATTATTACATTATATATACGATATTATATTAAAGTTAAAAACACATTTTATAAATTATGCAATGCAAATCTTCATAAATTATAAATTATTTTATTTATAAATTAAAACTTTCTAATGAAATTAAAAATACAGATAAATTTAATTATCGTATAAAGAATATTATGGAAAATATTTTATATTAAATATACGTATATGCACGTATGTATGAAGATGAAGTGCATTATATCTCATATCAGATATATACATATAAGGCAAAAAATATTATCTATTGTAGTGACATAAGATGCTTCTCATAGATAGAGTACTAACCAGTAGGGACAAGCCGTATCACGCGATGATCCTACAGGTCGGCAGTGACATGATAATTAATCAGACTGCCGCGACAAGCTTTTCGTCTCTGATTCTCTCCTATTGTCTCATTCTACAATGCGTTCCCCGAAGGTTGCCCGGATTGTAAAAAGGATTTTAATTACACAAAGGGAATCGTTAAGATAAATCAGGTTTCCGGAAAAATAATGTGCTAGAAAGATCAACGATGTTTTAACTATACCAAATTTTCGTTGATGCAATTAAACGACAAATTCGACAAAATCAAATCTGAAAAAATCTGAAAAGCGAACGAATAGTCATAGTCCTGACCTGTTTCAAGCACTTTTGTCCAAAAGAATCGACCTAAATCGATCGACAACCATTGACAAATATGACTGTTATATCGGAATCTATTCACCTCTAGTAGTGACGCACGACCTGTAAATGTCACAGGTAATAGCGGGATCTATACGAAGGAAAAAGACTCTCGCACGATATTCACGTTATATTTGGAATCAGAGATTTCAACTCATAAAAACTACAGAGCTATAAATCGCGCGTTCTTAATACATTTTTAAATAGCAGATTAACAAAACTGTATAAAGAACTGTTCAATTGATTTATATAATTGGAAATTACCAGCTTTCGTTGCATCAATTTGCAGTTTAATTTTTAATTTTTGCATTGACCTAATGAAATCTCATATACAAAGTCCGCTTTTAGAAGCAATCATTTTTTTATGAAAAAGAGAAATAAAATAATTCGAAATATCGCTCATAAAATGTGCCAATTCCTCCGGAAAAGACATTATTTATTAATCGTTATAAATTTCAATAAAATTATATTTCAAGCGTATTGAGTTTACGTTCAATACGGGTAATGTATTTTATAACTTAAAAATTCAATTTCCTTTTCCATAACTGTCTAAGATAATATTATCAATATATTATCAGCACTATAAATATATATATATGACTGATTAACGAGATTGAAACGCTTTAGAGAAAAGAAAGAAAATAGAAGGATAGGAATCAAAAAATATGAAAAATATTACGTATATAATGGTATAAATTTATTTAAACTAATATCTTTAGAATTTTACGAAACGTTTATCATATGTTTCACCGCAAAAGTCGGAAAAATGGAAAAATAATTATGAAAGTTTTAACTTTGCCGTTTGAAAACCGAGGATCGCCTTGAGCTCTCTACTAATTTATTTACTGGAATTCGCTTCCATTTCTTTCTATATTTTCTCTCTTGAGAAATTAAACACGTGTTATACGAAAGTCTGATTTAACCATTACAAAGTCAATATAGCACGACACATAGAGCAGCGTTATCATTTCGTAAAACTAGAACGCGTAATCAGTAGTTGGACCTTGTCAGAAATGTTATTTGTGTTTACCCATAGAAATCGAAATTTGTATCTCGTAATGTGTATGAGTAATTACGAAGAAAAAAAGTAGTTGACGTCGCATGTTTATCTCAATTCTGCTTATCCCAAATAATCATTAATAGATATATATACATAATTAAATATTATAAGAAAAGTGGCTTTATTATGATTAACCAAAGATTAATTAAATCAGCTGAAATTTTTCAAGTCGCACGATTACCATATAAAAAAAGATAATGTGATCAGATATATATTGTACTTCAGATATAATCGAAAATATCGGAATAATCGGTCATAAAAGCATAACTAATGTTACATTGTACATACGTAGCTAAGTCTATGAATATAGATAAATCTATGAGTACAGTATTTGATACAGTTGACAACGCGCATCAAATTGCATTTTGCTCGCGGTCGGATTTAATTGTCTCTTTAATCGAGTTTTCTGACAAGAGAATCTAGGCTCTTTAATTACGAGATATAATTCAGCTGTGCGTTTAACGCGGCCACTTCGCGAACACCGACGACCATTAAACGTACATTACGAAGCAATATGCCACCGCCTGTCATTATCATGCAAATATCCTTTCCGTCGTGGTTACGAGAAGTACTCGCACTTGTATGATCTAAGCTTAGCCGTAACTTATTTAGCACAAACAGATAACGTAAAATAAAAAATTCAGAAGAAGAAAACTTTGAAAGAATATAATATTCTAGGAATATAATTCTTAGATACACAAAATTACGAACAAATTAAATGGGACTTAAGCGCTCGTTTTATTATTATTATTATTATTATTATAACTTTTATTTTTATTCTGTAAAATTATTTTATCATGTTTTTATAAAACCATTTGAAAAAAATAACAATAAATGAGAAATGTTTTTTCGTTTTCAGCACAATAACTTGTTTAAACTTTTACAGTTAGTTGAAATAACAGTTTGCAAAAATAAATGAACAAATTGCAAAAAAAAGGAATAAAGAAATATATATTCTCTTAGTTTAGATAAAATATTATATTTCAACTGTATCAGATATAAAACTTTATTTCACATATTAATTTATAATATTTCCCAATTAAGAGAAAATTTATACGGCTTAGAAACATTATATCTCTATTATTTTAAAGTTTTTAAGTTTATATTATTAAGAAACATATAAATTATAAATTAACAATAAATAATAATTTAAAAAATTGTGAAATTACGAGTAAAAAAAACACTAACAATAAAAGTAACTAACGTTTCCTTCAAAATGCATTAAAATAATAAATAAAAAATTATAAAAAAAATAAACATTGTCTAGTACGTCACTTAAGCACCTGCTTAATTTTAACAAATAATGTGTCGCGCCTTTTTTTGAACTTGAACATTTTATACTATTCAAAAAAAATAAAGGTGTTTTATATAGACTATTTAAAAACTATTGAAGAATTTGTATTTTTTCCAACCATCATTTTTTTACATTCAATAATAAAGTTGAAGATTTAATATTCTAATTTATATTTAACAATTTCACTAAAGATCCGATTATAAAATCTTTTCAAATTTTTCAGATTACTCTGTTGTTTGATCGATGAAATTGTTCATACATTATAAATTGTTAAAAATAACAAATTTTTCGTTAAGATACATGGCAATATTTGCATTACTCTGTTTATGTAGATGTAGATACACCACAATCAGTTAATACCCGCATAAAAAAGCAAAAAGGAGTTTCGGTGACATCTGCTGACGTGTGCCTATCGGCCTATTAAAATTATCACATACGGTCGCGGGTAAAACATCGTTCTATCAGTGGTTCTCAATTTATTAGATCAACATAGCGAGAAAGTGTTTGAACTTTAAAAAGATCAAAGTTTCATAGACACAAAAATTCAAAAGTACGTATAAGACTTTCCACAACTTGAAAGAGAAATATAAGCGATCAACTAGCTAAGAATCGGGAAGTTTAAAAGTTAAAAGATCGAACAAAATGCGTCCAAAACTTTATATTTTAAAAACTTATATTTTATTTCAAACTTTAGAGATCAAAAATTGCATAGACTTAAAAAATATAAAATCTAAAAAATTACATATATTTAGAGATATTTGAGTGCCCAAAAGTTCTAAAAATTAATTCAGAAAAAACAAATTAATGCACAAAGTTGAAAAGATCCGCATTACTCTTACACAATTTCAATAACACAAAGTCACGTAGCGTTTATAAAAGATCTCGCTGTCGTAAATGTCGCTGAAACGTCTCCCGCAGTAATAAATTCGTCTGCAGAAAATGAAAATACTACCGTCACACGTGGCTATCGGCGCGATTTTACTGTATTATGGTCGTAGAAAGGATCATTTCACACAAGCCGTGGACACACATCCTATCCATAAGATATATTCAATAGCTCACCCGAGATCGCAACATTTGATTCTTTTATTGGAACTTTTGCATTATGAAGAGTTGCAATGTTACCTCTATTGGAAAAATGACGAAGGCAAACTTTATTTCGAGAACTGCGGAAACCTGGAATCTACCGAAATCACCGTTTTATAACTTCAATTTCTCTTCGACTAATGAAAAATTCAATCTATTCTCAAGATAGTACATAGATATGATAGATGACATACAAAAGGTTTTTTAAAGTTAAATCATATAAAAGATCGTTTAAAATAAAAAAGCGGAGATACTCAAAAAAATCAGATTTAAAAACATACTTCTAAGACAATAAAAAAGTCATATGTGCGCTTTCGCGTATATATGAATTATTATTGACAGTTTCAGCGAAAACTAATAAAATAGATGCAAACGCGGTGGACAGGTGCAAGATATAATCCGCGCACTGAACCATTCCGAATGCAAGCGTGACAAACTGTTGATATTAGTCGACTTGTCGGTGGATATGTTTCTCAAAATCGCGGCCATTGGTACGGAAAATAAATTCCGGCGGCGGACAAGTTTCGCACTGTTTCGAACTCTATTCATAGAAAGTATCCACTGACTAACCGCGAGGTGCGAGATAGAGAAGGAGATACATGTCAGTTGCGACAATTATTCATCATATGCTGCGGAATCGCTGCGGCCCGACCGCATATCCGCAGCAGATATATTCGGCGGTGACTGGTATATATGCCAAGAGAGAGATATAACATTATTTTAAATTATGCTTTGTGAGATATTATTTTAGATTAAATCGCATCACTTGTCGCCCTCAAACAGATTTTTACGAGCATGAGTTTCACACTATTCGCGTTTAAAGATAAAAAAGAAATTATTAATTTTCATTTATAACTTTTATGATGGAATATAACAAATATTTATTTCATCAATCGTTTTGCGATTTTTTTTTCATTGTTACGTCACAGTAATAAAGTCTTGCATATTCACAAACGTTATACGTAAGAATAGAAAATCCTAACTGTTACAAAACAATACGTCGATGCACTTGCAATAAAGGACATTCATAGTGCGTCTCGTTGTTGCATGAAGGATTTGTTTTGTACACGCGTTCGTGTTTCGCTTAAGTGAGATGACTTCGTGTCGTCTACTTAGTATTCAAATCACCGCTATTAATGAAAAGTGCATGCTTGTTTAAACACATGCTGCAGCGTGTGCAATATCGTAGTCTATTTAAAAAAAGGGGAACTTTTGCGTATTTATGATCGAGGAAATGCATATGTTCATCCATCATAATATTAAATTACACATGCATTTACAGAAACATTGTAAATAACAACGGAATCGTGAACGATTATCGAATAAATACTCTGATTTATTTCATTTCCTCAAATTTCGTGCTGCAAAAATGTATAATAGAAATCAGCATTTGAAAAAATATATATACATATATAATTATTAATATAATTTTTGTATATACTTATATAATTATTTTGGGATTACTGCTGTAAAATTTCAAAACTTTTTTGTTTAAAATCATAAAAAAGTACAATGGTGAAATATATATAGTTGGTCGCAAATTTTTACATGAATTATGAATAAATATTTTAATCAAAATAACGTTGAAGTTTGATATATAAATTAGTATTATATAAATGTTTTTTGTTTGCGTAAATTTTTCTGTTTAATACTCATTTTTTGGTGAATTTCTTGAATAAACTAGTAATTACTGTATATTTATTATACGATTTATGATTTTTTATTTAAAAAATATTTCTGTTAGATTTGTGTTTTCAATTTCTGCATGGCAGTAAATTTATATTGAACATATATTACATACACATATTTCTTCATAAAATTAAATTTCAATAAATTGCAAACTTTAATCATATATTATATAAATCTTTCAGAAATGAATTAATTCCACTTTTTTCAAAATTCTTAATTTCACCAGAATTCTAATTATGTGTTCTATTACCAAAATTAAGAAATTTATAGAAAGTATTAAAGTCAATCAATTTGGTTTCTGAAGAATTCATATTATCTGACTAGACTAAATCTCATAAAAAATTCTTATAAAAATTGTTAAACAAAAAGTTAATAAGAATGAGAGATGATATAAATGTACATTTACATATTTCTATAAAATATTTCGACAATTGTTTCACAATGGCGAATAAATATCTTGCTCTGCTCGTGAAAGAAATACGGAATACGAATGTCGCTTTATTTTATGTCGTCATGCACGCATCTGACAGGTGCGAAACGCGGTCCGTTCTTTCCACAGGTTTGATATTATTTTGAGTAATGTCGTTACACACGAGAACGAGAACATGAACGAGAGAGAGAAAGAGAGAGAAAGAAAGAAAGAGGGACCAGAGGAACCAGAGGGAGAGAGAGAGAGGTTGAACGTTCGTGGCGTTTACGGTTTGCTGCTCCCGTCTCGTTCCTCTTCGCTGGCTAACCGTTATACAACATCCGCTCTGCCATAATGCCCTCCCGCTAAAGTCCCAGGTCCCATTGTTCATCGTTATACAATCATTCCCCGCGAGCACTACGTTGTTCAATGCATCGGCTACGTTACAATATCGCGTAAACAGACAACCGATCGACCTACCGACCGAACAAACGACCAACAACGACGAAAGAGGATCGTCCCGTGATGAGAACAACTCAATTTATCGATCAGTATGGAGAAATTACGCGTACATGCATATATTGTCGCTCATTAATGCTGCCCGCGGCCGCTTTTGGATCTAGCAGTGGTGCTCAACGTATAATAGAAAGACCGAGATATTAGGAAATAATTTGAAAAATGGTATATTAATATCTATTTAAATGATATAATTCGCTAATTCTTTGATGGGTTGAATGAATATTTTACCTTAATTCCTCGATTTCCAAAAACTATTAATTAAAACAAGCTATGCGAGCATATATCTTTTACTAAAAGTACTATTCATAATTTAAGAATATTTACTATGTATTTTACTAATGAAAATTATTAATATCTATTTAAATGATATAATTCGCTAATTCTTTGATGGGTTGAATGAATATTTTACCTTAATTCCTCGATTTCCAAAAACTATTAATTAAAACAAGCTATGCGAGCATATATCTTTTACTACGAGTACTATTCATAATTTAAGAATATTTACTATGTATTTTACTAATGAAAATTATTAATATAATGTGTATTTGTAAATAATACAAAGTTAATAAATAAATGTACCATATATATAGTCTTGATGCAAAAAAACACACAAAAAAACATAAGAAACACAATACATACGTATATGTACATATTTAAATTTCTTATTATTTTTTAATAATAAATCAAATTAATCGAATACATTTTCATTTCTTGATCATGTTCGAGAATAAGAATGACGATCGCTGTAATTTGTACTGACTCTACAAAGTTCCTTATTACTCGTTTACGCTCACGTAAGATGACTCTCAGTTGCAGATAATGCAATTCATTAATTGTAGACTTACTTAATAACAAAAAAAAACATATAATTGCATCGTACGACGTAGTTTGTGTATTAATGAGCCATTAATGAGCGCGATCGTAAAGTTGTATTGTGTCGATCGTTGTTTGTTTGCATATCATGAAATCCATGTGTTAGCGACCGGTCGCATAAATTAAATCCAACCACCCATCTGCGGAGGACCTGGAACAATCACGTACTCGAAATTTTGACCGCCTCTCCCCCGAGCCCTCTCCTCCATATGCCGGTCGCGTTGCGCCATAATGAAGTGGTTACACGTCTGTCTGACTAATAAATCGTTAGTCAATGTTGCCCCATTTTGTATACGATTGGGATTTACGGCCGGTTTGGTTATGCAGGCAATTAGATGATTGAATACAGAGTAATACATTTCTAACTCGCGGCGCTTTCAAGTAGAATTGCCATGTCAAAACGTTATTTTATAGCGATATAATAGCGAGACCCTCCCTCGATATTTATCAAATTGATATTCAGTGCATCATTATCATAATAATTTTATTAAATAAAAAAATATATTATAAAATATTAGTCTTTTTCATATATACATATATGTATATTCTTTATTTTTTACTTCTGTTTATATCTTAAAGATAAAAAAATATTCTCTTGACGTATCGATTGAAAATGTATTACGGAGAAAATTATCTAACGGCTTAATAGCTTTATATCGATACAATTTTTCATAATATTTCTGTTATCATATAAATTTATTATTATATAAATTTTGTTCACATACAGTAATACGAATACTGTTCCTAATGAAAAACAATGCAACCATGCGAAAAGATGGATAATAGAAAAGGTTCCCACGATTCAAATAAATGACAAACAAGTGTGGAAGAGTTTTATATAATTTATGAATGTATCTCTAACCCTGGGTATTTCGACGACGATCTTTGAGCACGCGCAGATTTCCGCGACGATCGAGTATCGATCGCACATCGTCTCCTCGAGCAACCGCGATGGCAAATTCGTCTCATCGGCCGAGAAAGTCTTTCTTGCCGGCGAGCAAGGAGGTCAGGACGATTCGTTGCAGAACAATAGGATCTCTTTACGTTGACACCGTGAAAACGAGAAAGCTTTCCGCAAAAAAGCAATCTCTCGGATTCGTTTCCACGGATACGCGAATCTGTACAAATTCTTGCACGAAGACATTCATTAATTTGTCGGCGAAAGTTGACGAAGATACAGTTGCAATTGAATTGTATATTTGGAATAATTCCATTGTACTCGCTATATCACTATAAAATTATACGTCACACAATTGCGTTATAGCAGATTTTTTATAAAGATTAAACGAATCATATTAATTTAAGATAGTAAAGTATAAAATTGTAGAAAAAAATTACAAAGATGTTCATACTTCTGTATTTCGTTCCGCATTTCTTCATATCTTTACTAACTATTAATTAGCATAATTATTTCCTTTTTTTAATATTTTCGAATTTTTCGTATTAAATACTTGATTAATTGAATATATTAAAAAATGGTTAAAATTATGTATTTTATTGCGCATTGGTTGAAAAACAGATATTTGAAGAAGAATCTTTAAATTATATCGCGATATCTCTTCTTATTTTTCTTCATATCAAATTCTGCAAATGTCATCGTTGTTTGTAAATGAGATCATAATTAGTGACAATCAATATGTTAGTCAATACATTGCTTAATTAAGTCGTTCAATTAGTAGATGGTTTGCATATAGAGACTGCTCGCGACATACTATATAGTAATTTCTCCAAGCTAATTACTGTGTTCAGAAATAGAATTCAAGAAAGATCAAGCTACGATATTTCGGACGAGAAAAGATAAATCTAGGAGCGTGAGTTTCTCACGGAAACACGACGACGTTTCAGTCGCATGGACATCGTTGCA
The DNA here is from genome assembly GCF_048542155.1 of Nylanderia fulva. Taxonomy (NCBI): domain Eukaryota; kingdom Metazoa; phylum Arthropoda; class Insecta; order Hymenoptera; family Formicidae; genus Nylanderia; species Nylanderia fulva. Next base: position 1,534,638 of record NW_028189518.1, read on the forward strand.
AGTGCAACTACACGCGAGAATTGCAATCGCTTTACAATGTAAAGGTATAATAATGCTAACTTATGTAATCATGACGATTACAGTAGAGCCACGAGTTTTCTTGCAAAACGAACCCGGCAGGCCAGGCTATTGCACCCGACGAACTCAATTCCTCTCTAGAAACATGTCTAGTACTGCCGAAACTTATAGCAATATTATCTTTGTAAACCGTAAAACTCCATCGAACTCGAAATTATATTTCTTATATTATTCATATAGACTTCTCATATTCACTTCTCACATTTAATATCAAATGATAATGATAACACGCTAACGATAACATTAATATGATTTCCGATTTTTAAATGAAACAAGACTTAATAAATCAAATATTAAAAAGCAGTTAAAATCATATATCAATTTAATATAAATGAGAGATTTTAATAACGAGAAAAACAAATAAGGTTATTTATTGTATATTAATATATTAATATAATTTGAAAAGAAAAAAGAATATGTTCTCGAGTTAAAATTAATCTCTTATAAAACAGCTGGAGCTAAAATTTCCAAATATTCAATATCGTTTTGGAATGTTAACTTTGGAATGTGGACTCATATTTTGCGACCTAAGTGTTATGATTCTCCCTAAGTGTTATTATAAACGTATTATTAGTTTGATGTGTTATTATTATTATTATTATTATTATTATCGTTGCTATTATTATTATTGTTATCGTTGCTATTAGTATTATTATTATTATTAATATATTATTAGCTCTACATATATTATGCCTTTACATATACTTTATGCATAATTATACTAATAAATTATATATCACGATTGCTATAATATATGAATATGACATCTGAGTATATGTATTCTAATTAAAACAAATACACATTAATAAGTACAATAAATCAATAAAAAAATAGCACGGCATTATTTAATAATAAAGTCAATTATTTTAATATTCGCGAATAATTTATCGCATCGTGTTATATAATCCGCATTTATAATATATATTTACTATATTATATATCCACATTTATATTTCAATCTACCCTATATTTTGAAATTCTCAAATTTTGTTCGAATAAAAGTAAAGATTGCAAAGTTATATTTTGAACCGCGTTCATGCACTCGCATCATCGGCAATTTTATGAAGAGCACGACGATCCCGCCATTCCCTGTATCGACTTTCTGGCAAATCGATTTAGCGCCAGGATGCCCTATACCGCCAACACGTTTTAGGGAGCAAATCCTATCACCAAGGAAGAGGAAAGCGGTCAAGGAAAGAGGATTATTCGGCGACGTGCGACGACTTCGTCCCGACTATCTTCCATATAACTGCCAAACATCCCGCTTCCGGCATTCGCTAGAGAAGTTTAAACACGGCGATGCGTACCGAAGCGAACGGACTTTTTGTTTTTATTTCTCTCGGGCACGATGATCGATCGGTTAAGTCGCGCACGCGGTAACAGCTGCTCGTAACGGTCCGAAGATTTTAGAATTTCCGAGAGCAAGCGTTAAGCACGGTGAATCAACTGTGACCGCAGCACTTTTTTTATAGTGCAAGATGAATGGGGCAAAAAAACCTTTCTGCGAGTATCATACTATGTTTCCTACAAAAGTCATAAATCCTATCTCGAGATCAAGAAACAGCGAAAATTGAGATCTGTAATTCGCGGTTCGTGCGATGCTAAATCTGCAAATACGTACATGTAAAAATCGCGTATTATATTCGCTTTTAATCATAAACTTTTGTTTTAGGTACTAAGACTCTTACAAAAATGTATATGTATCTCTTATTAAATCAATGACTCTTAAGTTTTCCAATACAAAATATCTATTATAATAAAATGTAGACTTATTCTTCAATGTATGAATTTCTTCGAATTACTATAATTATCAAATGTAACATACTCTTAATTTGATATAATTTTTATTAATTTATTCTGTTTGAATGAAGCCATGTTTCTAACGTAAGAAAATTTCTAACGTGAGAAAATATTTTAATAATATAAAATTAAATCTTCAGAAAAACTCTTGCGTAACGAATAGATTAAGAAACACGCAAACGTGCTGCTAGAAGCGAGAATCTTTTTAGAGCAGTATATTTTTTTGTAATTGCATCTACTTTCTGTATCAGTTTCTCCTACAATGGTCGACCGAAAGATCGAGTTTTACTTTCTAACTCCGATACAGAGCGGTTACCAGCTTCCTAGTGCAAGCAACGTGATTCGATCGCGGAATTATCGAGAATCGATAAACGAATCAGCTGCGAAAGCCGTCGTGTTCAAAGTTTTGCCGCAGCTTTTACAAATATAGTGTGACATGGAAGAAATTTTCTTAAGAAGAGATGCAGATTCCTTCAACACTGCATGACTGATCCTTATACAAACAGAAATCAATGCATTCATGACAATAAAAATGACTTTAAATTTGATATGATAAGAGAAATAAATATAAGAATGAAAATAGAATGATAAAATATAATATAAATCATTATTACAAAAGGAAAATAATACAATGTACTATTGTTCTCTTATAATAATAATAATTTAAAAATATATACATTTATACGTTAGAATATTTGAACTAAAAATAAAATAAAAATAAAATAAAAATTAAAAAAAAATTAAAAAATATAAAATTTATCTGAATTTATAAGTCTCGTTAATCTAAAAATACTTGAATAACATTATATATGTATATAATAACAATTTAAAGTTATTTTTACGCGTACATCTCTTCTCTTTTTATATTTAGATTTTTCGATATGTATGAAAATATACTTTTTACAAACATAGCATATTTAAAATGTAACTTTGATTATATGTAACCATTTTATGTTGTGAAAATCTCAATTCAACAATTCTAAATCAACAACCATTCACGAATAATCAGAATAATACCTCATAAACTTTCTGTTCTTGTCCATGTTACATTTATTACGTTTTTCCGTCATTTTTATCTGCGTATACTACAATTCCAGCAATTCCTATATGTAAACACGCGCATTTATTTCGCTTTCGTCTCTGACCGACCGGGATTTCGGTCCATCCGAATGCATTAGCATACAGCTTTGGGGATCTGAAGCCCAATTCCCCGTTCGCTTTTCGCGCGCAATAGACAGAAATAAGGGCGAGAACGAGAGCGAGAGAAACGGAAGGGCGGCTAAGCTAACCGGTGCTCTTTATGCATGCACCTGCACACATCGATGAAGGTTAACGCATAATGCGGACTTCGTCGCTAAAAGGATAATGCCGTTGTATGTATTACGCGAGCATGATCATCGTTTGCCCAACGAATCCGAAATATCTTTGTCAATTTTTGCACGCACCGCTGCGCTTCTATTGTGTCTCGATACGGCGACGTCTACTAATATATATGAATCTCGATGATCATGGCACGCATCGAATTGTATTCACGCGCAATTTATACGCACAATAGATCTGCCTATATCTCTCGAAAATAAAATCAAAATTTATAAATTGATAGAAGAGAGGAACCGCAACACGTGTGCAATGAATAGCTGTCAATATACTAATTGTATTTTTGACGTTAACCAAAATGCAGGATTTATCGTGATATAAACCAAGTAGAGATGATATCTCATGCAAATACAAAAATAAAAAAAAGAAAGATATTCACGATTTTCGATTATATTCTACATAATCAGATTCTTATACAAATTGTAATGTGTAGACAACTTAAAACAATATATTAAAATTATATTTAATTAAGAATCATAATTATGTTTTTTGTGTGTGCTTTATAATGGAAATCTATTATGATGCATATATATATATATATATATATATATATATATATAAAAATAAACATATGTATAATTTTATTGTATAAAAAAGGCACAAAATATATATATATAAAACTGCTTCTTCTCAGAATCAGCTATTTCGATTTAAAGTCACTAATGTGTATTAGCAATATCGTAATGTTTTAAATAACATTTTATTATTCGAAGGCAATTAATGTTATCATTATGCCATAGAGATGCAAATTACAATTTTGTTTTGAAGTTATCGCGTTATTAGAGACATCTCTCTCGCGGGACATCGACATTCGTATTAAAAGCCGTAATCTGCTCGTGAATTTCATTCTCTTGATTAACGGGGAGAAGCATGAAAGCGTTTCCTCGTTATAATCACGAACTCGTCGTGCAGTAAACGCGTCGTCATACGAACGAGACTGGTTGAATGAAATTTTCCACGACAAAACATATTCGCACGCCGAAATCGCTCGAATAAATATTCACTTATCAACATCACTTTTCTGTTTACCTCGTCGTTTTATCACAAGTCAATGGCATGATTTTAATGATTTTGATAAAACATTGGACGATGATACTCTTCTATAATTTGGATGAAAATTTTTATTAAAAGTTAAACTTCAAAAAAACATATTTTTAGTTTAATTTACATTTTATAATAAAAATATGTGTGAAATATTATTGCATCAAAAAAATTTATTATTAATTCTTTATATTAACAGTTTTAAATTAAATTAAGACATTATTTGTTAATGAGCTTATTTATTATGATAAATAAACTTATTTAATATAACAAAAGTTATTTTTATTATATTTTATAATATATACAATATCAAAAATCGTCGTTTCTATTAAATATTTGTATAAATAACGACATAAAACATTAATCAAAATTAATCAGAATTACATTTTATTAATTAGATGAGAGAAAATTCTGAAGTTTAAAGAAACAAACTTTTTTTATGTAAAAGACTTAAAATTTTGAAAGGAAGGAAGGAAATATGCAGCTGCAGATATGTATATATAAATTATTGATATTAAAAATACCTGCAACTTTATTTAATTACTTTATTTAATTACTTACTTTTTTATATAGCTCGAATAAAATATAAGATATATCAAATAATTAAAAATATTGATCTTTATCATGCTTGTTTAATTGTAATATCGTTTTTTAAATGAAAAGTGCACATTTAAAATAATATTAGAAATTTTATATTTTTTTCTTTTTATATTTGTTTCTTTTTTTCAAGGAATGACAATGGCATTCTGTTTTTGTCGGAAAGAATTGTAGTGAAAAGAATTCTTATTCTTCTTCTCGCGCAATCGAATTCCTATTTTGTCGTCTTTCTGTCTTAGAAGGAACTCGATCAATCGATCAGGAACTTGTCGTTCAACTAGAAAACTCGGTCGCCGTTAGCTTTATTTGTTTTTATAGCGAAATACGATGCATGCGCACGCACTTCCGTATCAGCGATAGAAAGCACGATATCCATTTCCGGTTTTTATTTCCACATTGCATACAAGTATAAAAGTTCTCTTGAATATTACAGAAGTAATTTACAATTATTTTTATGATATTTTTATCGAGGTATCTATTACCGTCTGTATTTTTCATTTAAAATCGATTTTATCCTAATAAAAAAGTTTATAAATTGCTCCAATTCTTAACTAGAAAATTTATCAAAAATAGATATATCTTTTCGAGAATTTCTCTGAAGTAGAACAAGCTACAACATGGATAAACGGCAGCAACGGTAAAAAGTAAAAAGAAATTGATCGTTCAGAGTAAGTACTTGTCCGCATAATTGAATCGAAAAGTAGAAAAATTGACGAATAGAATGGCACGCAGTGATATAGAAACGTATCCCAACGGACGGTTTATTTTTGGATTTTCCGTAGACTATTTTTAGCCAGCAAAATTTCCAATTCTCCTGCCTGAAGAAAATTTCATTCTCCTCGCAAAACTTTACGGTTAAAATGCCAACTCCCCCTATACTCCCACGAGCATCCACTCCGTCGTAAACACATGAATCGATTGACCCTCGGCAAAAACAGAAGGCAGAGCCATCAGTTACTCTTCGTTGGGGTCGCTACCCGGTATACGCTCTGCGACCTAAGTCAAATCGTTCGCGCGTATATGTCGGCACCCGTGTATGATGCACGCATATACATATAATGTATACATACATACGTACACGTGCATACACACATACAACTTTAGCGCCTACACGTATCCAGGCGTAATCCACCTTCCATATGACGTGACATTGCGCGGAGCGTGCTGGCGGGCCCTCCTCGGTGGCCCTCTCGCATAGTCGCGGAAAAATCAATAGCGAACGTGGTGTGGTGCGGCGTGGCGTGGCGGCGTCACTCTTTCAGGTGGCCGCCTGCCCTGTGCGTGGAAGGAAGTCAGCTTGGCAGACGGACGTACACAGGTAAACAGGCGACCGTCCGATCGAGCGCACACCGACAAAAACGAGTCACCTGCGAGACACACACATACACACACACACGCACACACATAGTCGCAGGCGCACGATCGAATTCCCGCCTTCCACCAGAAGACGTATATGCATGTATGATATATGTGTGTGTATGTGTGTATGCTGCTGCGCAACGGTGGCATTGCGCACGATGTTATCACTTATTGAAGCGTGCTAGAACTGCACTTCTCCCTCCTTTTTCTCGATCAAAATTTTAAGCCTTTTACATTAAGTTTGTTTTTGAATAAAATTTTAGAATATTCTCTCCGTCTAATTAATATATGATTCTGATTAACTTTGGTCGATGTTTCACGTCATTATTTGTACAAATATTCAATAGACTATATAATTTTTGATGTTGTGATAGCATAACATAATAAAAATAACTTCTGTAATTAATGAGTTTATAATAAATGATCAATATTGTAACTTCTACCTTAATTCTTACAGATTTTCCAATAGCTATTAATATTTTTATTTACGTTATAATCAATATTATAAAATGTTTTAATTTAATTTAGAGCTGTCAATTTTCGATGCAATAAAAGGAAGTTTTTTGAATTAGAAATATAAAGAAAAAACTTTAATTTTTTTAGGCCAAAAGTGAATAAATTATAAGACATATTAAATAAACATTTTCCGCAAATAAAACTCATAAAAATTTAATGTATCGTAACTATATTTCTTTCTTACTGTTTTTCGTATCCGTATTTTTCCTCGAAAAGTTTTATAAGATTTTTGATTGCGCGCCGTTGTTATCAAGTGCAGTATAACAATATGATGTAGAAACTTCATTGCAGCAGTTTGAAAATTAATGTAGAACAAAGTTTTCGCGACTTGCACTGCAAATATAGTGCATACTTTTCCATAGTTCTCGATCCAATAGACGTTCAATGTTCAACGTCGTAAATTAAAGATACGATTTGTTTTCATTCTCTACGAACAGTTGTGTCATACAACTGTTTCAACTCGGAGCAGTTGCGTCACACCAGCTGCCCGCTCTACAAAGTCACGAGTAATCGTGAAAAATTGCGCAAGATTATATATATATAGTTGCGATTGATCGCCGAGAACAAAGGATGCTAATGAATGCAAGTATAATGAATAGTACAATTACATATAATTGCTAACTTCACGCTTCTCTGTTTCGTAATCGATTTCTTGCAAAGCTGCTCGATTCAGAGCATGCATTTAATTTCATTTTATTTCTGAATATCTATCGAAGTGTATATTTGATATTTTTATCACAATGAAACTTAACGAAACATGAGATCACCATGAGACACGTATACACAGGCATTTCTTCCACCAATTTTCTATCAAATATTTGTCGTCATTTTTTTAATTCATAAATTTCATTCAAATTGTATTATACATTATCAAAAAAAAAAAAAATTGTTCCCGTCATTATTTGAATTTAATTTCCTACGAGCGTTCCATTTAAACAAAGAACCATGCGTATATATTTATCGTACATCTAATACATTTCTCTGAAAACCTTTTCTTCTCTCTATCATCGAACCATTTTGGAGCATGCAATATGTTGCATCGAGTTCGCATCATTAATGAGTGACATTCTACACGCGGCGAAGGTACGCGCGTGTCAGCGGTCTGCGCGAGCACATCCAAATACGCGCTTGCGCGCGCTATGACGCGCGCGAGGGTCGCAACGAGTAAGGGAGACAGCCACGATATATTCAGACAGGGTGCACAGGGGATGGAGAACCGACCAATATGGCGATAACACAAAAGTGCGAGGGAGATGGAGAACGAAGAGAGAGAGAGAGAGAAGGGGTGAGAATAGTGTAGCCTGACGATGGAAGGGAAGAAAGAAGAAGCGAAATAAAGTGATATCTGATATTCAAACGTGGCCTTCGATAAAGGGATGGTAAAGAAAGGGGGCTGGGAAAGAAATATCGATATAGGCTGCGAAAAAAAACACGTGAAATACGAGAATGGCTCGGAGTTGTACACAGCTTGGGGAAAGGTAAAACACACACAAGGGGTGGCTTCCACCCTTTAAAGAGTCAAAGTTCCTTAGGACACTTACCTCATCTTCGCCGGTGGCCACCGTGTTGACGGAGTCCATGCTCTGCGATAGTGGCGCGTCCATGATGCAGGCGAGTTTGCCGGACGGTCCGGGGTTGCCGGGGACTGCGGTACGAGCGGGTGGCGGCGATGAGTCCACCGTGTCCCGTCTCGGTCGTTTTAAAGCGGGCGGCGTTATGGTTGTACCGGCGAAGACGACGGGCGCCTCCAGGACGTATTACTGGAAAATAACCTTCCCTTCGTGAAAAAACACGGGGGCCGCGGCCACCTCCTCCTGTTCCTCCTCCACGCCTTCAGCTCCTTCCCTGACCCGGTCTTCGCTCTCTTTCTCTCTCTCTGTCTCTGTCTCTCTTCCCTGGCCGGCTTTCCCCTTTCTTCCTTCCTTCTTCCTCTTCTCTTCCTTTTCCTCTTCTCTTTCGCGTGCTTTTCGCCGATGCCGACCTCGCTCACTTCTTCTTCCGCTTTCTGTTGCGGTTCTCCGATAGCGCCACCTCCGGCTACCCTACAACGACGTCGTCGTCGTCGTTGCACCTGTCACACGTTGCCGCTGCAAGGGAGTCGTGGCAGCGTAAAAGCGAGAGCGAGAGAGAAAGAAAAAGAGAGAGAGAGAGGGAGAGAGAGTGTGATGTATATGTAGATGTATATGTACGAAGCGTGGTGCACGAACGTGTGCGGTCTGTTGCGCGTTTATGCGCCTGCGAGCGGCATGTGTATACGTGTACGCCTGGCCTGCAGGTGTTGTTCCCACGCGTCTATTTTAGAGCAATCGATACACCAACAGCAGCAGCAGCGTGTCCGCCGCGGAGGAGGAGCAGGGCAGCACCCGGTGAACGCGATCGGCGAGGTTGCTCCTGGTCGAGACCGGATATTTCATTTATCGATGAGCAGCAGTAATCCATGCACCGGATGCGTCTGATGATGGTTCCGGAGTATTTCCTAACGTTGCTGGGTGAACGCGCTCGCGCGATTACACGTCACGAAGAGGACGACGGCGACGGCGATGATGACCGCGAAGATGAGGTTGCAGGAGGCGCACGATTTTTTGCCACGCACCCGGTGGCTCGCACGCAACAATGCTCCGGAAAACCAATGACGCTCGTAGCTCGTGGCTTGCGATGGGGTAAGGTTCGCAGACGACGACGGGTTCGTACTTGACGTATTTGTATGGTTCCTCTCTCCCTCTCTCTCTCGTTACGACCTGCTGTCTGTCTATCACTTTATCTCGGATGAGTTCCGTGGGTGATGATACGACCGCGAATCCTGGCGAATGGTTTCATATGCGCGAGCGCGGATACAAGTGGTGTATATGTATATATATATGCGAGAGACGATTTTCCTCGACGATGACGAAGAGAGAGCCTCCGGACGCGTATGGACGTAAATATTTTCTCGGGGTGTTTCGCGAAAAAATGAAAAACGCGCAACGTATACAGTCGAAAGAACGAAGAATTGAACACACCACCGTGTCAAGTGTCAAGGCAAGTAAATAGAGTGATATGGTAATAATAATATAAGAATTTTGTTACGTGAGCGCTGCGACACGACTGGTACGCAGGTTGCCGACAGACTGACGGAGCGTGAACCAGCGCGACGGCGAGACGGGTGCGAGGGGGTCGAGAGGGTGGAGAGTGGGGTAGCCCGCGGGCCACTGGGTCGGGGTAGGTGAGTGGGTGGATGACAGGAGAAAGAGAGGAGCGAAGGGGGGAGTTTGGATCGAGCGCCTGCTGATGGGAACGTGGAACGGGAGGAGAGAAGAGGGACCGCGGAGGTTCGCGCTCGCGATTCCGATGAGGGAACAGAGTAGGCGAGAAGCACCCGTCTTCTGGAGGGGGACCACATCGGCGCGATGTTCCCTATCCGAGTCGCGCCGCCGGAAAAGGCGACGGGAAAGCGGAGCCCTGCGCTACTCGCGACGAAGCGTTAGGGGTGCGTCGAGCTTTCCGCACGTGCTTTTCGGGGATGACCTTCGATTGAGTTTACTACTCACTATACTTGCTACTGAAGAATTTCGAGCGCACTTCGTCATTTTCAAATATCGCGATTACAATAGTGAATAACGATCAATGTATAGTTGTTACAAAATTATATTTCGAACGAGAGAATGGAACTTTTCGTCGAGCTTTCTTCCTTTCTCTATTTTTAATTGAAATCTGTGATTAAAAAAAAACTAGCTAAGAAATTTGATAAAAATATTAATACATACTCTAATGAATTATACTTAAGGGTTGTAAAAAATTTGTAAAAAACCGTACAAATACGTTTGCTAAGTAACTCTATTATCTTGTAATTATCATTTTTTATATAAAGAGTAGGAAGAAACTTTCTTTTTTTTTCAATAGACTTACTTATCTCTCTTTCTCCACTTTCTATTTTCTTATAAAATATTTCTATTAATGTAAAATGCAATATCATATTCTAAAAGACGTTGTTCATATAGATGATTATATAAATCAGCATAGCGCATGCAAACACACACTTTGCGTTAAAAATAAATAACCAGTTCTGAACATAATAAACGTTTTATTACATATTTGAAAAGAAAAGTAGGTTTCGTCAGAAGTATAACGATATTATAACGATGAACGCTTTCGTCTTGTTACGCACGGTTATTATAATAACCGTAATTATTGAAGTTACTTTATTAAAATGAGTTGCAACAAAGAGGTCAAGAGAGAAGGCGTGCCCTGCAGGGAAATCCCTTCGCCAAGCTAGTTGCAAAAGACGACCGAAGGCGAAATAGCGCGCAACGAAAAGTTATTCACATCTGCTGTGTACACAGAAACAAAGATTAAATGTGCATTGAAATATAAAATATATGAAATTGTTATCTATATAAACACATGAAAGTGTTACAATAAAATTTATATATATTCTATTAAATTGATTACCAACAATAAGTTTTATATAAAAATGTAAAACTATTTATACACAGTAAAAAAATTTATGTTAAATTTAACACATTTCACATGTCTCAATTTATCTACTCTAATTTTAATGTCATTTTAACAGAGGACAAATATGTAAATAAATAACACGTAATATGTGAAAAAATAACACAAAAATATAAAAATAAAAATATAATATAAGCAAAAATTCGTACATTTTCATTTAATTGTGTTGTTTTAACACTTAAAAATAGTGAATATTAACTCAACAGACAAATGTCAAAATAACATAACGACAATATGTTATATTAACATAAGAGTATGTTAAAAATTTAACACAAAAATTTCTACACAAGATAATTTCAACAGAAATACGAAATGTTTTTTACCGTGTATATATTTTTGTTTTGTCAAATTACATATATAATGTACATTCAAAATTAATTAAAATAATAATTAATAATAAAAAATATAGATATACATAAAATGGTAATAAATTCTTGATACATTTTCTCATGTAACTTTTTCCTCTAAAATCTGGATCCCTCTATAGAAAATCTGTCAACTTCTATTTTAGAAATCTCAGATTTATAAGAAATATGTACAATATTACACATAATGGTCTGTGTAAAAATGGAATTCCATATCGCGGAAGATTCTGACTCACTCGCACGCGAAAAAACTATAACTCGTGTCGATGCTTCGAGGTGCAACGATGCATCGAAAGTAACGGCGTACTTTCTTCCGAAGCGCATCGCGTTATGCACTCGCGGCGTGCATTCTCTCTTTACCTCTTTCTAGAGAGAAGAAAGGAGAGGGTGAAAGAGAGAGGGAAAAAGAGAGCAGATGGCAATGGGAGGAAGAGCGGCTCAGAGCAGCATGCAGCTCCGTTCTACACGAGGAACTCTGCGACTACACGCTTTCCCCCGTATAACTAACAGGTGGAAGCCGCTCGAAACGCGTAGCTTTCCTCGAGATTAGCAGGTGGAAGATGCTCATGGTCGTGTCGCAGATGATTCAGAAATAAGCCCGGGGAAAAGAGGCGGGAGAAGAACATAAAGGAAGGGGGCAGATGGACGATACGTGAGCTGTTTTTGTTCCAACTAGTTTCAGAATTATGGGATGGCACTAGAATCCCGTTGCACGAGAATGAATAACGCGGTGAGAGAAGAGAAAAAAAATACCGCTATATCGGTCATAAAACATTCTTCTTTTTTTGTATGAATTGCTTAAAGAAATAGTAAATACAATACTTATTAAAGCAATGAAAAAAAAAATCGCAATTAACTCGAAATATAAATGCTTAATATTTCTTAATAAGTCTTTCAAATTATGATATTACTATTACACATTGTGGCGATAAATGCCACAAGAATATTAAAATATATATAAAATAAAATATACACGAAATAAAAAATATATGACAAGCGACGAGTGTTAAGGATATCGCGACCGGTGACACAAAATAATAAATAAATAAATAAGCGTCTAGCATGACGAAGGTAGATTGTGATTTCCGAACAGAATAAAAAGCGAAAGTCTTCAAAATAATAGATAGGCTAATCACCTAAAAATAAAAATAAGGTCGTGGAAAAATCGAGAGAAGCAGGACAATACGCGGCCTCGAAGGGCAGATAGATTTTGACTCGCGCTCGCGATACACGGTTTTCCTCGGTGGAGAGTAAAAATCTGTATTTGATAACCCGAATAAACGCAGTAAAAGACAATATAATTATAACACCTATATTAACTATTCCGTCTTAACGATCCTCTCCCGATTCGCGATATTGATAGAACAATAATTAACGAGCTAAGCTACACGCACGCCCAAAACATTAAAATAGATTTAATACACGGAAAAAATTAACTACTATAACTAAATTTTAGCTGTCCCTATATTACACATGAAATTTATTATGCCTTAGCTACGATAGCTAATATTTTTTAGCTATAGAATTCTCCGTGCAACTATAGCTAAAAAATATTAGTTACCAGCTAGCTAAAATTTAGGTATGATGGTACATTTTTTTCCGCATACATATTGAAGTTGAAATAGCTATATTGGAGCATTCTTTTTATGTAATGTACAAGATCAATAATAAGGTAATTGTTTAATTATTTTAATTAAATTTATATTAAAAAATAATTAAAATATTGCCGCAAATATGATGAATTATCGCAAAAGATTCAATGGTTTTTTTTATAAGCCAAGTGTTTTGCCCTTGTCGGTTTTTCTTATCTTGACATATCGATCTGACAGAATAAGACCATGAAAAAATGACACATTTACATGTTAATGATACCATTTCTGGCGCAATTATGCAATAAAATTCATATTTCTCAGTCGTATGCAAATCGGCTCAATTTCTATAAAACATCGCGAAGCAATCGTACAGAAAAATTGTCGAGTCGCGGATTATTGCTACCAAACATGTAAAGCAGCATGATTGCGTGTTCTGCGTATTCGAGTCGTACACCGTTAAACCGTAGCAAGTAGACTGTATTATTGATGGTTTATTGCTCGAATCGACCGGCGGACGATGGTACCACGGGGCACCAAGTAGTGCATCAACACACTCATACGGCGGCCGGATCGACGAAAATATGCGGAATTATTTATTTGGCACGCGCAATTATTTCTGTATCCTTGGACGAAACTATCGCATCGCGTTTATTATTTTATGAGAAACTACATCCGATATCCTATTAAAGTCAAAGAAAGTTTCTGTGTGCAAATCTTTTCAGGTTACTTACTTTTGCATTCTGATAAAAAAATTATGCGTGACGCGCATTGTATGAGATAAAAGAAAGAAAATATCTGGTTTGTCTACAGGTTTTATGTATTATTGTCAATGTGTAATTTTAAATTTCTTGTTATATTTTGAATCAATTTGATTTGAGTGCCTCGTCGATTCTTTAATCATTTAATTTTTGATAAAAACATGATATAATATAATTAATATTAACCTACCCAGATAGCACAAGCTATTCGAAAAGAATTCATTTGTATGTCACCAATTTTGAGTCCCTTTTTAAATACATTTTGTAAAATGAATTCTATATGTATCATTTTGTAAAATGAATTCTATATGTATTTGAAAAGGGACTTAAAATTGGTGATATACAAATTAATTCTTTTCGAATAGCTTGTGCTATCTGAGTATTTATTTTAGAAATAGTTAAGTGCAATAACTAAAAATTAATAAAAGTTCAAATAAAGATTCTGAAAATTCGGAAACGTATAAAAAATGCAAAAAATCTATAATAAGCAAGTGCATTTTCATCAAGTATAACCTATAGTATAAGTATATAATTATATATTTTATGCAGCATTTAGCCACTGTTTATCGCATAATACGGTGAAAAGTATTTTATAAGGATTAAAACAACCGCTACTTTCATAATACAGCGATGGAAACGCTTAATCCTGAATAAGACTGTACTCTACATATATGCTTTTAAACATTTTTTGTCACTGAATAATTATAATTCATAAAAAAAATTAAATAAAAATAATATATAGTGTTATTATAAAATTACTTTTATTAAAAAAATTTAATTAATTTTATCATCAAAATTACTGTTAATCATCAACTATTAATAATAATTTTAATTTCAAAACATTATTGTCTTATCTACGAATTTTGATTAGAATAAACTGGAAGAAATATAAAAAGAATTTTGTTGGCGAGAAATTTATATACATATTTACAACTTTTATATAAATTTAATAAATGTCTTTAAATGTGTGCATTTAGGCCATTAAAAATTCTTTAAATCTTTTATAATTATTATTTTATTTTACTGCCATTTGTGAGTGAATAATCAAAATCTAATTTGCACTACTTACCCGGTTCTATTCCCGTTTGACTCTACCTTTATTGAATTTTTACAAAAGAACACGAATGGGACGCGGAGGTCACGTATTACTTTAAACGCAACATGGGTAATACTTAAAATAAAAATACTACATCTAATATCGATCCGTATGCGGAAATTATATTGCGCCGTCAAGGGTTAATACAGCGACCCGCGAGACTTCCGATTAAACGTTTCCAGAACGTATTTCGATAGCCTCATAGGAGTTGCTTGCATCCTCGTCCACGAGAATTACTTGGATGCAAACTGACTGCTTGAGTTAGTCCGACTCCAACATCCAGTCTGAATATTTCATAAGGAGAGACTGGTCGATTTCAGTACTTGTGGCAAACGCGGCCGCGTTGCCGCGAAAATCGTTAGTCGGTGTGTATAAATAACAGAAGCATGATATTTGATACATATAAATATTAATTAATTCAGTAGGGGAAAAAAGAATATTAATTTTTTTTCTTAATCTTTTCCTTTATTAAAATATTAAGACAAAATTAATTTTTGATATAAATAATTATAATATTATTAAAAGTACACAAATGATATTATTAAAATAAACTATTATTTATTTAAATTTAAATAAATCTTTTTATAATTATGTTTTTATAATTTGACTTTAAATAATTCAAACAATTTGTTATAAAAATTAAAGTTGGAGTTTTTTAAATATATAATATTTAATTTCCAAAATTATCACATTTTTTTTTAATAACATTAAGTTGTACTATTAAAAGCTGCATATGCAATTTTTATAAAAATGTAAAACTAATAATATTATTTTTTTTTTACAATTTTACATTTCTATAAAAATTACATATGCAATTTTTATAAAAATGTAAAACTAATAATATTATATTTTTTTTACAATTTTACATTTCTATAAAAATTGCATATGCAAGCTTTTAATAGTAACTGTTAATATTATTATAAAAAAAATTAAATATGTGATAATTCTTGAAATTAAATATGATATTTTTTAAAAGATCTTAAAATCTCCAGTTTTAATTTTAATGACAAATTCTGTGAATAATTTAAAGACAAATTTCAAAAACTTAAAAAATAATTACAAAAAGATTTATTTAAATTTAAATAAACGATTGTTTGTTTATTCGTATTTTTAACAATATTAAAATTATTTATATCAAAAAATATTTTTGTCTTTATATTTTATAATGTAAAAAAAGATTAGTTAAAATAAAATACCATAAGTTCGAGATTTTTCTAGAATACTCTATATGTGATAATATAAACCCTGATAACATCATATTATACTATAGAAAATTACGCCATTACATATCAGTGACAATGCGATGAATCAGATCGTGTGATGATTTGGCGACTGCAAGCTATAAATAATTTATTGCGAACAATCATTTGAATACAACA
The DNA here is from genome assembly GCF_048542155.1 of Nylanderia fulva. Taxonomy (NCBI): domain Eukaryota; kingdom Metazoa; phylum Arthropoda; class Insecta; order Hymenoptera; family Formicidae; genus Nylanderia; species Nylanderia fulva. Next base: position 1,551,087 of record NW_028189518.1, read on the forward strand.
ATTACTAGAAATTGTCGATTTCCTTTACTATTTTACTTATTCATTCAGGAAAGAATATTTTAGAATTATAGTAAAATTAGTGAAATATATAAATTAATGTGTTAACGGATCACTACAAAGTAATCTCAATCAACATACATATTTCTTTCACAAGATGTGTAATGAAATGAGCCATATGTCCATTAATTATTATTATATATTCAAGAATTATATTTAATCAGAAATCAATTTTATAAATAAAAAAAAATTAATTAAATTTTTTGGTAATTTTTATATATTTTATTTTATTTTATTCTTTCTTTTTATGAATATACGAATAACGTCTCTCTCATCGATGCATAAAATCCAGTAAAATCACAAATGCAGGGGCGAGGAGGGGAGGGGGATGGAAAAGTATGGGTTAATTGTACATAAATTCTATATACATATATTATAGAACAATGGATATATACGTGAATATATACATACTTGGCGATGATAATGCATCAATTGATGCACTTCCGCTGCATTTGTCGAGGAAATAAAGTGAGATACGTACCACGAAGACGATGCCGGAACAATTAGTCGACGCCGGCGTGTGATGTTGAATGCGTTGAATGCAATATGTCAATATATCTGACACTCTTTACGGCAGACGCTCGCGATAACTCTTCGCACACGAGAGATTCACATTTAGATAGCAACAACCGATACAGAAAAAACATAATCTATACGAAACAAATCGAACACGACTCCGCGATTTGCTGCGACACGTCCCGAGATTGACCCAGATTGAGCGCGAAAACGTCTGTGACGCTGAGATTCTCGATATATCGAATCAATCGAAACGCGCGATAACTCGATACGCCTGCGCAGATAATCTCGCGGGCGTTCCATTGCACCATAGAATTATACATAGATGTGGCATCGACTTGTTTATATGCAACGGGTAGTTTAAAGTGATTGGTGGACAATTATTCTCCGATATCGCTTATCGCTCCATCTATGCATTTTTTATTTCTATGCTTCATCGTCTGCTGAAAATTGGCGGGTAAACTGGCAGACATATGTATATTCATACAACGTGTAAATAGTGACACGTAGTATTACTGTCCTATAAAATCTGTAAATAATGTGTGAATACTTGTGAATATTTGTGATTCAAAAATGTTTACGTGTAAATGATTCTTAATATAGCAGCAAGGAATATTTTTATCAAATTTTCAAATATTAGAAAGTATTATAAAAATAATAGGTTAGCCAGGCATGTGTAATCTATTGTCATAAAAGTCAATTGATCGATCAATGACAGTTTTGAGCTCTTATTAGCAAATTATTTTCTATTTTCAAGTTATATTTTTGTATTTATGTATAAATATTTTTAACTACAAATTTAATATTAAGTAAATTGTAACATTCATTGATCGATTAACTATTTGTCATTACTTTACCTCTACAGACACACAAATTTGTTTTTTCTAAATTGAATTTTTAATTTTGTCATAAATAATAAATTTAAATATAATTTATAATTTAATCAAAGAGAGACATAATGTATTTACAGAAATATTAATTATATATTTACTTACAGGATTTGAAATATGGAGCATGAGGACAGTGATTCTAATCTGGATATCTTGAATAATCTCATATCAAATGATATTGAAGACACTGATGTTGAAAAGAGTAATATTGAACAGTCTCAGCATCCTGAACAGCCTAATCAACCTAAAGAATCTAAATCAATTGAACCAAAAAAGACTTTAACAGAATTGCAGTTTAACTTCTTAGATTCTAAGCCATGTAATGTAAATAATGAGGATAAACCAATTCATGAGAAACTTACTGATAGATCTTACGATGACAAGCTTGATTCTTCGGATGATGAAGACAGACGTAATTTTGAGGAGCAAAAGTATTCTAATTATGGACGTGAGATAAAGCAGCTATTAAAAGAGCACTCTTCTTCTAAGACTGAACAACCTGCAAAATTACAGCACAATAATAATGGTTTTAATAATAAAAATAAGTCTTTTGATCTCAATAATATAAAAAGTAGCAATAATAATACTGTTCCAAAAGATGTGTATAGCGATCCTTTTTTTGGAATAAGAATAATTAATCCTCTCATATCCTCTGCTGAATTAAAAGAACGTATGAAGGACAAGATAGCTGTAACAATATCAAGAGTAAAAAATCATATTATTTCTGATAATGTACATAATGATTGGGTAATCGCCGGTGTTTTAATCAATAAGTCAGCCACAAAAACCTCGATAAAGGGAAGTTCTTACTGCATCTGGAAAATAAGCGATTTGTCCGACGATTTGAAGACTGTATCCATTTTTCTGTTCAGTAATGCCTACAAGCAGCTATGGAAAACAATCACTGGCAGTGTAATAGGTATTCTCAATCCGAACGTGCTCGAGAGTAAGGACAACATCGATCAAGCAACTTTATCAATCGACAATCCTTTGAAGCTGATGATCCTTGGTAGATCCAAGGATATGGGTAAATGCAAGTCGATCAAGAAGAACGGCGATTCTTGTACTTCTATTGTAAACCTAAGTCGATGCGAGTACTGTGTCTATCACGTTAAACAGGAATATAAGAAATGTACTCGACGAGCAGACCTACAGTCGAGCAATAACACCTATGGATTCACCGGGGATACGTTAAAACGTATGAACAAGCAAACTGGTACACGAAAACCTTACAATGGCCTGGCGCCATTCGTACCAGTATTGGCCAAACGCAATGAGCAATTATACGAAAAGGACCGTGCTCGTCTGGAATTACTATCAAAGGCCTCTTCGAGCAGTGATATTAAAAAAACGAAAAGTGACTCGAAATCAGAGATCAATGCTGTGGATGCTAAGAAGAAGGAAATGGCTGTGGAGCTGACGAACAAACAGTCGAGGAAAGATTTTGAGCGACTCAATAAATTGAGAGGCTGGCAACCATCAAAGCAAGTAATAGTGCAATCGACATCCAATGGACCAATTCTATGCTCCAGTCCGGTGCAATCACAGGAAAATAATTATACAAGCAAACCTAAAAACAATCATGTAGATAACAAGAATTTTTTGACCTCTCTGTCTTTAAACCCGCGACTGGGAGCGGGATGTAATCAAGGTACGATAAATTTCGAACCCATCACCAAGCAACAAATTCGTACCGCCAAGATGAACGCGATTAAGTGGGTGGAGGAGCATGGAAAAATCAAAGCAAAGAGTCCCAATCAGATGCGTTCGAAAGAGAAACTGTATAAAAACGCGAAACGTCAGAGGGAGAATGATGAGCAGGAAGAACAGAATGCGAAAAAGATGAACATGAGTAAACTATTCAAAGAGATGCTAGAAGCTAAGTCCTCGCATACAGATTTGATCGAGAAATCCTACGACGAAGAAAAGGAGAAATACTTTGACAAATTAGAATTGAAGGAGAAGATGGAAGAAAAGATGTTGAACACTTTCAAGGTCAATTGCAAAGCCGTGAAGTGTACAATATGTAAATACACGGCCTTCTCGGCATCGGACATGTGTAAGGAGCAGAAACATCCGTTGCGCGTGATCGACGCTATCAAGAGGTTCTTCAAGTGTGCCGATTGTGGCAACCGGACTGTTGGTCTAAATCTTATGCCGTCATACAGCTGCAACAAGTGCGGCAGCTCGAGTTGGACCAGGGCAGCAATGATGGATGAGAGAAAGACCGTAATTGCCACGGAAACTCTGTCCATACGCGGCGCCGAGGAGAAGTTCATGGGTTCGATCGTGAAAGATGCCAATCTCAACCTTCTTGTTCCGGATGAAGATTAGTAAATTCGACTCCCGCTAATAGTTTTGTATCTAAATTAGTAAATCGTGTCGTATCGTATTTGTAAAATGTAAAAAATGATAAGACGGTGATTGCTCGAAATATGTAAATTGATAGTGTACGTTTTGTATACACTAATACGATGAATGATGTTTGTATAACATATTAGAAACTCAAATGACGAAATTATGCTACGATATATTAATTATATATTTTTTTTTAATATTTGTCTGTATTATGTGGTAAAAATAGAAAATTTTAAGATCACAAATTGCTATTTGAATCGAATGATTATCATCGACTAAAATTAATTAGAGCGAATCTTTTGCTTACCGCGCGCGATTGATTATACTTATTCCTATATATTTTATATCTTAGAATCTACAAATGCAAAACATTTGATATCCTTTTGTTTATTGTCAGTATTATCAATTTTCTTTTCTTTTTTTTTAATTTATGAAAAATGTACAAATATAAAGAAATCCTAAGAGTGTATCTCTTGCACATTTCCGAAATGAAATACATCGAATTCTCTCCGTCCGAAATGTACACAACGGGCAGAAATGTTTTGATATACAACCAGGTACAACAATCGTATAAAAAACATTGTCATCTCGATTACGTTCTTCACTAAATTACGTTTGAGGTTTATGTTTAGGCTGAGTAGAATCATTATTTCCGTTCCCGTTCGATAGAGCTTTCTCATACGAAGGTATCTGTTTTCTCACGATAAAAGTAGCCCGCGTTCCTTTCCTTCATACAAGAAAGATACGAACTATGTAAAAAGATAAATATCAACAAATTTCTAAATATGAAGAACTGTAATTGGGGTCCGAAAGCATCGCATTGACATACGTTACCAGATCAATATCATATACACATGCAATAATGCATTTGAAAACAATCTGAATGGATTTTCCGCGACGTGTTATGTCAATATAATAACTCCGGACATTAATAACTATCTGTTTGTATGAGAAACATAGATTGTATTTTTTCACTCATGTACTGTTTAATATCCTATGGTTGTCCACAATTCTATTCGGCATTGTATATTACGATGACATGTTACTCTCTTCCTTGTATATAAAACTTCGAGTAAAACATGCGTGAAAAAAGGAAGATTAGAAATAATGGTTATTCGATCCACTTTGGAATATTACTTATAAATATGATAATTATAATTATTATTGTTCCAAAAACTTTTATTATTTTTTTAATGTGTAACCGATTTATCATAGCTGTCATATATTTTGTATATACATGTATAATTTTTTAATTCCCCTCAAAAACGAGCCAAAAAAGTATTAAATTAATAAAATATAACTACATAAATTATAATAAACAATTTCCATATATACATAGAGTTAATTATTAATAAATTATATATTATTTTCTTTAGAAAAGCGATCTTTTTTCTATCATTTCACATTAATACATGTATACGCGTATATACATGGATATGGAATGTTTTAAGATCATTATTTCAATCTTCCTCTTTATCACTTGACAGAGCATAGATCTCACAGGAAATGAGCAGCAATACCATCAAAAATTTCTTTTCCGGTTCTTAGGTATAATCCCATACCATTAATGCTTGTAATCCATCATAAACAGACTTTACTTTAAGATAGCGCAAATTCAACGTGATACATATACGAAAAGGTGAAGCATTCTAATAAAATAATATCCATGATATATAATTTTTTGGACTGATTAAAAAACTTTTACGACTACATTCTGTATTGCTGTCAGATATGAAAGCTAATCATCAAATATCGAGGAAACAACTAGTTTCGATTAAAGAGCGTATTTCACTGACAAAACACATGGAAACAATAATCAATGATGAACATGTGTTAGCTGATTATACAATTAGGCTTGCAAGATATCAGAGGGGCAAACCATAATCTAAGTCATCGGTTCGATTATTAAAGCAACGCGTGGACGATATTTCAATGTACCTTTACATTAAGATAAAGATTACAAGACTTTATCTGCTCTCTTTCTGTTTCTTGCTCTCATTTTCTCTTCACTCTCTCGTTCTCTCTCGCTCACTTTCAATCATTAATATTTATCGAGCTCTTAATTTACTATCTTGCATACTTAAATCGGATATTCTGCCTAAGCAGAAACGTAGTCGCACCAATGTATAGAAATAAATAACTATCTAGACTCCTAATGAGATGTTTACATATAAAAATTTGAAGAAACGTTAAGCCGGTAATTAACATCTGGATGTCTTGAGAGACAATACACAGATACAAATTCGAACCATCGCGTCACTCTGAAATTCGTTGTGCACATTCGCAAAAATTGGATCTCTCTCGAACGTTCCACTTTGATGAAGCTCTCTTTTGCGCCTGTTTTTTGTCTCTATGCAAAGTGTACATCAGAATGATATCGCAAATGTAATGTGAATACATTATTAACGATACACTTTTTTCGTCGAGAGGCTCTCACAATATTCGAGACTCTTCAAAAAATCCTCCCTTGCTTTCCCTATACAATATTCTTTCATAAAGGATACTTCACCAAAATTGCACGTTACATTCTTTCCACATTTATGCATACATAGCGTCATTAATTACAAAGGCATCGTACGAATAAGCGAATTAAATTAACATTGTTAAAATAAATTTCGTAATATATCTCCAATATAACTGCTATTTAAATATTGCGGGGAAATATCTTTTCCTTTTTATTGAGGTGCATTACTATAACAATGAAAAAAGTTACTTCAATATATATTTTTGCGAAGCGTTTTTCTTATGTACAATTGTGTGAATGTACAAAAATCTAAGAGCCAATAGCCAGCAACGGAGCGATGTAGGATTGCGAGGAATTATCTGTCCTTATGTTTACAAGTGTATATCACTGCATAAGACGGAAATACTTCATTTACTCCGTGGATCGTGTACGCGACCTCAACTTATGTCTAAGGCAACTGTGCCGTTTTTTTTAAAAATTGACATCTATTTACAGAACTCTTCTCGCGTTATCATTATATGAATTTTTCAAATTTTCGGTGTAGAATATACGCAATTGTATGTTTATAATAATCAGTTTATTACAGCTCTTCTTCCAGGATCGTATCGGAACAAAATAATGCTATGTAGCCGCTCTTATAGTTCAAATACTCATTTCTCGTAAAATCTATGATAAGATGACAAACATCAATTTAATATAAAATTACAACCGGATCATTACATATTATACAACATACGTATTCGGCACTGTAGAGCATGTAGTGTAGTTATTTAAACGAATCTCTGAATCTGTGAATAATTAAAGATCATAAATTGTAATAAAAGATGGTAAATGTTATGAGAGTAGGCAGGTATTAAGCTGGCTTAATTAAGTGTCACAGTCTTCGAATCGCCTTTTCTTTCATAGACATGAATTATATCAGCTTTTTTCTTTTGTGCATTGATTTTACGATCTGTTTGATAATCAGTAAATTCTAGACAATAATTTCGTGATGATATCGCACTGCATTGTATGATATAATTTTGAAACATGCCCGTTTATGCTTCTTTCTTGGGACAGTATGCAAAAGAGAACATATACATTCATGTCCCCCTTCAGCTTTTTCCAAAGCTAAAATAACTAACTGACTTTGACTCTAACTGTTCGCACAAAACCATCTCACACACAAGAGGCTATAATTCAATTGTAACATATAATTTTGTAAATTCTTATTTATTATTAATTTTATTCTTTATTTTTTTATTTGCTTCGTCCAATAGGATTTTATATTTTTGACATAATTACGACTTCTCCTACAAGTTATTTGACATGATTCAAGTCAATTTTCTCTGGACCACATATGATATGACTTAACATTTTACATACAAGATTTGAGTTTAAACTTGACTCAGCACAGTCCTTAAAATGACTGGCTTGGACAAGGAGGAAGTAGAATGAAATGTGTTATCGACTTTTGGCATAGATTTGCAACAGATCAGGTTTTTTTTCTCTCTTAAACACATAGCCTCTCGTGACCCTACCCTTTTTTTTATCTTACCATGGCATATTAAGAGCCTAAATTTTTGTTTTGGCTGAAGAAGCACAAGTAAGTGCGGAAATATTTCAAATATTCAAATATTCTTTATTGTTAGCACTATTGTAATTTCAAAATAAATAAAAACCCAATTATTGCTCATCGAAGCCTTTTAATGGTTTTATTTAAAATAACTAAATATTAGTTGAGTCATGGACTTAGTAATCGTCCAAATCAAAGCTATCGATTTCGATGTCATCCAACTGCATACTTTGAAAGTCCACCTTGTACCGCAAAATACCTGAAAAATATATATTTTGAGAAATATATGCTAGATAATAACAACTATTTCTCATTTAAAGATTTCCTTTGCTAAAACAAAATGTTTACTTTTATACTTTTATACACGTAAACTCATTATTATTGATTAGATTAATAGCGAAAAACTGAAATATCGTAATAAAACAATAAAGATAAATAAGCAAATATATATGAATAAATCATTAAAAAATACACAATTTACAATCTAATGTCTACAGCAATCTGCTAAATTATATAAAATTAAATCAAATTGGCATTTTATTAACAATACTTTTCTTAGTAGGAAGTGTACTTTAAATGTTGCATTTGTAATATAAGAAAACATTAGAATTTTTATAAGACATGTATCAAACTTAAAGAAAGCAAATAGAAAAAAACTGTAATTCAAAAAAAGCATTATTCATAGACATAAAAATGAATCATGATTAGTTCAACATTTTATTATGAAATTAAAAATTATATCATTATGAAAATATAAATTAATATGATGTATCATATTATGTAAATTAAAAATATGTATATATTATATATATATATTATAGATTAATATTATATGTAAATATTATAAAATATTGTTTTATAATTTAGTGTGATTGTAATGGCATAATAAAAGAAGTATAAACAATGAAAATTTATAATTTTATATTAATAAATTTGTCGTAAATTAATATTTAAATAAATATTAATAAAATACAAAAACTATGCATATGTGTGTGTGTGTGTGTGTGTAAGAGAAATGTGTATGCATGTACTATAAAATAATTATAAATATAAAAATATTGGCAAAAATTAACGAAATATCGATAAATATATATAAAAGGAAACATCACTTAACTGATTGTATATCGTTAATACGGATTTATAATCTTTATATCTTATATATAATTTATAAAAAACAGATGTTGTACCTTTCCCAATATGCAAGCTAATAAAAATAAAATGCCGATTAGTATTTGAAAATATTAAATATTTTTAAATTGTTTCTAAAACATTTAAACTATTTTAAGCAAGTGCTATATATAAAAGAGCCATATAAATATTTATAGACATCATATATAAATACATATTAATGTTTATTATCAGAGATAACAGTTATCCTGTATACATGGAAACTTTCATATTTGCATTTAATTTTTGATATATTTTTTTTAATTATAGAATATATTATCTATGATAACAAACTTAGCCGTTTTTACAGCTCTTATTATTTAACATGCAGGTATAATCATTGAAAATGTGTATTGAATTGATTATACATTAAATTACAATTTTCAATTTTACATTGTATATAAGCATGGATAAAAGCGTACATCTGTATAAAAATATATCTAATTATAACATAAAATTTTAAATATAGCACATGTAATAAATCTTTTATATAAAACTATAAGTACTAATCTAATTGTTATCGATATCACTATCTTACTTCAATTTATATAACAATAAAATTTTATATTTTGTTTATGAAAATGGCAATACCAAATTGAACAAGATTTCTAAATAGAAAATTGAGATAATTAATGTAATAATCTTTTCCTGTTAAAAAAGAAAATATATTATTTTCATTTATAAATTACATTGTCTCTCTGTATTATTAGAGTAAATGAAATAACTGTGTTCAAGTGACATATATTAAACACACTAAAATTGATTTCGAATTATTAAATTCGTACTTGAAATAGTACATAGAGACTGAAGTACAAACTATAATACATATATTAAAGGGATATACATGCGCTTAATAATGTCATCAAATGTCACAACTATTAATGTATAGTCCAGTCTGTACAACAGATATACGTCTATAGCGTAATTATAAAGGTAAATTCTGGCAAAATGTTTAAATACTGTATAGAAAAATGGCAGAAAAAATATAATTAAGTAAATATCAGAATCATATCAAATGCACAATACAGAATCTTACTTGTGTGAAGGAATAGATAATAAATATAAAAAATATCGTGCAAACCAAAATATTTAACATATACTATTATATATATATATATATATATATATATATATATATAATTATATAGTAAAAGAAAATATAATGATTTGGTAGTTGAAAATCAGATATATATACGCACACTGCATGTGTTTCCATTCAGCGAAACTCTTATGTAACTCATATACTTAGTGAGTGATATATGAATCAAGAATTATTAGTTAGTGTACAAATATATAAGATGCTGTATATTCAAAAAGTCATCTTGGTCAGTGAGATAAATATCGATATTTTTACGATAGGACAATATACAATGGGTAGTTATATTTTTAGTAATGATAATGAAACTTGTGTCAATCATTGGCTAAAGAAGCTCACATTGACATTTAGAAGCGTTATTAACCAGTTTATTTATAACATTCCTGTGTACGACCTTTCGTTCGCAACGAATTTTCGGATGAATACGATGTTACCGTATATTTTTTTGTTGCTCAAATATGAGATGTGTTAAACGAATATGAAAGAATGCCACTATATATTTGGTAACAGGCAGATATTATTTTTCCATTGAATCAACCACTGTATTACGTTTACTTCTTCAATTATAAAACTAACAATGTACAGATCTAATGATACAGCATAAAAAATAGGATAGAGGAACTGGAAGGTTTCAACTCACCCCGTATATAAACATAGAGTTATTCGTAAATATATATGTATATCTGTGTGTGTATATGTATATGTACACACACACATATACATACACACACATAAGATTTTCTTTATTTGCATTTACTACCAAGAAAGAAAGAAAAAACAACAATGTGTTTTCAGGCTTCTTTTTTATTCGTGAAAATAATAAACATTATACCCTTGATAAACATGAACTAAAAACATCTATCATCACATCCAAAATTATTTGGAAAAAGACATATATGCATATATATACTACAGATCTGCACAAAAAAGAACCAAACTATTTAGTGAGAAACCCAATGGAAGAAACTGAATTTTTCTTGGACAAATTTATCTTTATATTTAAATTAATCACAAAAAGCAGACTACATCTCACACACAGATATATATATATGTAATAAATGTAAATATTATTTTTCCATGTCATCAAACAATGTATGTAATTTGTCATATAGATCTTAAACTTATATAATATCTAAACTTATATAATAAATTATAAGAAGCTAAATTTTAATTATAAAAATCTAAATTTTTTTGTGTAAATAGTACGTTATTAATGAGAAGCGATATATACGTTATGAAAGAGAGAATAAGAATAAGCATTTTTTTAGCCATAAAGCTAAATTAATATATAAGTAGAAGTAATGTCTTAGACATTTGACTAATTATATGCATCTGGAGATCTATACCAGTAGATACTCCATTTACTTGAATTTCATTAAATCACATTTACATTTATATCATCAAATACTTATAATGCAGGAGATAAATAAATTGATAATAGATGAACAAATGTGATAAATTTGTCCAACTTTGCAAATAACATGTTCTATGATACACGAGATGTAAATGAACGCACGCAAGACAGAGAAAGAGCTACCTGGTCGATTCTGAGTAATTCACGGATGAAATTAGTAATCATCGAGGTCAACATCATCAAGAGGCTCATCAGCCTGCAGTGACTGGAAATCAACTTTGTAGCGGAGGATTCCTATGCACCAACATATATACTCCACAATTAATATCAGTTTGATGAAACTTACTTTCCATGCAAACATAAACTTTGCTCGTGTCTAACGACGTAATGTTAATTTTTAACGACTTTTGAGGATATTGTGCCCAAACAACACAACTGCACCATAACTTGTCAATTTATGAAGTTCCACAGTAAGTCAAATGCGCAAATTGCACAAGAGAAAGCCTAACATTTACAAGATATTATTTCGAACGTTTCGAAAGAATATATAAGTATTAAATATGTTTTTAATAGTTTTCTTTACCATTCTTTTTATTTTCCTTAATCGTTTTTTACCTCACGCAATTTTTGGAAACCGCTTAATGTATATATGTATATTTTTTACATAAGGGAAGTATATGTAGGTATCTGTCTCATGAAATTCCAAATAATGATAATAAGTATATATATAAAAGAGACTTACCTCCAATTCCACCAAAACCTCTGACAAATTGGGATCCTTCTTGCGATTTGTCTGTGATAATTTCCAAGGTAGCACCAAAACTCTTGTAATTGTTTGCAAGCCATTCAAGCAATGGTTGACATTCTACAAGTTCCAATTCTACCCCGCTCTATAAAAATAGAAGCAAAAAAAAATATAAATACTTTATTTTAAAAAAGAGTAAAAAATAATCAAAAAATATTCCTATTTTAGCAATATTTGGATATTCACCTCCTTATCTGTGAAGTGCGTCTTATCCTTCTCTTGTTCTGGCGTTAGATGCAATACTTTTTCTTCCGCGTTTGTATGATTTTTCAAAACATATCGTTGAATATCTAAATTCTCCCAACATATTAGAGTTTCGACACTACCTAATTCTAAGGCTCTCAACGTGTCTTCTACACCAAAACAGTACTTGCCAGTTTCTTGAGAAATTTCATCAAAGTAACGACCTAATTAAAGAAAGAAATTAATAATGATTAAAGATGATTAAAAAGAAAAAAAATATATATATATATTATATCATTATTATATATAATTAGTATAGATATAATAATATTTTTTATATAAAGTACTAAAGTAAGGCTCCCTATATTGATAAATAATATTGATAATATAGATATATAAATATGTTTACCAATTAGTTTTTTCTCTTGGATAAATTTCACATTTTGCAAAGATTCGGCTGCTAATTCAATGGCCTGGTTAAAACCATTTTCACCACCATACGACACATCTACCAGTTTTATAACTTTAGCTTGCAATCTCTGAAAAAATCACGTGTTACCATTTAAAAAATCAATTCCTACTTTTATCTTGCTACATATATAAACAAAAAAAAATATATATATAATAAAATAATTTAAAATAATAAAAAAAATTACTTACCGGATCAAACATATCAGATTGACTAAGTTCGGTCTTGAAATCGGCACTACCCGCGAGAATCAATCCAGCGATATTAGGTTTATCGTTAGTGATGTACAGTTGAGTAGCGACTTCAGCTACTTTTCGAACATAATTATGTCGCTTTTCCATACGTAATCGGGCAAAACGCAGCGCAGACTGACCACCTCTGCCTAAAATTAATAATTTTTACAACACCTGTCACATATTTTCTAATGATTCTATCTTGTAATGATTTTAAAAAAATAAATTATGAGAACAAATAATTTTAATATTCTCTTGCTCAATGTTGAATATATTATACACACATACCATGTTTTTTCGGAAGGTCCACTGTAAATTTATGTAATACCTCACGCGTATTGCCTTGTAACGTGCCAAACAATGCTCCATTACCATCCATAACAATAAAACCAAATTTATTATCGTCAGCAAGCAATGCCGTGAGCGCTTATGTATGAAACTGCAAAATGCAACATAATTTACATAAACATCATACATAAATATAGCAGAATACATATGCACATAAATATAAGAATATTATTATATACAACATACCTTATTATCACAAAGATATAAAGAAGTATTAATAGGCTTGAAAGGTTCAAAATCGATGTTAACTTTCTTTTCTTTCCCTTCTTCTGTTACGATAGTTCCACAATAAATTACCAGGCCATTTGGAGGCACTAAAAAATATATTAATATCTATAATTATATAAATTGATTAATGGATTATAATCTGGATACATTAGTAAACGAATTAAATGTAATGTATTTCTGAACATTTGAAAATATTTAAATATATTGCAATTGTGTATATATAAAATTAAATTCTGTGTATACTCTGTTGTATTAGTAAATAAAAGTTTTAACTATTCAAAAAATTGTAATATAAATAAAAAGTATAATTACCTTTAGTATATAGCTTTAGCCTATGCTGTACCGATGTGATTGCACCCAAAACGGATAATCTATTTACACGTGACTTAATATTCGACGCTGTGCCAAATTCATCTGCCAGCATCTTGCTTACTCTCGATATTTGGTCCTTTGGAGGTATGATTAATGAAATCATACTCGTACCATTCCTGTAAAGACACATGAATATATAATATCTTTTATACATTATTTAAAAGCACTGCTGAATACCAGAAAAAGATTGTTATGGAGAAATCTGCTTACGTAAGCCCCCCATTGACCCTAATCACACTTGTATACTTTTTTCCATGACATAAAAAAAAATTGTGAACAAATCTAATATCGATATACAGGCCAACGCCTATCGATCGCGATAAAAGTACGATCTCGAAATGAAAGGAGCACATGCTCCGCGAAGCCATATGTCAGGATGGGCCCGCTCGGCGGTAACAGCTGACAGCGCGAGGCGCGCCAACGTTGTTGCGCCGACCTACTTACCCCCTGGCCATCTCGAGACTCTTTATGAGTTTTTTGATCTTCCAGATCTCGACATTGCGATCGGCGGAGGTCTCCTCGTTCGACATCGCTGTTGGCGTGCGTGGGGACGCGTGGTCGCGGCGTTACCAGGTGCTCCGATGCTGAGGAGATTTATCGCTGTTTTAGCTCGTCCGGTGAATGGACGACGACGACGACGACGACGACGTCGATGACGAGCAGGCAATGTGGCCCGCGCGTCGACAAAGCCGGAAATACCGTGTGTGACGGCGATGTGTGTCTCTCTCTCTCTCTCTCTCTTTCTCTCTACGAAAATCACACGAAGAACGGAAGATTATCGATAGCTAGGAGATACCGCACCGATCCAGTTCGCACCGGATTATATCAACCACGGCGAAACGTGGTGTGATTCAACGCAGGGGCGGCCGTCCGTTCATTCTCTCTCTCTTTCTCTCTCTCCGCCCATTAATGTCTCGCGCGCGCGGGCATTAAAGCGTTTAAGCACGGCCACCTTCGCACGCGGCCCGTTTGCCTTCCTTTCCGTTTTCTCTCACTCACTTTTCAAGGGGAGGAGATCGTTACACGAGAGTGCGAATATAGGTGCGCCGATGCGGACGATGGTGCGGGCGGGACGATGGTGGGCCTCTCCTTCAACGGCGACGCAGCTCGTGACACGGCGAGTACCACGCGAGCCTCCGTATGCACACGTCGGCCATGCGATATGGCACACAGCGGAAACGTCAGTGGACCACGGTGGTGGACGTGCCGCACCACGAGACAAAATGGGAAGCACAAAAAGACCTCGAGGCCGCCCAGTCGCGCACACGAGCGTAACTCAGCCGCAGGTCGCGTTTACATTCATTGTGGCGCGCTGGCGATGGGAGCCTCCTATTGGTCGCCTTCTCTTCGTGCGGTGACGTCACCGCGTCGGCGAATATCATTGCGGACGCGCGCGAAAACCTTTCGCCTTTCTTCCGCGCCTTTCTTCGAATTTCTCTCTCCTTCCGAATAAATCATAGATATGTATCGCAATATAATATTATATGTATTATATTATATATTAATTATATATTATATTATTAATTATAATATATAATTAATATATTATATATTATATTATATTTTATATATTTTATATTATTTGATATATCTATGAAATAAAAAACGCGAGACTGATATGTCAAAACGCGAAATTGATATGTCAAAATTACTCGACGAAATAATTCCGATGACTAAAAAGAGAGAAAAAGAGAGACGAGTTACCCCATTCTAGGGGTGCTTTCTGATACGCATGAAGCGACAGAAAATGTATAATGTGCGCAACGCGAACTATAGATTTTCTGTCACTTCATGCGCGTCATGCGTGAGTCGGAGAGCACCCTAGGTCGTTGTGATGGACGCAGATCACGGGCAAAAACAGCAAAAAGGCAATGGCGGCTATCCATTGGACGGTCAATGAGCTCACCGTGAAAAATCTCGGAAAAATGTGATCTACACGTCGCGATCGACGAGCGTAAATTCGAGGTAGGTATTCGCGAATATCTCGGGAACGGCACGGAATTTTCTCGATGTGGCGATATCTCATTTTAAGATACCGCTAGGACGGTTTCTGACAACCACATGTGGATCTGGAGCGAGAGAACGATTCAATCGAGAGAAAAAAACACGACTTATCATTAAAAAAACTTGAAATATTTTTCCCGTTAATTGATAGTCTTACAGACTTATACGCGTTCGAACAAAATGTCATTCATACGATCAAATAAATTATCAATTTGGAGCCCGCATGTGCTTTAATCTCGCGATGCCGAACGTATCGACATGACATGAGACAGCTTTGTTTGTGTTAAATAAATGTCATGTGTTTATCGCTATGCAATACATTTGTTTACAAGATTTCAGCATACATGTTCACATTCAATATGTCTAATAATAAAGAATATAATAGTTTTTCATAATGGGAGATTTATGAAAATAATATTTTCATTAATTTATATAAAATTACATTTTAATACAGTAAAATTTAATTAATAAAAAAAAAACAGATTTGTATTTAATGATTATAGCTATAAAATCTGTTATGTTTATTATATAAATTTGAATCTGCTTTTTCAATGTTAGTATATAATTTATTTATTTTTCTGACAGGTGTGGCCTGAAGGCGGAGGAGTATTGTTGCCTGCAAGGATAGAAATGACACACAATATGAATGAGCAATGGCTGGTAAGCAGATGGACCTGTCATCGAATCGATTAGATAATGCATGCTGGTCGCTGACAGGTCAAATAGAAAAGTACGACAGCAGGCAGGAAGGAGTAAATGAGCGAGCGCACTTGAGTAATGAGCGAGACTCGGCATTATCCTATTCGCTCGGTCTCCGATTTATACGCAGCCGAGGAAATAGAAGTGCTTCTCTTAGAAGAAATACGCGACTTAGAACCTCCACCTGCCATATATTCTAAACCCGAGGACATTCAGGACTTCGAAATTGGTATGCGCAATTAATTTTAATTTCAATTAATGTGCATATATTATTTGAAAATTTGTGCACGTTTACCAAGTTTCTTCAAATCGATGCTGATTAAATATAATTGCTCTATGACAAGTAGCATGTAGATGTTAAAACCCTGCCTGACTAACTGCCTGCATTATCTACCTTGTTTAAAGTTATACTTATGTAATTGCATATATATGACTCTGTACAATAGTTTCGATATTGTATCAATAGCAGGCAGCAGGACAGGGGGGCGAATCAGCTCCCAATCATCGGAGCTGGATTCGCCAGGGGTTCATTCGACAGTCCACTCGTGGGATTCACATGCTAATTATCATGGTCACTATGGTAGTGACCACAGGCCGGGCTCTTCATCTAATGCTCTGGCTTGGTCACGTGCAAGCCATGTGGTTATTTACTGTGACATACAGGGACATCTTAAAACAGCTACGGGTGTTGTTAGACTCTTATTACTTGTAAGTACAAAAATTATTTATATACAGGATAAGTCATTTAATATATCGTTTAAAAACTCAAAAAATGTACATCAAATAAAAATTTCTAAACAAAAGTAGTTTGGTTTTGAGAGAATAAAAAAATATGATTTTTTTTTACCTTGAACAGCATTGTTAACTCTAATTTTTTTAATAGAAATCTATTTGATACATTTTAATTTAAAAAAATGTTTATGTTGACATTTACTTTGCTTACTGCATTTTGTAATGCAAACTGGGAAACAAGTATCAAGAGAAAACAAGTTTTAATTTTTATTAACTAAATATTTTAATTTTTATTTAAATATAAAAATATAATAAAAAATAGTAACTTTTATTTTAAAAATAGTAGTTAATTTTTAAATAATTTTAAAACTATTCACAAAGTCAATTTTTCTTTTAAACCAAACCTTTGAGAAATTTTCTTGTGATGCATATTTTTCAAGTTATTTTCAAACAATATTAAATAACTATTCTGTATATGAAATGACAAACTAGAAAAGTATTGTGATTAAACTAGAAAAATTGTTTTACACATACGGATATCAATGATATTTTGTAGATATCCTCTGCAGCTTGTTTGGCAACTTTATGCAGTTCTGGCACTGCCAAGGTCAGCCTTTTTATGCTGCCTTTAGCAGATCGTTTACGATTCATGATCTTTGTAGCTGTTTTCTGTTTCTTGGTCACCGCAGCCCTTCTCTTCCTTGATATTTCGCATGTTATTTACATCCTTCCTTTAAATTGGGCTAAACTGGTAAGTAATATTTGATTAATATATCTATATATACACACAATTTAAAAATATAATTTTATTTAATATAATTATATTGAAATATTAACAATTGCAGAATGTTAATACTGTTACACACATTATGAATCTATTATTTTTTATAGAATGCTATAGTATTCACTGGCATAGGCTTGTTATTTGCCGCGAGTAGCGCGTTATTAGCATGTACAGTATGGGAATACCACAGTGGAGGCTGGGTACCAAGACGCACACGTTCCCAACTGACTGCCGCAGCAGTGGTGGGACTTTCATGCGCTCTCTTAGCATTTTTACTTTCATGGATACATTGTCGGAATGGATCAGGTTGTAAGGGTCAGGACTCTCGTAGTCATACACCAACACAACTCTATAAACCTGTTGATAATTCTTCCTCCTCCGGGGTAAATGTATAATCTATTTTATGGCGCAATGTCGTTTATCAATCACAGTATAAACGTAGCCTAAAATGCAGGTCACTTTGAAGGAACGTAGTCCTAAGAGACCCGCCTCGTGGACCGTGAAAAATCAACAATCGAAAAAACGGAACACGGACAGTGACACGAATACGAGTAACGGCGGCCACCGCGGTAATCATGAAAGACTTAAACAAGGCGCCAACAAGAAGGACCATTGGGCTTCGGCCAAGCAACATATTCTAGAAACAACACATACGATTAACGAGGATACTCAACGGGAGGATACCGAGATCGAGAGGAGACGGAGAAGACGAAGGAAAGAAGGTGATAGCAGTTCGACCGGTGATGGAAACGCACCAGGTAGCAGTAAGGCCGACGCTAGCAGCGTCACCGCGGAGGAGGCTAAGACTAGACGAGTGCCGCGAAAGTTACCTCTACAGTCTGCAGTGGAGCAATCTCGCTCATGGTCCGACGCCGAACGTAGAAATAGTGGCACTACGCAAATTAGAAGTAAAACTAAGCAAACGCCAGTGAACAATGACGCACAGAATTGTTGTGACATGATTGAGACTAGACCGATCAATCAAGTGACTCGGAACGGCCTCCCCAACTGGGAAACGGAATGTACATCTAGCAACAGTAAAGAAGAAGCTACTGATGCGAATGTGATTGTTCGTAACGCCATGTGGTCTGGACAGTGGCGCCCACCACCAGATGATGTTCAACCTTGCTCTAGCAAAACTATCGATCCTTATAGCTTTGCCTGATCGTCTTGTGAAATACAAAGCACATACACTTTAGGTAAAAAATAACTTGCTCAATCGAGCAGTTTTTGTGAACAGTTTGTGACGAAATTTTTTATAAAGCAAGCAAGTACATGATATACTTTATGTTGAATATATATTTTTTTTATTAGACTGCAACAGTAGTTGAAGTGTTACTTGTTACATAATTGAAATCTCATACCTCTCTCTTATTTGCATACAAACTTGCCTGACTTCAACACATTTTGTATTTTCTACATTAAATAATAATGCACAGTGAGACTGAAGAACACAGTACTTTGGTTTTACATGTTCCATCTGTGTTTTCAACTGTGCATAAAACCGGATGTGATTAAAAAAATGTAAACATAAGATATACATACATATATATATAATTGTTACACTTCATACATGCAACAGGTGAAAAAGACCATAGCCCGTACTTACAGGGCTTATCAAGTTTGTTGTTATCGAATTTTACAGGACGAAATCGTGTCCAAAGATTTAAGATCCTGTATAAAGTCATTGCTGCCTTGTACATTTTGCTGCCAAGAGGATAAATTTTCTTTAGTTCGGGTCTCGACGTTTTGCATCACAAAACTAGACTGCCCAACTTTGATAAGCAAATAATGCCACTTCATTCCAATCATGTACCAAATAATAAATATAAGTAAGTTTTAACAGGATTTTAAGTATAAGACCACTATATAGCACGTAACACCGATATATATATAATATATATATATTTAAATAATAATTTTTATCGTATTTCGATGCCAAGATATTTTAAGTTCCATGCATACTTGAAAAAATGTTTGATGGACAGAAATCGTATATTGCTTGAGAAATGAAAATGTATATATTGAGCCTTAAAAGAATTATATACATACATACATACATACATATATATATATATATATATATATATATATATATATATATATATACATATATGTACATATATATAGTAAAATGCAGCTAGACCGATCTTTCTATTTGATCTCATACAAAAGTGTAAGTTGCAATTGCAATTAACTGTAATTTGTCTATTTTTTAATTTTTATGCGTAATTATAAATTCTTAAATATTATAAATAAGAGATTTTTTAAATTAATTTGCTTAATATTATTTGAGGAAGTGAAATTGCTTATATAATTAAATATTGATTTAAAACTACATAAAAATTGTTTTTATAAGTAAAAATATAAAATTGTAAAAAAAAATAGTTGGTAAAATTATAAAACATTAGAAGAATTATATAATACATGAAAATAATACATAATATTTTGAACTCCATCACACAATATTATTTGCACTAGAAGATCGGTTTGGCAAATCTGTTATTTCTCTATATGAACGGAATAGTATGCGTGGAATGATTATTTGTTGTATTTGGTTTGTAAACTCTAAAGTGTGTTCATTATATTACAGTATTTTTCCTACACAAGGACGGACTTAAAGAAATGATTGTTTAATTGCTTTTTATCCGAAATAAATAATTCTGTATAATATTCTCAAATTAAATAATATAAATTAAGAAATAATATCGATTATATAGTTGATTAACTTGATTATATTCTTTATTAAATTTTAACTAATTGAATATATATAAAACACATAATCGTAATATTTATCTTTTTTCACATAATGCAAAAACATAGATTTCGCTATATTTAATCAAATTTTAAAAACGAATGGTCCGTCCCTGTTCCTATACAGAAACATACGCACTATTTCTAGACATTTTACATAGCTTTAAAGTTACTAGACGAGCAGTATTATGTATTGTGTTAATTTTTCGCTTTACTAAGAAACTCTAGAGTCAACTCTAGTCATTTTTTTGTACAACTATATCTTCTTAATAATCCATCAATTTAAAGATCAAGGTATTTTTTAGTACATACATATCGTATTAGAAGTACAATTCATCCTAAGAAGAACTATTGAGCGCTTGTTTCCTGATTGCTATTGAATCTCTTTTAATATGTAACAATTCTCAAAGCGAATTTCTCTCTGATACCTCGTTTCTCTTTCTCTTTTATTCGATTTATCACGATCGATCATACAATTGAATAAACACAAACATTAGTTAATCTTTATTAGAGCCACTACTAAGACAGCTATTTTGTCTTTTGATACGAATGTAAACACAAACGTAGCAAGCAGGCACACAGATCACATTAAATTTTGATGCGTCGACCTTAAATCAATTAATAGTGTAAGAGAAATGCGTGTTCATATAGATTCATAAAAAGATAGCATGTAATAATACATGTAATAATGTATTACATGTATGATACATGTAATAGCATGTAATACAGCAGCTTCGTTGTGGCAAATATCGGGAGTGTCATAACTCGTCTTTTGTTGGGCAATAAGAAATAATATGTAACTTTTTCTGTGGCCCATTATCGATATGCTGGGATACGTTTGAAAGTGTGAATATATCTCAAACTTAATAATGTCACTTTAGAATAAAATAAAATGTCACTTGACATTATAAGGCAATTAGCTTTGAGTTAAAAGAAATGTACAGACACTGCCAGAGAAAAATATAACGCTCTTTGAACGTAGTATATATCAATTTGAATCCATTCTTTCTCTCAATGGCTTTATATCCAAGATTTTGTAATTAATAATTAATATTCATGATTCGTTATATTCGAATTTGAATTTGTCTCATAGCAGTTTAAGGTCTCTACACACAGAAACTCTAGCATAAACATTTTTTATATCAAAGAAATCCTTTTCATTACTTATTCTCAAATTTCGTATTATGTAACATTTTCATTTATCATTCGTATGTTAGTATTCATATGCTATAAGTACTAAATAAATTCAAGTGAATTAGCAACAAATTATATTAAGTTATAACACAAACATGCACAATTATTTAATTCGAGATAATTATAATTTTTTAATATAATATAAATGTATATTTAATGTAAAGTGTTATAACACACTCGATAAGAATAAATTATATTTTATAAGATTTTCATGCTTTTTGACACACAAAGCTATTTTTAATTAATATTTCATAATCACATTAACAACTTGATTACTAAAGCTATTAAATTTTCAATCCTTACGATCTTTCGATCATAGAATTATTTTATTTTGCATTTTGTATTGTTATTTATAAAATTTTAAATTCTTCAAGAATAATCATGAAAATATGATTTGTTATCAAGTATAGCATCAATAAAAGGATTAGCTATCTGGATTAAAGTCATTATTATTGCTAATAATAAAGATCAAACTGTCGTTTGACTTCAATAATATTTGCGACAATTATTTGCTTCAACGAAGCAAAATAATAAATAGCAGCATGTTTGTGATACACGAAGCACTGTTTTCTTAGAATTTGTACGAATAAATTATCATTCAGGCAATAAATTTCAATTATGATTAATAAGCGCAGATTCTTTTTATATACTAGGCTCGATCGATATAATGACCTATAGTGATAGTATGACAATCCAAGTCTGTACATGACCTGATATCCTCCAAAAATCAGGCGAGCTAAAAGGAATCGACAAAAAATCATTGTATAAAATCTTAATTATTTGAAAAGTGTATTCCTTCACGATTTCAAATATTAGGAATTTAACTTCAGAATAAATTTCTAGCAATTTTCGCTTTAATTCTCCTAGCATAATAATTTAATTGGCCTAAATTCTCACATCAAATAATAGACATAACGCGTTGTGTGTTTCGAGTAAGAATGTTCGTCTTATTTAAATATTTCCAATGTGTTCTAAAATATTTATATAAGTACATATATATATTCGCGTGAGTACTGATAGTGTCATTGTATTTCTATATTTAATTTACATGTGAGAGTGCATAATGTGATGCTGCCAATATTTAGAGTAAACATCAAATTGTAGCGACACATTAATTGTAGAATCGTGAATTGTCTTAAGCAGAGGTCTGAGAATGAATTACGAATGAATACGGCTTGACAGATTACCAAGAATGATGCAAAATATTATCTTGGTGATTTTGTCGTGCTGATACCGAATGATCTGGACAATAAATGATCGATGAGTCACGTAACATCTAAGTTAGCATTGTCACATATTCTTTTAAACGTCATTTTGTACATCTAGGAGTAACTCGAAGACGAGTATTATATACTATGGATTGTGTGGAGTTGTGTGTGTGACTGTGTATGTTATTTAAGAATATATCACAAATCATCTAGTCATTAGAGTGAACCTTGTGTAATGTTACTCAAACCGAATATAATGTACATTTATTAATAAGTACGTTAAATACGGTTCAATTGGTGACAGCTATAAAAATATAACATTATATTCTGCGTATACTATTGAAGAATTATTATATCACGCAATCGTCCAAAATACAAACAAAATTCATCAAAATTGTTGCGCGATATCCATTGAACTTTATAAGATTCACGTCTTACAAGGAATCAAAATGTCCAACGAGAGATGTGTACATATAAATCGTTATACACGATCTTTTTATAATCAATACATAATAACACATAATTATTTTCAATACAGAAGCAAAGCAAATATAAAGTAAAATATGAACATTTACGAGAGCGATAAATCTATGTCGAGCTTATACATGTACTTATATTAATCTTAATATTTTATCAATCTATGATTATGTGAATTTTTTAACATTCTTACTGTTACCATTGTATCAACTAGTCCTTTATCTTGATATCTGAAGATGCTATATACATCTTTCATAGGAATGAACAGAAATTATAAAATTATACCATTCGTGCGTGCAACTTTATAAGTATCGTTCAACAGAGTTTCTCGCTTCAATGTAGGAAAATAATCGTTTAATTGTTGCGTTCAATCTCCTTCAATTTTCCGACTATGTCTTCCAAACTCTTACGGCGTACGAAATGCTTCGTTTGAGTACTTTCGTTTGACGTAAAAGAATAAGGATACACAGGTCTGATATAGCGATGAATCCAACCGCTTGAAGAATGAAGAAACATAAAATATCACTATTACGTAAATACGGTTTTAATCTTGCACATAAAAAAAATGATATTTAAAATATATTTCAGTTATTGAGCATATATATATATATATATATATATATATATATATATATATATATATATGTAATTAAATGACTTACTCTTGATTTCGGGTATACAGGGGCGAAGTCTGTAATCATATATATATATATATATATATATATATATATATATATATATATATATATATAAACGGTGAGTAAACGTATTCTAAAATAATCTTACTTACGTCTTTACATCTTCTTACCTGTCGTTGAAGCCTTAATTGTTTCAATAATAAATATTTATAGACTGATTTCGCCCAACTGTATTGATTACCATGCACGTTTGATAATCCGGATAGCTCGGCTGGATACGTTAAAAACTGCGGTCTCATGAAATGACGCTGTTGATGAAACAGATGTTGCTGCTGATCTATGTAATTCGAGTAATACGGATCATCGTAACTCGTTAAATGATCCGAGGAAGACGCTAAAGAATTCGTGACTGCGACTGTGAGAAAAAAGTGAAATAATCAGCGCATTTAATGTTATCACACACATACCTCACCAATTATAATAATTTATATTTTACACGTGCGAGGTATCAGTGAGTCATATCTGAAGGCTTGCTTAACAAAATATATATGTAATATAAAATTAAAATATCATTTTAATGAACCTTTAGCTCTCTGAACACTCAATAAAGTTTCGTAATAATGTTTTTTGTACGCAGCTAATTGGGACATTGAATTAACTTGAAAATTGGTCTCTGGATTTACAGCGTTCGATCTTGATTCCACTACTTTGCATCTGAATTAAAAATTGTTTTCTTATTAATTATATTGTCGCGCGATTAAACTAATTAAAATAATAATTACATATTTACCCGTGTATTGATTTTTCTCGATTATTTTCTTCGCATTTACGTGTAACTATTTTCTTTTTCATAATGTAATCTAAATTATTTTGTGGTAATGGAAATTCAGTTGCTTTATTCAGTTCTTGAGAATTGCTTTTCGTTTGCAATTCACTTACGGACGTAAACATTTTTGGTTTCGCCTTTTCATCAGATTCTTTTTTATTTATGCTATTATTATTTTGCAAAACACTGGATGTAAATTTTTTTTCTGAAACTTTGCGTGACGTTTCAGGTTTCTGGTCTTTCGTGGTAGAACATACCAAGTTTAAGGAGCTTATTATTGATTGTGGATATGATCTGGTGCGTGGAAAAGCCGCCAATTCTATACATGTATGTATACGAAAAATTATTTTTTTTCATAATTTTATACATTATTTATGATTATAATAGATATATGATAAAAATGAATAAAATAAAATATATTACCAATGGAAGTTCCTTCTTGCGCTCGTTTTAAAAAATTTTTTAAGCTTGTTTTAAGTTTATCGCGCACTGGTGCTAAAAAATCGTCTGCCTGTAAAATTTAACTAATTTAATAATTTTTGAAAATAAGCTAATATAAACTAAGATTTCGAATTTTATCTTTCGTACATCTACGATAATGTTCTGATCTTCGTCCAAACACGTATCCATTTTATATATATTATCATCAACTGTCTGTTTAATTGTTGCATTTTGATCAATATCGATTATCGTTTGTGAAACGTTAAATTTTTTATCTTTATCGAATTCATTATTATCTTCACTTTTTTTACATTCGTATTTAAGATTATTAAATTGTTGGGGATTTTTATTATTTTGCCACAAATCCGCTATTATCTCACTATCGTTAGGCATTTTTATAGCGCATGTGTCCTATAATTAATTAGAAATCTTTATAATTTGGTTTACTTATTACTTTATACATTTTTTTAAAATTACAAACCTGATATATCTGAGATGATGAATACCAAAGATTTGATTCATTAATTGTGCCAATTTTAGTAGGTATATAATATTTCTTATTAAACAGATATTGTTGATAAATTGGCATTTGATGATTATTATTTCTGTTCGACCAATTCTTCGGATCATTATTTAATTGATATCTCAACGAATCAGCCTGTCGATTAATATATGATGCAGAATTTGGACTGACATCAACTAGAATTTCTGAACGAGGAAAATCGCATTCTATGGTTTTGTACAAGTAGTTTACGTTTTTTACATGACTGTGAATCGTAGAAATTTCGTTCTCAGGGAAACCTCGAAAAGGGAATGCTTCGGAGAGTGATGACTTAAAATTCGACGCATTCTTAGATAAAGAACTTTGCTTTGACGATGAAATATTATTGTCCATTATTCCATCCATATTTTTTACATTTTGAAACGTATTATTGCTGTTGATACAATGACATGAGAGATATGAATCTGTATATGATAATAATATAAGAATAAAGTTCAAAGAGAAGGCTTACTTTTCCTGTAGATTAAGTTTCATAAAACCTGTAATTGTATGAAAAACTTCCTTGATCGTGTGATCTGGAACATGATCTGGAACAGGTATTATCGAGAGCAATAACTGTTTTTTTCTGGAATTACAGTCTTCTAGTAAATCTTGAACTTTTTTCAACACACATTCATATGCAATAATACCATCTTTCGGCTGATATATGTGTTGTAATTGCGTTATTATATTTGCGATATTGCTTCCCTCATAATCATACTTTAAAGCTGAATATAATGATGAAACATCATCTATTGCTGTTGATGTAATGTTATCAGTACTGTTCGTGCTCTCTGCAATTTACAAAAATAAAATGATTTTAATTTTTTTTATTGTATTAAAATTTAAAAATTTAATCCTATATTATATCGAAAATTTTATTATTTTGCATTTAATTAAAAAAAAACATAATGTGTACATATATATATTAATATATAATATAATAATTATATGTATTTATTAAATTATTTTTATATTTATAGCTATAACACCATGTGAATAAGTAATGTAAATGCACATGATAAGTTTTAATAAGTGGAATTGACAGCCACGATCTGCATGCAATCATTATTTTGTTTTTATTTCTATAAAGATTAATTATATTAAAAAGTTATACATTACTCACGTCCCTGAAACTTATCCATGTTCGTAATGTGTAGGATTTAAATTAAAAAGAAGGATTTAAATCTTACAACAATCTTGAATATTTTACCAAAACTTCAATTCGAGTCAAAATAAGGTGAAATAATAGAAGCAGCTTGCGTTTCCATTATTGGAAACAACTGACAAATGCAATACATATAACTCATTTGTAAAACGATTAAAAATAAAATATGTTAATATATATGTAGTGAACAAGAAAAAATGAGTGACTAAATGACTTGAAAATATAAAATTGCATATATATATATATATATAGATGAGTTCTGTTTTTTCTTATTTGATTTGATAATATTCTTTTTTAAAAAAGTGTGTATGATTATCTTTCATTGTTTAAAATAGACATACTTATGTCTTTAAGAAGGAAATTGCATTTCTCTAAGAAGGAATTGCATCGGTTAACTAAAATACACAACTGTAGGTTCTATATGAGGAGAGAGGAGATCGATGGATTATTTTAATGAGACTCCGTCGCATATGTAGCTCGGGCCGCAGCATTTTCTATATGAATAATCCCGGAGACTTTGCAAGGATTACTGATCAATGATTATTATAAAAGCACGTTCGCAACGTAGACCACGTTACTTAATGCAATATGCTTCGACAGAGAACATTTTTACTTTCTAACTATCTACTGGCATTCTCCGCCAGTTTAATTCTGGCACTTCCACCCGGAGGATCATGGACAAGCTTTGCATCCAAACCTGGTAATATCACATTTTTTATTTTGTATTTGGTATTTTATAAAAATGAAACCATTAGGGATAATTGCACTAATATTCATTTTGAAAAATTTGATTGTTTATTTTTAAGATGTTTTTCAATTGATGCAAATTTAAATAATCTTTTAAATATCAAATATTAAATAGAAATAAAATATTTTTAATCTTAATTTTAGATGAGAAATTTCTTTTTCTTATATATATAATTATATATTTTCTTTTTCATAAAGTGAAATTTCTTGTTCAATTAGTTTTAATTTATTCATTTATTTTTGTTGCTAATATATAAAATTTAATTATATAAAAGATGTAATTATTACATATATATATATATATATATATATATATATATATATATCAATTACTATTTTAGTTTATTCGCGAGCCCTTGGACCTCCAGGAGGAATGGACACAATATCTGTGCCTTACGCACCGAAATCTCCGTTCTTCCCGAAGTTTGTCGACCCAAAAGCATTCATTTCTACAAAGACGGATATGCTGAGTAATTTGTTTGGTGGTTTAGGACCAGTTACATATAATGTAGCAGATGCCAAACCGATTGTACCGTATGGCGCAAGTGGATTCCCTGTAGATAACACTGATAGCGCAAACGCATTATTTAATAAACGAGATATATTACAAGAAGGTAAAGAGAAAGCAATCGACAATAGCGGTATATATAAACGTGGTATGTTCGGTCCATTTGCCTCAAAGTTTGGTCCTATGGGTCCAAAATTCGGGCCTGTTACGCCATTCTCATCGTCAGAGACAATACCTAATTATTTGAGCCAAACACCTTTTTCCCGCAAAAGAAGAAGCATAGAAGCACCTTCTTCCGCAGGCGACATCAATTCCATTCCGAGTTCTTATCCAAAAGATCCACAGATAGTAGAAAATACATCAACAAAATCAGCTGCTAGTAGTACACCAAAGGAATATTTGCCGGGAATATTCGGATCTTTCGGACCAGGTGGACCTTACGGAGCAAGTGGACCTGTCGGACCAAGTGGTTCTTTCGGATCGGTGGTGGACCCGAGCATGCTCACCGCGAAGAAGGCAGATTTCCTAGATACACTCTTCAAAAATCTTGCCACCAGCACTCCAGCAACAACAACCGAAATACCTACGCCGAAGAGCACCATAGTACCAGCCAGCTTTTGGTTGCCGTCTTCCGTAATTCCCGGTCCGACTGAATATACCCAAAAAGTGTCGGATTTTCTGGATAAACTATTTGACAGCATAAAGTTAAATGCGACAGCACAAGAAACCGATGATAGTTCAAGCGCAAATAGCAATTTTATGAGATCCGTGAAACCTGATGATATTTTACCGGACAAGAATGCAAGATCCTTAGACGACGCATCTTCCATCGTAGCTGCTAAGGACGCAATCGTTGATATTATACTGTCGGAGCTTGGCAATCTAAAGAGCGACATGATAGCAACTCTGAATGATCTGATTGCGTATGAAAAAACTGCAACAACTGCTGCAGCTACGTCGAAAAAGCCTTTTAAACCCTTCTCCAGCATATTTCCTTTTGCAAAACCAACAGTAGATCCAACGCTTCCTTTTCAACAGAGAATGGCTGTACTCAGTCAAGTATTTGATATGTTGACGGATCTGCAAAAAAATATCACTGTGGTCGCCAAGGATGCGATAACGACTAGTACTAGTCCTCCAGATATTTTGGAAGAATTGCCAAAGGCTCCATTAACTGACAACGCTTCAATTAACAACACTCTCTTGGATGCCATTTTGAAGAAAATATCCACCATTGAAACTGTAACTATGACTTCGTATCCGGCAAGTTCTGTCAAAGAGAATACTTTAATGAGTAGAGCTTTGCCAACATCTTTCTGGGTATCTTATCCGGAGAATTCGGCATCTGCTGTAAGACGACAAGCAGACAACGATTTGTTACCATACTTAGGATATGAAAATGATGATAATCAGCATAATCATAGACAATATACAAGAGGCGTAAAAATGCAAATGCATCAGGGATATCAGAGTCTACCCGCGGGCTCGATAGAATCTGTACAAGCCGGGGGTGGTTCTACACCAGAGCATCAAGGAGGAGGAATTAAGTTGCTGGTAAGTGTATGATTTGTTTTAGAGATATAAGATGTAATTTTAATATTAATAATACTAATTAGAAAATACATTTTATATCGAAAAAATGATTCGTGTATTATAAAAGCATATCTCATCTCAATTTTAAGAATTGATAAACTTGATATATGCATATTTTTCTTATTGAAAGTTGTAATATTCATAATTAGAATCAGCTTGAAATTTAAAAAATTGTCAAATTTTATATAATAACAGTTATAATTATAATAATACTTCTATAAATAATTTGCATTATTTGTAATATTTATATTCAATAATTGCTATTTTAATCAAACAATAAATTAATAAATTCTTTGTCATTTTTTTTCAAAATGACTTATATTATGTCTAATATTATTATATGATAATTAATATATATTATTTTATGTTGAAACAATATTATTTTGATATTATATATTATTAAGAATAAAGTTAAAATTAAAATTTTTTTTATCTTTAATGTATAAATATTACGTGATATTTATAAAATGTACAGAAATTTTTCCCGCTAATATAGAAAAGGAAAAAAAATTTCCGTATCTTCTAAGGACAATTTTAACATGTTTTGTCATTTTTTAAAATCTATCTCTAATCTGTATACACCTATATATTTATTTGTGCTTATTAGAATTATAAAAAAATAACTACAAAAATTAAAAATCACAACAATAAAATATTAAATATTAATCGTTCAACAAAATTATAAATGTAAATCAATGCGCACATATAATTTTGTATTATAATATATAACACACTATAATACCTTGGAAGCCTACATACAAATTATTCTATTCAAAATGAGGAATAAAAAGTTATTATTACTTGATATTTCGTCAAAGAGATCTTTGTGTCTAATCACACACAAGAGAATAATATCCAATAATATTTAAAACTATAAAATGTGAAAACCTCATTTGATTTCAGATTCAAATGCCTAAATTGCCTAAAGCTCCAGGCTTTCAAAGTATTAATTACAATTAATATGTGCAATATCTGAATTATGAATATCATGGACATCTGTCGCAGGAGTCTAACGCTTATGAAAATTTGAACAAATGGGCTGACTGGATGCAATATCACAAGAATGAATATCAAGATCATAGGCACCATCATAATCAGCATTAAGCCACTCTCAGCCAGCAGGAGTACTTCTTTTATCATATATTTAGATGATTAGATTTTAAATTCTTTAAAAATGCTATTATTTGAAGTTTCATACAAATAAATATTTGTACAATTAAACATTATTTCTCCAATAAAATATATTTGGCAAAAGAAGGTAAAAAAGAAACAGTTAATATTTTATAAGTCATTTGAAACTATCTGCGATAGAGAAATCGAGATATGATATAACTAAGAATGAATTTTAAATGTCAGATTTATTGCATAATTCGTTTTTTTATCAAACACGATACACGATTTTTTTTCTCTATGTAGATGTATCGAAGGATATGAAAGGTGGATGTCCTCTCTAATAGTATTTAGTCTATTCTTTATATATCGTACTCTTTCTCTTTTTTTAACAATAGCAATCACACGGCAATGTATTCAACAGTCGCGCAGACAGACCGCGGCACACAGACGCAATCCTGCATCAAGTGCGTTGCTTTGTTTGTCTTCAATCAGCAATGCATTGCACGCAGGATAGCGTTAGTGTGTTAGGAAGCATCACAATTTGGTTACGCGACATAACATTTTATAAGAGATGGACGTTAATATCTAACATTAATATCATCTCGAAGAAATGGAGAGATAAGTTTCTGTACTTCAGTACGAGAAACGTCATTTATAATATTCGTATGTATGTGTATATATATGTATATAATACACACATACATACTGATACTTTATATTTACCCTTTCTTGTGTTACACTTTCATATAAAATTGTGGAAATATTGGCAGTATTGCAAGCACAGATGTTTTGCTTTCGACTCATGTTTTTCATCTTTCATATTGCAATATATCGAATCATTATATTCGTAAGTAACGGGCCACCTTCGAGTTTAACGCAGAAGTGAAATGTCTTTATGAGACTTTGGTACTTAGCTATTGATTGTACTACACACCCTTACGAGTAAGTCACTATCATCTGCTTTTCGTGATTTTGGTGATGAGGTATTCTATTTGTTGATCGATGCGAAACACCATGTAGAATGATGCTAATACACTTCCCAATGTTACCAAAAATCCTAATCCCTCGAAAATTAATTTCGGTGCAAATATTTTCCAAACCATCAGATGCCGACAGTGGATTGTTGCTGCGAGCATACTACCGAAAGTCTAAAAAAGGAAAACAGTGTCTAATTAACGATATGTACACACGCAAAAACTGTTCTTTGGAGAAGATAAGAAACAAATGTGTTTAATTAAATGTTTTTATACAACATACCCGGATTCCGTGAAGTAACGTATATTTTCCTGCAACCGAGAAAATTGCAGCGTGGAAAGCAGAGTCTTGTTCAAACAGTAATAGTTCACCTCTCTTTATATCATCGAGAAATTTCGCTTTAAGAAACTTTGGAAATACTCGGTGCAACGTAAATGGTACGACTACTAATAATGGTAACGTCGCACCCAATATAATATGCGATCCAAATGTATTGATACCTGCAAATTATTTTATGTATGTTAGAATTAAAGTTAACATATATTTTAAGAAAGAATACATTTCAAAGGATAATACTTACCAATTAGAATTGCTGATATTAAATTGCCATAAAAATGACCACCAGTTCCTATGAAGGCAGCGTGCCAGTGAATAGTAGGAAAAGTCGCCTGATGGCCAGTTCCGTAAAAGAAATATTCAGCTAACAAAAACCAGCAAAATAGTACAGGCATAGATACATCAACGAGTTCAGCTGTAAATAAAAGTTAGATAGATCCAAGTATACATAGGTAATATGTGAATTTTATATATCGTGTATACTTACAAATATTATTAGCATTTTTGTATCTCTCTATCGCAGACAAACCCAATATACAGGCGCATGTTACAAACATCAAAAATGTACCAGGCGATAGAGTGTCTCCCAACAATAATGCATATAGAAGTGTGATAAATACACTTAATGAGATGAATGCGGCACTATAGGCAGTTCCGAAACCGTAGATGACTGGAAGTTCATCGGCATCTATTCGTTTGCGGGAAATCGAATCTTTTATCTTTTCGAACAACCGAGGCACTATGTTTTCGTCGCGGTAGACGTCGATGGATTCTTTCTTCTTTGGCAACAGGTATATGCTGAGTGGACGATAGTAGAGGACGAGAATTGCAAGTACACAGAAGAAATAAACTACGTTAGGCAACGTATTAATTTCCCAAGACAGTGCGAGTTTTGGTTTGACAAATTTCGGGAGCTTTTGCAGAATCCAGTAGCAACCCATGCAAACGCTTACAATAACCGGACAATACTGTCCCACCATAACACTAGGAGCGAAACCTGTGAGATTTCCACAACTCTGCAACCACAGTCTAACTATTACCACATATGATGCTAGGATGATCGAAGCAAGTAAAACAGCAAATAAAGCACGCTCCCAATTATTTGGCATTGTGGACCAGCCAACTTTACCAGTTGCAGCTATAGAGCATTCCCGTTGTAAATGTTCCTCCCTACATCGCCAGAAATAATGCGATAATCTAACTGAGATGCATGCTAACAAACCAATAACTAGTACAATTGTCCTAAAATTTGGTTTTGATGACTTTGACGTAAATCTTGTCTTCTTCTCAAAAGTATTATCAGAATCGCTCTTTCTTAAATCAAAAATGAGCAGGCAAACGAGTGTAACAAATAGGAAGGACAAGACTTTGTCTTCTTCAACTATATAGCTGTTTGAGAAAAGTCCACATACTGTTAAAAGAAGTATTATTCTCGTTACATAAGTCAACAGCTTAATTCTACGATGATCATACCAACACATCGATATAACATCCCAGTTTTGAGCAATTACTATAACTAATAAACCAATAGAAACTGCGCCAGTAGCAAAAAAAGTTGTATTCCTTAATTCCTCTAAAATATTCAACAAGAACAGACATGTAGTCATTGCTGCGGTAATTAAATTTGCTATAATGGCACATTGTAAAAATGAAGATTTAAATATATCACACATACGATTTTCGGGGATACCGGTGATAAAGAGATAAAAGAAGAACAAGGAACAAAACATTAAAAGTAAACCCTTGGAAATTAAACCAGAATCAAATTGGACCCACACTTCGGAACATGTATCTTTTAATAATTTAAAATAACCTTTGGTATCTCCAACAAAAATCATTAACTTTTCAGAACTATCAATATGTTTAATACGTTCCGCGAGAAGATTATACACATAATCTAAATGCTGAAGCTGCTCTTTTGAGAACAAGTATGTATCCGTGGAATATACCTCTATGTATTTTTTCGTTTGGGCAATATTCCTCCACAAAGATTGCAATAGATACGATAACTGACCGGCAGCATCTCCTACGTTATTTGGCAAACAATCTAATATTACAGAACCTAAATTAGAAAAAGGGATTGGTGTGCCAAGAATCGCTGCTAGAGTAGGAACAAGATCAATTTGGTTGACGCTATCACTATTAGTGGCAAATCCTCTAATCAAAGGAGTTGTCGAGTAAACAAACATCGCAGCTTCGACTTCATTCGAGCTGTCACCACCGTGATCACCTGTCTCAGTCATGCCGTGATCTCCTACAACAAAAAGCATCATATCTTTTTCAAGAGACGCCACAATCTCCTTTATAAGTGTATTCGTGTCATTCAATTTTCTCGTCATCTCTGGATGCTGCGAGCCGTGCTTGTGTCCGCAATGATCAACTCCAAGTGTATGCGCTATCAGCAACGACCAGTCTTTCTTCTTCATCTCGAAGAAAATCCGATATTGTACGTCCTTGTCCACGCTGTCCAGATCCCAGACGTTGAACGACGGCGATGGGAACTGTCTCATAAATTTATCCGGGAATAGATTGGTCCACGTGTCGTCTCCCATAAAAACAATACCACTGGCAGCGTTTTGGTCAATAAGATTGTCTTCTTGAATGTACTCCGAAGCGAAGTTCGAGCCTATCTCTATAAAAGTTGGCAGGGAACCAGTTGTAAGACCCTTCAGACGTTGCATAGTCGTGGTAGGCGGATCTGCTATGAATTTGTATAGGCGAGAATGTGACGGATGTTTCTGCAGTAATTCATGAATCACAGGCAGCTTGTTGCGATGGTAGGAGAACATCGAAGCAGTATTTTCGTACCATTCAGCAAACTCGTATTTCAGGGCGTCAACAATCAGCAGGACGACCCGCGCTCTGCGCTCCAGACACACCTTGGCCGCGTGTTCCATGTCCTGGAAGTAGGATTACCATAATAAAAATTTCAAAACTAGAACTTGATTAGCAAATTAATTATAATAATAAATAAATAATTATTTTACATCTCGTTTTTATTTATAAAAATAAGAAAATGGATGGCTAATAATTTTCATTCTTGATTGAATATTGTATATGATGTAGGTAAATAAAATATAAAAAGCAAAATATGAATTTCTTTAAACCCCAGGCCCCAGACATTCATAATTACTTTGGAATAATTACATTCATAATATCCCCCCGAACGCCTCAAAAAAGAGGACGGATGGCAACCCTACCTGGAAGAGATTTCCCACGTCGCAATCGTTGACATTGTTGATACTGTTGACAGCGCACTGCGTGCACTCGGCCCGCTCGGGCCTGGAGACGCGATTCAGAAGGAAGCCGCTCGTGAAGACTAGCAAGCCGGCTGCCATCAGGTAAGACATCCATGCCTGAAATATCAAGTAATTCCATAGCCTACTCATTTTTGCCGAGTCAGTATCAGTTTTGCTCGTGGATATTCTTCACTGGCGGCACAACGTAACTGAACCTCAACCACGTCAGTTTATTCTTCACCATTCTGACATTTGTGAGATAAATAAGCGCGATAGTTCTCGTCCTATTGTTTAAATGCTTGAAGACACTTAATCGATAAACTTATACGTGTGTTGGGATTTAAAGGGATTTTAACCTCAAATCACTTTCACAATATTCATATGCGGAAAACAGTGTTGCCAAATTAAATATCTCGTACCAACTGAATGACAAAAATGTAATGGAGTGATATTTTTTGTCCAAGAATCTGATTGGCTGTTATCTGCCGAGCATTAGAAATTTTCTAGACGACAGCCAATCAAAAAATTCGTACAGAGAATTTAGCATAAATTCAAAATCGTTTGATCGACCAATAAGAACAAAGAAATCTCTCTATTTTGATTGGTCATTCAAATGATTCGAAATATTCGTGACACCGAATAGAGAGGAAGAAAGAGAGAGAGAGAGAGAGAGTGCACTGATGCTGATGCACTGAAGAATATTCCTGCATTTATCAGTGTTGTTGGTGCGCACTTGTCTCTTTTCGCATTTTTTCATAATTCAGAATCCAAATCTCCTTCGCCGAAAGTGGTGGACAGTTTTAATTAGACTTTTGTTCATTACGAAGAGGTGAGTTCTGTTTAATGTTTTGATTTTATATCTCATAACATTGCATGCTGTTCAATGTTTCGTTGTTGTGTATGTATACATAAATCGACACGAATGTGAATTTGTATTTTCCAACTTTTAAAAATCGAACATTTATACAAGGAAATATTCGGTTTACTGAAAATATTTTTTCGGAATAGTCTGTCATGTTAGCAATTTTATCGTTATTTTTATACACACAATGATATGATTTTTTTCATATATTGGAGCATATATATGTTCCTTATATATATATTTCTAAATGCATGTGTCTAAGTTCCGGCTGAACTTTGTGCATATATGCTATTTATATACATATGAATGTTTTATTTCAAAAACATGATTTATTATTTATTTAGAAGTCAACATGACCGGTGGAAACAGCACTGAAAAATCAGCTAGTAATCCTTTGGAGCAATTTGTATTGCTTGCGAAAACTGCAAAAGGGGCTGCTGCCATAGAACTTATAAGGCAAGCTGTTGAAACACCTGGCGTTCATGTTTTTGGTGAATTATTGGACATGCCAAATATCAAAGAGTTAGAGAATGGACCTTACGTTCAGTATTGGAATACTCTAAATCTGTTTGCGTACGGCACCTATAAAGATTATTTGGAAAATAAGGAGAAAGTATTAGAATTAACTCCTACGCAAAAGAAGAAACTTCAACATCTTACAATTGTCACTCTTGCTACAAAAAACAAATGTATACCTTATTCGGTACTGTTGGAAGAGTTAGATATAAAGAATGTCAGAGATCTAGAGGATTTGATTATCGAAGCAATATACGCAGATATAATTCATGGGAAATTAGACCAAAAAAATTCACAGTTAGAAGTAGATTATGCCGGTCTTGGACGAGACGTTCGACCAGGTGATACTGGTGTAGTAGCTGAAACCCTAGCTGCCTGGGGTGAAGCGTGCGATACAGTTTTATCTTGTATCGAGGATCAAATCTCTAGAGCTAATGTTGAGAAACAAAAAGCTACTTATCATAAAGAAAGAATACAGAGAGATGTGAGTCTCTTTAATTATCCATTTTATCGATTATTAAAAATTTAATTTAATTATACAATGACAAATTAATTATAAAAATTTAATTGCCAAATTATATGGGTTTTTTTCCTGTTATGTTCTAGATTTCTAATATAAAGAAATCTCTCATGGCTCAAGCAGGAGGTAGTAACATTCAAGAAGCTGATGTAGCTGGCGGTAGTTCTGGCGCAGGAGGAAGTGAATCGGGTAGAGAAGCCATGCCGGTGCTATCAGAAAAGAAGAAGTTACAGAAGGTCAAATGTATCAAAGTCAGTGGTAAGTTTTGGAAGACATAAATTCAATAGTCCTTTCTTGCGCAATGCGCATTCTTTGCATCATTTATTCGTTCGTTGAATCAGATTTTACATTTCAAATTTCATGTCAAAAAATTGAGGATAAAAATGCCATTATTATCACTGAATTGAAAGTGATGGAAAAATTATCGGTTATTTTTGTGTTAACTTTTTAATTAGATTATATTGAATAATGAATGAAAAGAGTAATATTGAAACAAATTTATTAATACAAACAATGGATAATTCATGTCGAATCGAAAATCCTTTGTGTATCTAAAATATCGAATTTATAGAGATTTTTAGAAAGTAGGAAAATAATATTTTATAGAACATGCTCTAAATATAATATCGAACAGCATGCAAATGTATAAAACTATTCGATTTTATGTAATGTTTATGGGGATTACCATGCTATAACAGCAAATAAAATCGAGAGTATTTTTTCTTATTGAAATACATTTGTAAGAATGATTTATTGACACAACACATATTATCTAGAACTTTTTGGAAAAACGAGGTCGATTTCTTTAATTAATAGTTGCAATGTGTTTAGTAATATACATACACATACATATTTTATACGCACATACATACTTTTCTGTGATTATTTCAAATATCATAGTTAATATTTGCTGTATAAATAATTTCGGTAGTTGTTCGTACAAAATTTAAGCGTTTATTCACAAAGTTAATCATTTATTTATTTAATACGAACTGAATAAAGAGTTTTAATATGTACATACAAAGTATATCTAGCGAGATATATCTGACGATTGTCTTTACATCGAGAATTTGAAAACAATGAATCTTTTCTTTGCAACAAAGATAATTTTGTAGGTAAGCTTGAATATTCTTGTGATTTATCTGTTTATTTTTTTTAGACCAAAGACATCATCTTTTATGTTTGTAGGGCGTGAAGAATTTAATTAGGATTTGACTCTAGATGAAAATTTGATAAATAATGCAAAATGCATTGCATATTTATCAATATATACGTGCCTACCCATTGCCAGTTATCACATAAAACGGTACGCCCCATTGTGACGAGTTGGTCGATGCTTACATGTACTTCCAACGATAGTATCGTTCGTACTGTTTGCGTTCAGGCTTTACAGATTCTCATTTCGTAAGGATTTGTAATCACTAAACAATTTACTGACGGAACAAAACATAACTAGTCGGAGAGATTGTTTTTGAGGAAACTCGTATGTTCAAAAAATCATGAAGGTATACTACTGATGTAGTGAAAAAAATGTCAGTCGTCCGTTGAAGAGCGTTGTAATTGCTATTCGAATAAAAGGATAATATTTTTTAGCGAGGCTTTTTTCTATATCCTCTCTAAGGCCTCTCTTTCCTTCACGTTTGTCTCGTCTCCTTCACATTTGCCTTGTTTCTTTCAGTTAAAGAAAACTAATGTTAGGCTTTAAGATTTATGCAGCTTGTAGGTATGTATCTGTAGAACGATATAAAAAGAAATATCAAAAATGTAAATATGTGTATTTTATAGAAAATGTTAAATATATATAAGAACATCCAGATAATATACATACATATATTCTATAAAATTTTATACGCATGTTTACATGTTTTGATATTTTTTTTTCATCGATACAAGCGTATGCAATGACTTTCTTCAGTTGCATATTTCATGATATCCTGAGTTTCTTCGTATATTTTATGATATCCCTTTCATCTTAAATTTGATCACGGATTGTGAGATTGTGCAAATGTTCTTCATTATGCAATATTTATCTGATTATAATGTCGATTGAATAAATTAGCAAATAATCAAAAATGAAGGAGATAAACCCTTGTGGAAAACTATTTGGATACTCATATTTTTTTTCTTCCTCTCTCTTACATTTTTTGAACATAGATTTGAACATCATCTTGTCTGTATCTTTTGTAAGTAGCTTGTTAAAATAAACAGTATCTGTAAATTGTTTTATATTATATTATATATAAAATAAAGTTTTTATTTTTTTCTCAAATTTCAGACAAAAAAATGAAATTTGGATATTTTTCATTTCATTTTTTAATTAGTCTGTAATTTGAAAAAAATAACTTACCTCTCATTTTAGAAAAGTATAACTCCACGGGGAGGAATATAAGAGTATATTATATAAGAAAAAAAAATCTCCCATAATTTTCGACAAAGAATCATTAAAAATTTTTCGCACTTATTTAGATACATCCTGATAATATATATATATATATATATATATATATATATATATATATATAACATAATTATAATATATTTATAATAAGTCATCTTTATTTGCATTAAAAAAATAAAACGATAGTGAGGAGTTATTTTTTCTTCGTAAAATTCGCTTAGGCAAGGAAAATAGTACACGATGATTACATCATATCGTCGATTTTATTTTATAACTTTTATTCTAATGGATACATTATGCTACTATTTTTTCCTATTTTAATTTATAATGTATTTAAAATATCTTTAGATCGCATGATATATGTGTATATATATAATAGTATATATATAATTTTTGACATTGTGTCTTTGCATTGCATTTCTTGGAATGATATATTGCATAATCACTCACTCTGTTTTTTCATAATTCAAAATAATATATAATTTAATAGATTCGGAACGTGCTAAGATAAATTGATATATATATGGTCTGTGTATTATATGTACAATTATGTATAATTTATTTTGTATATGTAATATGCACATATTATACATATACTTTGAATACCTGTCGCGGTACATTTATTTGTTGCGTTGTTTCGTATTGTGATTTTTATATATAATTTCGATCTTTTTATAAATCTTAAATTACTATATTTGCTTAAGTGTACACAAATTTATACTGGAAAATCTTTTTGATACGTACGATAATATGCAGAATACTAAATTGCATTTATACAATATTTTTTCTAATAATTTTAATATTATATTATTATATTGCTATATATGATATTAAATATAATGCATTCTAAATTAAGGAAAAATACTATTATTCTCATTTATATCTAAAGCCTAATAAGAAGAAAAAAAATATATTTTTTAATAATGTTATGTTTTGAGAAATGCAACAGAATTTTATTAATACATCTATACTTTCATATTAAAATTTGTGCTTAGAGAATTAAAATATTTTAGGCAAATAAGTATTGATGAGCTTTATAGATATATATACACTTATAATTAATTTCATTTCTATCCACATAGATCACATAAAAAATTGATGATAATCTATTATGAGAAAACTCTTTATGAAAAAAATTAAAGAAATAATATAAGTAGATAAATGATGTATGTGAACGTATAATATGTATGTGTACGTATTTATAAATGATCGAATATTCGATTATTGATCGTAAAATCTGATTGAATGCAATGTTTATAAATTTTTTCGTAATAATTCTAAAATAAGAAGAATTTATTGACATATGTATATATGCAATTTGACATAATCGTAAGTATAACATATATGTGTATATCTAATGCTATAAAATGAACATAAACTTCAAATCGTTCATTTGTTTTATAGCACATTTAAATAAATTTTATTAACAAGGATCGTAGCTTGAAAATAGGTTTGCACTATACCGTTATAATACTACGCAATTTGCGTATGTTATTTCTACGGAGAGCAATTCCTATAGTCTGCAGAAAATATTTACAAAAAGATATATATATTTAACATTATTTAACATTTAATATCTACTCTAAAGTATATGTATATGTGCACATGTTTTATTGAAATGTTAAACGCGATGAAGAGAGTGGACGTTAAATTTACTTAAGTTATATTTACAAATAGATATTTACAATGATTATATATATATATATATATATATATATACACACACACGAATATTATTCTTAATATTTTTAGAAAATTTATGTATTTACCTAATGAATTTTATCAGATTATTGTATCTTGTAGATACAATATCAGAAAATTACTTTTACTTTAAACAGGAAAATTTTTTAATTTATCAGATTATATTTACACATTTTTTTTTCATAGCACTCGTTATATTTAACAATGCAAATGATGTCGAAGATGATTTTGATACAAAGATATATAACTATATACACAAAAAGATACTACAAAATTACTTCGTAATTAAATGTTACAGATGTTATATATATAAAAAAAATAAGAATATTTAAACAACACAATTTTTTTTAAAAGTATATATCTTTAACACCGATTTCTATAAATTTGTAAAAGAAAGTCCTAATTTTTGATATCAAGAAAAATAAACGAAATCTTTAAGTTTGTAACAAAATATTTTTAGTAGATTAAAATATTTAACACATTTTTTATTACATTTTGAAATAGTAGAAAAATTTAATAATTATATTATCAATTAAAATTTG
This sequence comes from Nylanderia fulva, assembly GCF_048542155.1. NCBI lineage: Eukaryota > Metazoa > Arthropoda > Insecta > Hymenoptera > Formicidae > Nylanderia > Nylanderia fulva. The sequence continues at coordinate 1,593,698 of NW_028189518.1, forward strand.
GACTGTTTTATATAAAAGATAATTAAATAAGAGAATTTAATATTGAATATTTATCTTATATTCACTAAATATGCAAGAGAGTGAAGTTAATTTATCGAATCTCTTGGTTTTCATTAAAATTATATTTATCAAGAGGATTGATATCCAGTTGTTATCTATTAACAGTAAATATACTGTCAACATGACAGCGAAATGCACTATTAATTATACAAATATTTTTCACGCACATTATATTGCATAATCAGATGAAACATTTTTAATTCTAAAGTTCATTATATACTTATTTATATTATTTTCTTAATTTAATATTATATAGACTTGTAATTTATCGCGCATCATGATATACAACATATGTTATATCATATATGTATGATAAGCATAATTTCAATTTACTCTAATTTTGTTCTACTAATGAATAATTTAGAGCACAATATTGGATAATTTGGCGTCTAATTGTTATCATTTTACCATCAAATTTTGGTAAGGGACATCTCTATTAAACACCAAGTATAACAGTAATATAATATCGATATTATAATTTCCCACTCAACAACGTAACTGTTACGTTGGACATATTATATTGCGGTTACATTATTGTTGAGTAGGAAATTATAACATCGATGTTATATTACTGTTACTTATTGTTAGTGTTTAATGGGCTGATGACAAATAATTTCTAAAACAATTTTTGAAACAGATATTTTGCGTTGAAAAATATCTAGCTTGTTCAGTTTGATTGACATAGTTCCAATCGTATATAATATATAAAGAATAAATAATCAGACGATAACAGGATTTTTCGAGATTGGTTTTAAATTAACAGTTAATACGGATTCTTTTTCTCTCTTTGTAGACACTTCTGCCTTCCGCTATAAAGAGAGATCACTCTGAGAGAGCGGTCCGTTATCTACCCTTGCATTGCTATTGAGTCGTTTTGTCGTAATTGTGCTATTTTTTGACTCCTTATTATTCACAGACGCGATTACATCCGGCGATTCTTTATTGATCGCCACAATGGTCACAAATTCCTTCTCGTTGTTAGTCGTTTGAGTTGATCGCGAAGTACACGTTGTTAATGATTTCCCGTTTTTTTGATCCTTCAATTGTAATTCGTAGCCTGCAAACAAAAAATGAGGGGAAAGTCAAATATATATATATATATATATATATATATATATATATATATATATATTAAAAATGATAACAGGGTGTATACTCAAATCTTATAAATAAATTCCATGATTTTCCATATGTACTTTTGTTCAAAATTCTAAGTAAAATTAAAGTATTTAAAAAAATTTTAAATACAATTTTAAATTAAGTTTATTTTTGTTATACATAATTTTTTAACATAAATAAAATATTTTCTAATATAATAATATTATATTTTATAATAAAATATATTTTAATATACTTTATATAAATTTAATAAATTTTATACTCTTTAAAGCTATATTTGAAAATAAAAGCAAAGAGGCAATTTAAAAAAAAATTCTCTGAATTTAAAATAAATTCTATGAGTATTCCAGGATTTTTCAAGGTAGAAAAAAATTCTCTGAGAATTCCAGGTTTTTCCCGAGAGTATACACCCTGAATAATCATATTTTATGAAAAAAAAGTTCAAAAACGTATTTACACTCGCTTTGAGTGGAGCAGTCTATAGCGATATGTTTTTTAATTGCTTTATTCTGATCGCAAGTTGCGGCTGTCAAAACCGTCGTCGCCGTTACTGGCCCCATCATATTTGAAGCATTTGTGGCAGTTATCGCTGAACTTTTCGTCAGATTAGGCCTTCCTGCCCTCACGGTTGGACGCACATTTCTTTCAGGTCGGATTAAAATAATGTATAGCTGCGCATATAAACAATACATGAATCGTTATTACAATAAATTAAATTAAGGTCGCAAATTAGTAGGTCGCCCAGTGAGTGACATTCGATAATTGTTTCATTTTAATTTTTTTTTACATCAAAAGTAGAATTTTATGCTAAATTCTAATTTTCAGAAATTATTTTCTCAAACGTGCATTTCAAGAGAAATATTAATAAAAATACAAATTTATAATATTATGCATATGAGAGAGCAAATGCATTAACTTGAATTCAAATTGAGATTTGTTTATCATTTATAAACACGAGATGTAGCACACTCGCGATTCCAAAAAATTTCAACAATCTTTGAGTGATAGAATATTTATTTTGAAATCCGAGCATTATCAAATGTTTCAAAATGATCTTTACCTTTGGACTGAAGAGACAAACCACCGTTACAGACGCAGAAAGACTGATTGTGACCGACATCGAAGTAATTCTCAGTGCAACGTTGCTTCCGGTACCGTAATACAAAGGTATGAAAGCACACCATATGACGCACGTTGTATACATCGTTAAACCTACATTAGAGATGTTGTTTCTTAATGATGCTATTCTCTTATCCTTCGTTAAATAATCGTTACATCGTATCGTACAAATAAAGGATGCAATATTTTTTTGTAAGTATTTTTTACGTACCACAATTACGTAACAATTACGTAATTGCGTGACTCAATCCATTAATGTTTTATAATTTTCGATCGATATTTCCTTTATTATTTTTTTCGCAGCTAGAATATATACAGGGTGTCCCAAAATTAATAACAAATGGCAGATTCCTAGGATCATTTAAAGACGATTTTTTCTCAGCAGAAATATCGAGGGAGGTCATCATTTTTTGCATATTTCTAATTTTTGCCATATCATGTATCTTCGTAATTAAACTTTAAATTAAAATTCTATTAAAGTAAACTCTACATGAAATTAATAAACGAATGTGATTTTGTTAATATTTTATTTCCACAAGACTATAGTTTGTGAAAAATCTTTTATTTTCAATCACTTTATAACTCGAAAATTATTGATGTCTCGACATTTTCGTCGAGGAAAAATCGTCTCCAAAAGATCCCAGGAATCTGCCATTAAAAGGTTTGCTATTAATTTTGGGACATTCTGTATATGTTATATGATGCATTATTATTGCATTTATTTGAATTGCAATGTACAATTAAAAATCAAGTATTTTTTATCATTATTTTTAATTGTTATCAAAGTCTTTGAGTTACAAAGCACATAGCGTGAAACATGGTACGAATATTTGTACAATATGCGTGATGTGGTACGAAGCGGAAAAAGTAAACTTACCAATGTGCTTGCTCTCGTTGAAGGCTTCTGGAATTTTTCTCGTGAGGACGGCGTAGACGGTGCACACGACTATTAATACTGTAGGATACGCGAACGCGATCATGTAACTGGCGTCGATGTAATTGTTACAAACGAGCAAATTATCTTCCATCGTCGGGTAGTGATGCATCGCTCTGGCAGGATCGATGATTATCCAAACTCCGTTAATTAAGATTTGCACGAATACTAATCCAAAGCAGATAATAAGTTGTGACCGCGGTGATATGAAGGATGGTCTTTTTGCGCTTCCGGCATTAAAGATTCTTGAAATTCGATTGGTCTTCGTTAATAATGCCGCGTATACTACGGTGAAGCAGAAGCCCGCGGCAAATCTGTCAGCAGAGATCAAATTTTTTATTTTTATATCTTTATTTTTTATCTCAACAAACATTCTATCTCTCTCAAATAACATTTTATTAATATCGAGAAATATTTTCTGCGTATATCTCATATTTCTAGCTCTGGATATCTCTTTCTCTATAGATTGATACACAAAGATTTAGTTATCTTATTTTTCATTGTGTTAGATTCGTTTAACTTTTTAAAATTTGTTTTTAGACATTGTTTCTTCCGCGATATCAAAAGAATGAAAGAAAATATTTACTTTTGCTATAATGAATTATAATTAAGAAATGAGAAGAAAAGTTGGAAGATTATTAAATTTGTAAATCATGTAAAACTAGTAAAAAAATTTTAATTAAGTAGTAATTTAATTGTACATGAAAAATGTAATTTATAAAGTAAGTTGGATAGTTTATGAGAGTAAAAAGATTAATGCTATTACGTTGGAACACTTGCTGAATATACTCGAAAAGGTTTAGTTATTTACCTTTGTATACCGCAGACAATGTCTGCGGGTCTAAGTATCAAAGCAAATGTGACGAGATAACAGAGTAAAATTCCTGAGAGAAGAACGTAAGAGAGTTCTCGTCCAGATGCACGTACAACAGGCGTATCGTTATGTCTGAGGAAAACGCCGCCGACGAATAACGTTACCTATTTATAAAAAAAAATCATATAAATCATATGATAATATATGACATATAAGACATATGATGCAATTTTTGCAGAGTTTGAGAGATAAATTAAATCTATTTTTCTCTCCATATATTTTTCGTGCTTTTCGTTTAAGCTCTCTTGGTTTTCGAAAGTTAGATTCGTGAATAAAAGAGAGTGTGATAAAAGAGAAATACTTTACCAAAATTCCTGTGGCAGAAAAAGACATTGCACCTATTGCCCAAGCGCTTTCCGGGCGTAGAAACTCTTCCGGAACATCTCGACATATCGAATGAGTTTCATCGGGCAATGTACCTCGAGGACATTGAATACACTGCGTTTCGTCTTTGGGATGTCGTATCTGTTTAGACAACAAAGCGCAGTAACTATATGAAATTGTTGTGTTCGACATTTCTCTTTTGATATTTCGATTTCCATACAGTTACAAAATTTAGTCTACGTTTGTATCTTAACATTTTATTTCTTTTCGAAGCATATTGATTTTTCGCATTCAAGCATTATTCAAAGATATTTGTTTGTATATTTGTTCGTAAGAAAGAATTCTTTCCTCGATATATATTTGAAGATTTCTACAGTAGAATTCTTACAAATCTTTTCTATGTTCATATTGAAAACAATATATTATAAATTACACAAAATAAAAATATATAATAGATATACAATTTTAAATAATAAAATGAGAGTCATATAAATATCTTTAATAATTACTAAAATTAACAGAATAGTAGAATAAATTTGAATCAATATGCAGGATGATTATAAGATTTAAGAGTTTAAGCCCTGAAACAAATTTATTGGATAACCAATAGCCATCCTGCATTGGCTTTTTGCCCTATTATTCTATTATATTTATAATAGTTGTTTAATTAACAAGCCACAATCCATTTTAGTTTTATATTTAGTTATATATATATATATATATATATATATATATATATATATATAATATACATATATATGTATATTTTTTTACAATATTTCTCTATTTGACAGATATCCAACGAAAATATCGAACAAAACCAATATGCAGTATTTTTGAAATTTCTATTATTATGCGATTGTGAGATAAATGAATCTATACACAAAGATAGGTATATTGTATTTTTTACCCAAATTTCTATCAAAACTGGAAATTTACTACAATACAATAGGTGCGCGTTTTTTTTTTTAATTGAAGAAGTGGCAAGTTAAATTACAAATATTTGAGGTCTAGCAGTTTAATTATACTCTTAACGATATGTCATTGACATACCTGATATAGAGTGCAATTAAAGCAATGCCAGCAGCATCTTTCACCCTCGACATATTTCTTTGCTTGACCGACCTCGCAAGGCAAGGAGCATACACTCTCGGGTGGTTGAGGATGCCCGAGCTTAAATTGGATTTCTAAAACAGATACACATGCACGATGATGATGTTATAGAACATTATATTATAATACGCTTGTATATAAACCCGGTACAGACATTCGTATGCGTCGCGAGACACGAGAAAGGGCTTACCAGACATATTCAATCGCAGTTCGCCTTCCAGGTATTTACCGACGCGAATCCACTTGTACTCGCCCGGCTCGATTTGCTTGAAATGTATGATGTTGTACCGCGCGGGCCCGTCGCCGTTTTTGTCGAATCTAAACTTGTCTCCGCTTAGACCTTAAACGTAGTCGTTTGATCGCCTATGAGTACCATGAAAACTTGATCGAGACGTATAAGCAACTAATCACGGTAAAGATAGTTTTTTCACTATATTTTATAATAGAGATATAGGTCTTTCTAAAATATTTTTTTTATTTAATAAATGTATTACTGCGTTCAAGTTTATTTAATACGTAAAAACACATCATGGGGTTAGACATCGTATTGATTTGTAATAAACATTCCATCGACTAGACTCGCACCTCGTAAGCTCTTTCAAGAAATAGCTTTGTCAGCTTACCCTCGAAATCCACCTTACGCAGGTATTGTAGAAGCGTTGTTCCTTTAGTTGGTTTCATAGCATCGCACAATCCTGGTTTTCCTTCGCAAACCTCATGATGCATATCTCTAGGAAAAAGAATAACAGCACTCTTTTCACAATTTTCTCGACAATTTTCAGAAATATCTGTCGACGATTAAATTTTAATTATACCGAAAAGCGTAAGCGAATGCCATCACTGCATCGGAAACAAACTGTAATTGGTCCTCGAAAACTATATTTTCTTTGGTGAGACGTTCCTCCGTTGTGCAATTTTTCGTATATTTTGTATTGTACGGTGTCCAGGATGAGTTCGGATATCGGCATTTGAAATGATCTTCCCAAAATTCTAAAATTAACGTGAAGATTTGCTCTCGTTGCATTTGACAAGTACGTGAAAGTTTGATATATTTTATGATTGATCCGAAACGACTTGGCGAAACATGTCCTTACGTGTCTTTCAAATTTTACGTATCGAGAATAATAGTGATTTTTATAGAAGCAAATAATATTGTATATAATACTTTTTTAAATACAAATTTAGGTAGGAAACAGAAGTCTAATAAGAGTCAGAAGTTAGGCGTAACTTGTTTTTTTAAATTCTTCTTTATTTAATTTGAATGTCTCGTGCATTTCTTTTGCTAATCAATGCTGAAGACAATCCAAAGAAAAAAACTGAAACTTCAAATAATTAACTAAAGAAAAATTTCATATATAAAATCAGTTTATTGTGTCTAACTTTTGCGCCTTTAACTTTTATTAGCCTGTTTTCTAAATTTGTATTTTATCAGAGTTTTTCGTTTTGTTACAATATTTTTTGTTTTATTTAGAAAAGAAATACCATACATACATTAGTAAAATTGTGATCGTTTTACTTGGTGGCCAATTAATCGCGTTAAATATCGGTCTACTTACGATAGTAAAACCGTGTTAAAAGTTTGTCAATATATATTGAGAGTAAAGTCTGGCTTCTTACTTGTAACAAAGCCGCAAGCGTGCGCGTATATATACATATATATATATATATATATATATATATATATATATTATATACACAACATACGTGAATACATATATTGCCAGTGGTTGTACAAAGTTAGAATTTGCCAAGTTTCGCTCTCGTCGCGTTACATTCTTCGGTCGCTTCTTCGCTTACCGACGAACCACGGATTCCTTCGATTATTCTCGACGGTCAAGTTGAGGAAGTACTCTCCGAAACCCTTAACTGGGTTCGCCTGAGGTTGGACCGATAGAGTGCCCTCGACTTCCGGCTCGTTACCGTTACTCACTAATCCTCTTGCGCTCCAACCGTCACTTCCAATCCAGGAAAAAGCGCCGGTCGCGTTGCATCGTCTAACCGCCCTCATGACTCCGGCAACTTCTTGATCGGAACCGAAAATAATGCAGCCTGCGGCAAGTACAAAAGTTAAAGGGGCTGGGGCGAAAATTTCGTTCGAGAAACGCGGTGACCTTTTGTCGTCTTATCTCTATTACCGCGGTAATTTTCACCATACCGTTTTATTTTATCGCGGCAGAAACTCATTTTCCCGAAAGCACAGAAAGGACCAAGCCTTTTATTGAAAAAAATGCCAATGAAATGTCTCGCTCCGAGTCGTGAACGGCGTTCCCTATGGGAATCAAGATTATACAGGATCCGGTAGAAATCAATGAGGGGGCGTAAAAGAGAGAGCATAAGGTCGAGCCTGACGAAGCCGAGAACAGTTAGCTATAAAAAAGTCTACAAGGAAATTCTTGCATAAAATAGACATTTATCGCGAAATGCTTTTTCCTCATCGGAAAATGTTATAGTATAGGTACATTTAAACAATCGTATATTGTTTGCTAAAATCGCGTATCTGCTTTTCTCGATTAAATGGTACTTTTAATTTAAAGTAACGAGACAAAATTACGCAGTAATTTTTTCCATGCCATCGTTATGTTTTAAGACTATAATTATATAGAACAATGTACTTTATGTGATATTATTTTAGTTTTATTTCTATTTATTTGTAGTTGTACAGCGGAAAAGATAAAAATATTAAAATCTCCTGCACTAAGTTTTAAAATATCATTCCTTTCCGCTTTATTAATAGACATTGCATGTTTGCTGTTCATGAAATGTTAATTTTTTTTCTTTCTTTTTCTCTGCAATATATCTCTTGAAGTATTTTTGCAAACTTTTTGCCAAATTTATTTTAGACGTGTAATGATTAATTTTGGAAAACTAGTTTTTTTCCTTTAGAAGAAAAATGTCGTTGAAAATATTATTTATTAAAAATATTGTTAGAAAGTTACGTAAGTACGAAAGATTTGAAAAGTCACCAAGGATTTCGGGACTGTGTTGAATGGATTAAATGGATGAAATATTTATTCGCCCGAGGTGGCAAAGGAACATCTTTGCTCGTCAAATTGAGTTATTAATCTCGATTTCTCTGAAATAAGATTACCATTTCGGCGCGTGTTCAAAGTCTTGTGTAATTAATTGTACTTCTTGTTGTTGTATACGTGCAAGTGGAATATATATATATATATGAAGGGAAAATTATTTGACAATGTCATAATTTTTATATGCGCGCCTTACAACTGTTTTCGCTTTGCACCATTTCTCATTTTACGTCCGCGAAAATAGCAATATACATTTGCTCGTTTTCCTGCCATCCATATCCGGTGTGTCTGTATCGTATTTAAATTTTTTTTATAAATTTACATTAAAGGATTTTGATATTTTCTTAGCACTACGTGCAAATATACGTTTTGCTATTATTGTAGTTATGACCACGATATACTAGCATTATGTAAATTATAAACGTAATTTCTGTTTACCAATGTATACCGATTAAACAAATCGAGATGTGAAATATACCTATATTATATTATTAGTCTGTGTAATCATGCAAACTGCGTGATTATATTTAGATTACGTTTAGTTGTATTTATCTTAACTATCGTAACAAGTAACATTTATATAGTTCATTACGCGAATTTGATATTGCAATTTTATATATTTTTCAATACGTTTTTATATTTTATCTTAAGAATTTATGAATATTAATATCTTATAATTAATATATTCCATTGATTTTTAAATGAATTCCAAATGTCGGTGCTAATTTTTCTTTTAAGACAAAATCATTGAAAATGATACAGATATCAGAAAAAAATATTTAATTTCTTATCTTGAGCGAAATACTTTGTTGTTTCTTTAATAATTTGCTGGAACATATATGTATGTGCAAACATTCGATTAAAGCTAAACAAGTCAAACTGCATTTGATATCCATCCGATCTGCAAAGAAAGCTAGGGATTTAGCGTTCGCTCGCTTTAGAAGATCTTAGGAAGAAATGAGGGAGTTAGGTGAGAGTTCTGTAGATTTTAAACAAGTTTCGAACAAAGTGCCGTTTGCGGAGCTAGTCGCGTTTCCATTTCGTTAATGAACCCATTTCATCACTTTTCGAAACGAACCGAACGGAATTCAGGATCTTTGTTAAGTTCGTCATCGATACTATTTTGCAATCTTGCGTTTGAGATTCGTTTATATTTTAGGGTAATTTATATCGATTAAGAGAATAAAATTGCGTAAATGAACAGATCGCGCCAGGGCTCTCCATCTCTCTCTCTCTCTCTCTCTCTCTCTCTCTCTCTCTCTTTCTTTCTTTTGATAATATAATTTAAATTTAAATCCTCTTTTTAATGACATTTATCCCATTGAGGAGGGAGGGTGTCATCGGAGAAACGTCGATTAAGATTTCAATGCGGTTCACTTACAGATTGGATTTGTAATTTAGGGGAAAAGAAAGAGAGGCGAGGGAGAAAAGAGAGAGAAAAATATGGTGTATTATATTAGCATAATATCCCTTAAGTACATATCAAACGGAATATTTGACATTATGACATAGATACGTATAAACATATGCATACAGATTGGATGCTAAAGCCACATTAACAATAAGAAAGAAAACAAATATAATTTTTATATGTTTTTTCTACATGAGTACTCTTTCTGGTTTTATTAATTCTTTATTTCTTACCTCTTGCTCGTGGTTTTGTCAACAACTTCAAAACAATATTATCATAGGCGATCTCTTCAGCAACCCCAGAATCCTTCACCAACTTTTCTTTGATAGCGATACATATGTTATGTTTTCCTAGTAATTCCTCGAGTTCTTCAAAAGCCTGCAATGCAGAAAGATATATAGAAAAGGATATATTTTATTGAAACCGTTTCCAATAATGCATTGCATCTAATGCCGACTTTCATCAAACAGCGCACGCAATGCTTTGAGATCTTTTAGAAGAAAAATGGTCATATAGAATGAATAAAGGAGCAAGAAGTAAATGTATCTTAATGGAAAAATGCATATTTAAATGAAACATCTAAGGACTGTATCTTTTTGTTCAAAAAATCAGGATGAAAATAATATTGTATTTACATATAATAAAGATCGCTGCATTATCATTAAAACATGAGCATGGTAGTGTAATTATTAATTAATTTATGCTATTGAAATATTGCATCCGATAATCATTGTTAATAAAAGTGTTAGATATATTAAACAGCCTTTGGTGAATTTAAATTTATTTTAAATCAATGAAATTGTAATATGACAATACTGGTTACATTTTCCTCATTTTATCGTCATTGTCATCTTATACTGTTGAAACATTCGTTTTTTGATCAATATAAATAACATTAAAAAGTGGCTTTATATAAATAATTTAGAAATGTGTAATTTCAAATTTATATTATTAAGATTCTCGCGTTACATTGTTCATAAAATAAATCGCACAATTGACTTTCGTAGTTAGATTCGATAGTGATGTAGAAAAACTCCGTTACTTTGTCAGACAAATGGATATTCGTAATAAAAATCCCCATTTGTTCCGTGCTTTTGGCTTTCGATTGCTCGTTGAAAAATGTTCCGTTCGTGCCACGAAATCACACACATATATACAATATATGTACATATACATATGCGCGTGCGTGTACGTGTGTTTGTGTGCTCCAATCGATCCGCTCCTCCTAGACTACTCTTTCCACGCGCATTTTTCGTATGCGATCCGTGTGTCGAGTTGAGATCGCTGATTTCCAATCCCGTTCCAAATGGTATTATCGATTGGACGCGTCATCATACGGAAAAACGTAGTTAAATGCACGTGAATGTGCCATCTTTTTTCCTTTCATTTATCTATTTTCTAACACATTTCTCGAGATAATAAATCTATAAAAGTGAATAAAAATTGTTATGCTTTTTACCTATTATAAAAGGTGATTTTTTATACTATTATTATAGAATGTCAGCTCGATCGATTGGTAAAATTGCATTGCCTTTACTGCGAGTAATTTTTTACAGATGTCTAGCAATTTACTGTTGAGTGAATCGATATATTATAGTAAAAGATTAAATGACAGATTCCATAATTACTACATAAAAGATATTAGAATGAGTGACCTTTCTCTTGAAGAATTAAATGAACAAAAGGATTATTAATACAATTAGAAATTCTATTATTGAGCAATTTTTTTATAGAATTAAAATTTTTCATCTTTTAAGAATTAAAAAAAATAATAAAATTTTTTAGAAGCAAAATATAAATGTTAAAAAAGGTATTAAAAAATGTGCTAAAAAGATTATAAAAACTAATACAATAAAAAATAATTGCGTTAAAATAAAAAATAGTTAATTACAATATTAAATTTGTTGTATATTTGAATATAAATATTTCATTTACTGCGATAAAATTATTATTGATATGGATTTAATATAAATATAATATTCTTATATTTCATTCCATGAGCATTTTATTTTTTGAAAAATATTAAAGATATTAAAGATGTGTTTTTTTTTATCAGAATTTGGTATCGAAATCCAGTATGACTCAGTTGCTCTCTTAATATGGATCATTTATACATTCATTGTTTGACGAATTTTGCGATAAATTATTAATAGTTAAATTAGTAGCTAGCTGAAGAGGCTTTCAAGTTCCTGCGTATTATATATGCAAAGCGCGCGAGGTTCTTCCTTCATTATTATAGGGCGCTATTGGACATCATAATGCTAACTCTTGTTTGCTTTTGGCACGCCCGAGAATTGAATTTGGCTGCGCACGTAAATGCCAATCTTATAGCATTACAAGACGTCCCATTATTCAGAGACTTCGCGAAACCGAGAACTCTCGAATCATTTACGTGTCTTGTTGAACATTTATCAAATTCACATATATACTAGCTCCACCATTATATTTATGACATCGCGAGTTGGAGGTAATGTTTCGTACTGTGCAAAGGGATTTAAAATCATTGTTTGTGAGAAAGTTTTATGTTTCATAATAACTGTGCTTTGACTCTGTCACATTTATTTCACGAGTTCGTAATTTTCTAGTTCTATTAAAATAATGCGAATAAATATGAGAAGAAATAATTTTATATAAATTAAATGCGTTGACGTAAAAATGTGGAAAAGTATGTATGTGTCTCTGAAAGATGTTCCATAAATGAAATCTTAGGGTACGAGAGGGATCGTCAAAAAGATAAGCGTGATATCTCCAGAGAATAGGAGAGGAAAGTTTAGGGAAAGACTGTACGGATTTTTTGCACCTTTTAAATATTTATCAGGCTAAAGATCTTTTATTTTGAACTTTTCGGAATGTCTTCATTTTTTATATATATTTACGGTTATCATATTTCACGGATTTTGTATATCATTATATACTTTATTATATTTTTTTCTTTTACAAAACATTGCATACATAGCACGTACGAGTAGTATATAAGCAAATTAGTCAAAGAATTTGTAGAGAGTGGAAACGATCGTTTTACTCACCATTCGCATAGTATTCAAATTTTATCGGTAAAGTGAACAAAGTGTGTATTTCACAAACACATTCCTTCTAAAATATAATCAAGTATTTTTTATATTAAATATCGAGATATTTTCTTTATTTTATTTAAAATTTCGCGTTTCAAAGTTTTTGTAGCTCGCATGCAAATACGCTTTAGGAATAATTATTTTTTTTTATACGCAAAAATATTGCGAAATTATTCTGGAGACTTTTTAGGATATTCTACGTGTAAACGAAACTGCATCCGACACTCATCCGAACTAATATGCTATTCTCTAATTCCCTAATTTCCGGCTTACCGATAACATCGTTAATCGCGAATCATGCAAGATTGATTGTCATACATAAAGGGACCTAAATAACGTAACAAAACGTATAATAGTCTTTTGTTTATTTTTTTCCTGTTCTCATTCGAAGAACGGAATATAGTATTATAAATTCCATCAAGAATTCACGCGCAGGGATAATCAGTACTCACATATGATAGGCAGTGAAACTCTGATCTGCTGGATAACGTGTTATATTTTTTTTCCGATTGTGTCGTCAGTACTTATTGTGACATTACTCTTCTACATTGACAGTAAAAAAACATGGATTAAAACAATAATAAGATTTCAGAGAAATACTCACTGATTTTCAGTGAAAACATTCATACTTTGCTTCTTATATTTTATGGTAAATGTGGTAGTAAGATTTCAGTCAAAAATCGGCTATTACTAACAAATTATCAATGATATTTCACTGTTTGTAATGCCATACTTATAATTAAAATCGCTGCTTATCAAATGATAATACACTAATTAAATATTTAATATCCTTAAGAGAATACGAAAGATGTATTAATAGATTGAAATGCCATTTTGGCATGCACCCTCTAAATACGATTGCGTCATTAGTCCGTGTCGCGTATGTATACCCGCGAAATTTAATGCAGGCATATCGATCTTGCTCGCAAATGTGACAATTGTGTAATTAATTGGGCAACGATCGCATAAATTTAACGCCCACTATTGCGTGCTACTGTGTTACTTCCTACGTTGTTAAATTTCTCGCTTATTTTGAAGCAAATGTTTTTTACTGAACTTTGTCATTTGTGTTTAACGAACATATGTATAATTAGAATGATTGAACGTTATTTTAATAAATCAAAATTAAAAAGATACTGTATACACAGATGAGCTGTCTTTTGTTGCTACGTTTTCAGTCAAATTGACAATTTAACACATAAACACATAATTATGGTGTATATGATCGTATTACGTAATAAGATAATAGTAAAATTTAATGTATAATAATTAGAATAATTGAACGTTATTTTAATTAATTAAAATTAAAAAGATACTGTATACACATAAATGAGCTACTGTCTTTTGTCGCTACGTTTTAAATCAAATTGACAATTTAACTTTTAACTCAAAACGTAGCGACAAAAGACATAGCTCATTTATGTGTATACAGTATCTTTTTAATTTTAATTCATTAAAATAACATTCAATTATTCTAATTATACATTAAATTATACGTTAAATTTTACTATTATCTTATTACGTAATACGATCATACACACGATAACTATGTGTTTATGTGTATCATGTGATGTTATACGTATGCTATTTAAGTATTTACAACTGACTATATCATAACGACAAAGTATAACGAGCTCGCTATGCTTATTGCATATTTAACATCTTTACGTTTTTCCAATCGTCACATTTCTCTGAAACTTATTTGTTCTGCTCTTCCAGTAAGCTACGTTTCTTTGAAGCACATATATATCGGTTTCGATTTTCAGTGTAATCGTATCCTGAATACAAATGAGAAGTTCCAAGAAGGCCGCGCGAAATGTTGGCTTAATCTCTATATTGTTGAAATTTTTTATCATCAAAAACTGCACAGCTGCAGATATTATATTTTTAGATTGAATATCAAAACTTTTTTACTGCTTTTATAGATAAAACGATTTGTAATAATTCTCGAATACCTCGAATTTCTTGACTTAAAATAATATGTGCATAAATATTGGTTTTGTTGTAGAAATACAATTGTAGATACCTTAGATTTTTTATAAATGATTATTTGGATATTAATATAGCTCTCTCTATCAAACGAATTTCATACCTCTGTTATGCAATAATAAAGATTGCTGAATTTTTCTTAAAATATTCTCTGAATGTATACGCACAATTTATTCGTAATATTTTCTTTTTGAAATAGCAATAAAACTACGTTCTTTCTCTGAATACGTTTACGAAAAATGTTTGTTACGATCCATGTTAGTATAGGATTATTCTCATATTAATTTTTTAATTGATCGCAGACAAATGCTGAGAATGAATTCATTATACACATAATTAAAAAAAAAAAAAAAAATACGCACATGCTTCTCTTATGTATTATGAATAGAATATACACATTACGAACAATATTTTGCAATAAAGTGTCATGGGAAAGACGTTTATGCATCTTTCATAACGCAAGCGCAATCGATTGAAGATGCATTCTCGCTTCCGCAATAAAAGTTACAAATGTTGTCAGTTATTGTTTCCCGTTATTGGACGTTATTTTGATATATTTCTCAATTACATTCTTACATCTTAAGCGCGTTAGTTTCCAAGTCGAAAACGGATGAGCAACTGGGTATATCTTGCTAAGTAGCGTTCTTTCATATTAACCCGACATTTATCGTTATCATATAGCTAAGCCGAGCGTTGCTTCCGAGTAGGAGATATCTTTTTTTCAACTATAATTCTTCTTCACCTAAACCCATTGCTGCAACTTCCTCTTTTATGTTTTTTTTGAGCGAGAGAAGGTAGGAATTGCTTTTGCATTTCTTCTTTCTGTCGCATAATTTGTGCGATTGTTTTCTTCACACGAGGATTAACTTATGGAAAATCCTTTCCTTTCTCTCCCTTTTTCTACGTTGCATTAAAAGATTACTAAAAGCAAACAACATATTTATTTGTTTGATATAATTAAATAAATCTAACTTTTTTCATATTACTTTTCATGGATTTTTTTTTTAATACATATACATATTTGTAATGTATATATATTTAGAGTACTTAAGAAAAATTTAGCTATCTTTATAATTGCATAACAGAGGCACGAAATTTGTTTGATGGATGAAAGGTATTAATACCAGATAACTATTTATAAAAAATCTAAGGTATCTATAATTGTATTTCTACAACGAAACATATATATTATGAGCAAATTTTCAAAACTAAATTAATTGTTAGCAAAGTACGCAAATATACATTTCCTTTAATAACGTAATAAGAAACTAGCTTTTATTGATGATTATATAATTTATAACAGAGTTTAAAGTTCAAAGTACTTATAAAAAAGCTTTTTAATTAGCATCCTCCATAATTTAATGCTCTATTAAATTCCTATTACTCTTTAGCTGCCCGACATTAGGTGAGATTAAACAACTCGAAGTTGATTATAAAGCTAAACATCTTAATTAGCGAATAATTAGCATATAATTCCCGTATATGTTAAATTTTCATATAATAATCTAAAAAGATGAAAAAGAGAGATTCTTGAAAAAGAAAGAGATCCTTGTAATGAAAAGCTGGAATGTAAATGCTCTTACGAGAAAAAATATAAGAGAAAAAAGAGATGGATTTTGCGATTTTTCGTTTCTTATTTGGTTGTGCGGGGGCCGAGCAAATAAGAAGCACTGTGATTTTCGCGTAATACTAAATATTCACATATTTTGCATGAGCAAAGATCGTGATGAAGAGATCAAAATCACATATGCGCAATGTTGTGAATTATTATAATGGACTGTGTTGGCAAATAAAATTTCATTTCACTTTCCATTTATTCTCGTTTTTGCGTGTTTATACTCTTAAAATATTACGATTTATGAATTTGTCAGACTGTAGTTACATAAAGATCTATTTAGATGGGACAACCTTCAAATAAATAGTTGCTCGTAAAACATTTGTCACATAATTTTAATTTTACATTGTTATGTAACAAATCATTGATATTTCATACTTTTATACAAAATTTAAAATTATTATTATAATTATTTGAATTGTAAAATATCTAATTATGTATGATTAAATGCATTTATTAGTTTAATGTTATATTATGTCAAGTATTATTTATAAGATTTATTTTTAAAAACAGTACATGATCTTGAAACAATCATATCAAACATTACGGTTTAACTTTATTATACATTAAGGTTTGACTTTATAATAAAATTCTTTTCCAGTTTATTAAAACATATTAATTGTGTTACGAGCATTTTTAATAAGATCTGTTTCTAAAGAGAATATGATCCTGAAACAATCGTATCGAATTTACATTAAGGTTTAACTTTATAATAAAATACTTTATAATAAAATTCTTACATATACTATTTAGTAAAAGATAATAATGTTGTTATGTGAATAGTTATATTATTTTTAACTCTATTATTTACATAATGTCGGTACAAAGTCATCAAGAAACTTCATTGCAATTTTATATTAATTTATTTAGCATTTATACACTACTATATTTTATGTATGAATATTTAATTTAGCTTAAAAGCTTTGTGAAAATGGCGTTGTAGTAATAATGTTGGACTGAAGTGATATATTATGCGTGAGTAAAATATAATTTACAATAAAAAAAATTATTTGCATATTTGACTGCACAAAAATTTTTGAAGGGAAAAAATTCATAATATTTACATCACATATGCGGGAAAAATATTACCGCGAGCTTTGGAAATATCAGTTAAATGGAAAGATAATAAAATAAGAATAGATAAAAAATATGATTTTTCAACATATTGTGTGCATACGCATAATTCATAAAATTTAATAATGAAAGTATGCAATTTATATTTTGCACAAATTTTGTGATTTAGTGTTCATGAATCTAAAACAGAACATTACGATCGAGTACGTACCTTTATACCGTAGTTGCTCTCCTCGTAAATGATGGAGACGTAACTCCAGCCCATCGTCAATACAATATCGACCATTGCTTTGACTTGATAGTGATCGCTAGGTATCGTACGGGTAAAGTATTCGAAGCGTTGCTTGTTGGAAAGCTCTGGGCTTGTTGAGAAAAAGGAGACCTACAACAAAATAGGTGAATTTCTATTTTAAATTATTCACACATAGGAAATTGTTAGACTCGTTAGAAATTGTTAAGGTTGTTAGATTTTCAAAATGTTAGATCTATCAACTTAATTATATCGTAGAATTAATCGTAATAAAAGATAATCATTATTTTTGAATTTTCTAGATTTGAGTTTTCTAGATTTATTTCTATGCAAAAGAATTTTTGCATTATTTTTTATATAACGTAGGGCAAACAAGACCAAAGTACATTATCATTATTGTTGGAATAAATATGGAAATTACAACAAATTTTAGAAACATAAGAAGCAAAAAATGTTCTATAAGATTTATGCATGTATTATATAAATTTTTCTTTTCGTACGATATTCTAACGTAATTTTATTATGCAATTGTTATTATGTCAACAGTTTAAAGTATTCCGAATTATAAAACTTTTAGGAAGTTTTCACCGTCATTTCTATCTTTATTTTTAAATCTCATAAAGTCGAAAAATATTTTTTTTCTAATATCGGCCTTTGATTTTGCTTATCGAAAAACGATACCGAGCTCTTTATTGCGTCGCGTACGACATTATAGAATATGGATGTTTGCGTTGGTATGGGATAATCCTATTTCTAATTGCGAGCGAGTGACTGCGTCTGGCTAAAAGCGAAGTACGAGTAAACTCGAATCCCCCTGGAAGTGGTCGACGTTTCTCGACGGACTGAGAGAGTGAAAGCATGTAATTTAATGTCTATTAGCAAATCACACATAAACTTCTATATTTACCTCGAAAGAAAAGAGTGCATCTTGGGAGCGACCAATGATGTAAAGATAATTAATTTATATCGTTTTTTGCGGTCCTTTAAAATATGATTCATACTACTTTGTCGCAAAGCTTGACGCCATATAGCGACATAAAATTTCTTTTTACTTTTAAAGTATTTCAAGGATGCAATAAACAAGTATCTTAGTATTCAAGCACAAAAAGATATAGCGTCAAAGCTCGAGAGAGTATATAAGTAATGAAAGACCCATTGTTACGAAGCTTCAAGGATTCAAGAATTCAACAATGTAAGAGCTCAAAGACTAAAAGATCACATAATCCAAAGGCTTAAGCAACTACAGATCGAAAGATTCGAAAATCAAAGTTCCACAGAATCATGAATTCTTAAAGAATAAAATTTTAAAGGGTCTAATAATGTAGGATATTTAAGGAACAGTAAAATCAAATATACATTAGCTGTTTGACAGTCTGGTACTTGGAGATCATTCAAAATGACTTACTCGTGAGTTTGAAGATTTATGAGGTAACAAGGGTATAAATTTAATCTCTCGAAGGACAAAGCATTCGAGAAACGATGGTTTGTACGCAAAGAACATCATTTGTCTAAATCATGCATTTCATCATAACATTCCATAATAAGTTTTACCATCAGTTTGTCATTTATATTTGGATCAAGTTCTTCCCTTCGTCTGTTTCTATACAACATTATACATTTGCTGTTCTGTGGTGATACTTATCGAAGAAAGAGCAATTTTGGGCATGTGGCACCGTGAATAATTAATTATCTTTTCATCGTGTACGCGTAAGATGACTTCTTCGAGAGATCAACTTGGTGATACCGCAGTCGCGTTTGACGAAGATATACTATATTATCGCTTTTATAATTATCAAACTTTTTATTGCCGGTTCGATTATAAAATTGCTATTTTATTAGAATTGCTTACCTACTTTTCGCATTTTGTGACTCGCTGAATATCGAATGACTCGATTCAATTTTTTATCGTAATTTATCTTTACCCCGAAGGACTTTTTTTATATTCTATAATAAAACTCTCGACGGTTTTGCTTGCCCTCGATCGTCGTTCGATTTGTCTTAGCTAGAGACGAGATTTTTTCAAAATGTTCGATCTGCGGTAGTGACGTCGATGCGTACACGTCGGATGAGTTTATGTAGTGAGAAACGAGGCAGCGTTATCTCACACCACGAGGATACCAACGCTATTTTTCTTCGGAACAATGCACGTCCTATCATATATCGCGGTTGGTGCATGCCATGGCAAATACCTATATTTATCACGATTTGTTGATTCGGAGTGGCGACTCTATGAAAACTCCCATGTCCAATCATGTGTATCAAATTTCGATGGAAAATTAAAGCTGCGATCCGATCCGCTCGTGTTCGTGCGGTTTGATCGATTGATTTTATAGCGTCTGCAAATTTCTTCTGCTCTCTATTATTATACATTGAGATGAAAATACTGATGAAGAAGGGATTTAAGTAAAATGTTTTTGCGAGTAGAGAGTGAAAAGTTCTGACATTATGTATGTGTAAAATTTGAAACTTTAATTTTTTTTTCTTTTTTCATCGACAATGGTAAAAGTCTGGAAAATTTTAAATTTAATAAAACTTTGAAAGATGCCAGAGAAACGATGAAAAATCTTTAATCTCTCGTCGCGATAGAAAGAAATGAATATTTTTTATAAATATTTTAATTAACATTACACTTATTTATATATGTATATTTTTTACTGAAGTGTATTACACAAAAATGCGATAATTATATTTGCATTGTGTGTTATCAGATGATTAGATATGGTATATAATGAAAAATAGCTGGTCATATTTGATCAAAATTTTATCATTGATATACAAAGAATTTAATTATATTAAGAGTTTGTACGTTATATTTTTCTGCAGAATTTCACATTGAAAAGGTAGACGAGTGTATGAAATAATGGGTATTTCTATTCACATTCATTTATGTTTTACTATTACTCGCGAGTTAATTGAGAGTTACGTGATACTAACGTAAAATTCTGTCGGAATGTTTGCATTTTTTACTATGATCATTTCTGAGGCTCGTATCGTTGTAGCTAGTTCTTTTGTAGAATCTGGAAAACGATGTTATCGTTAATTGAAATGAACCGGCTGCGCCCAAACCGCGCGAAATTGCAAGTCCTATTTGCTACGCCGATAAAATGGGATAAGAGAACACGTTCTCTCGAATTATACATTCACCAATGCTTTATAACAATACTCAATCTTCGTAAAGAAGATTTGGTACGCTTCATACATCAGTGTTGATAATTCGAGAATCATTTCCTTTAACCGCACGCATACAATTACATTTTATATTAAATCATATCTCGACAAACAGACACTTCATTTTTTTGTTTGTTTTATCTCTGTTAATTTTCCGATTAGCCGTGTTGCAATTAAACATGTCTGAAAATCATATTTTGAAACTAATTACCTGCATTTTTGCATCGCGTATAATAAATTATTATACATTATACGACAAAATTTTAAGTGTCATAATAATTACGATGACACCGAAGAGAATAAACGCTTTTCAGCGATTATTTATCGTAAATCTCATAAAATATTCAGCGATAAATTGAGTAACGATAAAAATGCTAATGTGCGGCGACCAAAGTTGTGAAGTCCGAGTTAATTAAAAAATTTGACGAACGATTATAAATGTACTTTTAATAGGATAACGTAAATCGCATTCTTTCAAAGTCTCTTCATAAATTGAATCCCCAATTACTTTCTTCGGAGATTATCTCGAGATGATGCGACGTGGCAGACGTGTAAAAATAAATATTCTTTTTTTATTTATTTCCACGGGAAGTAATTTTTACTTTTAAAGTTTTTGCACTCTTTATCCTATCTCTTGGCCAAAAGTGTGCCGGTGATCGAGAAGTGGCGAAAGAGCGGTTATCAATCATTATTCAAATTTCAAAGCTGCGACGTCGACAGCATATTTCCAAGTGGAAATTTTGTATGAGCGATGTAGGTTCCTGACGAGATGCTATTTCATTTATTTAGTTCACGTGACTTGAGCTCGCGTCGCATCGCGCGGCTTACGTCTTGAATCTCGATCGTAATCCTACGAGCTCCAACAGTCCTAGCGACGGAGAACCACTTACAGAAATTGCTGCTGAGCGTTTTCTTTTCAGCTAATTCGATTTCATGAAAACCGTGACTAAAATTTATAACGACGATGTATTTGATGCGATTAAAGCTATATTTTCTACTTCAATTGCACAGTAATAATTAACGAGGGACGGCTATTGCATGCGGATTCCAATCGATTGAAGAGCAGATTGTTGTCCCCGGACACAAGTTTCCTCATTAATAAATAAAAGTATACACGTATCGACAAATATAATTGGATACTTCTCGAAAAGTATCATAAATTTTGAAATTGTACAATGAACATCAAATTGTTCTTTCTTATTCTATCTTTTTTTAGCTTTATGTTTCTATTTTGATTAAAAAAAATGTTTGATATAGGTATGCAATAATTTAGACATATCGACAATGTAATTTAGATTGCCAGTTCGAATCTTTGTACGCGTGCGTTATTGAATCCTGTGAGCCGACTCGTGTTCGCTTGTCGATCATACCGCGACACGTATATACATGCGTATGCACGCGGATACTGATTGACACGAATAGCGAAGCTCCCTTTGACGCGTATGCACTTTCCACGTATAGTGCTTATGCGAGGTGTTATACCTATGTTTCTATGTCGATCGTACGTCATCGTGCTGACAAGTTGCGGAGAAATCGTTTAGCTAAGCGGTCGTCTACAGCCACTTTAGAGCGTGCATAAACGCGACGCGAGCAGCGATACTGTGTCGATGTAAGTTGCGTTTAATGCAATGAATAATGCATCCTTCGTGTTGCGAAATACTGCGAAATACGCTACCAATATGGAAATACTTTATGTCCTTTATGTCACGTGCGAGAACGCATCTTCCGAGTGAATAGCACATCGTAGTAATTTTTTGCTCCAATTTTTCATTGCGATACTGTAGATACAAAATTTATCTTCGGTCGATGTATATAAATATATAATACATTTTCGAGAGAAATTTCAGAATTGTCTCGGGACACATAAATTGTATACGATATTTAGTAGAAACGTTACAATGTATTAGAGTTGTAAGATTGATTATCCTTAAACGGATAAAATGTCATTTTTGTGAAGATAAAGTTCTCTTAATGATAGAAACGTGTTCTCGGTCATTTTGGAGAAGAGGTCGATTTTAATCAGACCTTGCCGCCTGAATCGCTGTGAAAGTGATGAAGATCGAGCGCTTTCCGATCTTGTAGAAGCATTATGAATATGGATAAACTAAGTTGCTGGCTTGCATGAGATAAAAATGTGCTAAATTTATGAAATAAGTGGTACTTATCTTTTTTTTCGGTCAAATAGAGCTATTGTCAGTCGACACCGAACGTTACGTTATGCAACAATTATTTTTAACATTCGAGTTTAAAATATTAAAACTGGATTAATATTTAATACTATTTTTACGATCAAATAATACGATTAGATTAAATAATAAATTTTAAATTTAGTTCATTTCTGCGGTAGAATTCTCTCTATCTATTTCTATAGTTCAACGTGAGGATTTGCGAAACAAACACGCAACATCAGATCCAGCTTCATACAGTTAGAAATTATTATTTCCTTGGCTCTATTGCCCAGCTTAGAAGACAGCATACTTATATTATTTATATTGAGAGCCGATAAAAATATTTATTTCTGAATAAATTTTAAGTTAGAGAAATTGATATAAATTGACATATAAGTTAGAGAAATTAATACTAAATATCAGCTGTTTAATTCACACTACACAATAACTCAACAGTTTGTGTTATCTTGTGGGTGTTTGCTATAATACATATATATACATATGTAGTCGTGAATAATCGATTTGAGACAAGTTTATAGTAGAAATTTCACTTTGTTGAAGAAAGTAATGGCGAGCACTTAAATGTTTCGCAAGGATATGCTTCCTACCTCAATTCTGTGCCTTTAAGCAAAAGTATAAAATTGACTGGGTCGAAAAATTCATAAAAGTTTGCTACTTTTTTGGAATACTACGTCATAAGTAAAAAGCGATCTCGGTTCACGTCACATACATTCTCGAACAGTTTCCTAGTTTAACGCAACGTAGTCGTGACAAGTTTCACGAGACTGAGTTTAACAGATGCGACGGAACAGACAGAAGTGGAAGAAACTATCTCGTAATATAATATATATGAGAAGATTTTTGAAACTACTGTTAATATAGTCTCGATAAATAAATCAAAAAATGAATATCGATGCACCGTTAGATTCAGTTGAAATTTTTTAGTAAGAAATGTTGTTAAATTTGCATTTAAATCACACGAGTTTCAAGATTATGAGAACTCTATTATTTGACTATCTTAGTAATATCACGAGATTCAAAGTTCTATTTGAGTTCTGCGCCTGTTAAATATTAACAGTGTATATTCTTAACTGTTAAAATATTGATTTCCGACACATTTTATATATGTATTAAAATACATATATTTCATATATATAACATATCTAAAAATTACATATTTAATATTTAAATAATAATATATAACATAATTACAACTTTGATAAATAATATTATAAACTCTTTGAATTGATCAATGCAATCTCTCTCTCTCTCTCTCTCTATCTCTCTTTTAATGATAAAAAATACACTAAATTTAGAAGATTATATAAAAAAATATTTTATGCATATTTGTCTATTATATTCAATTCTGTACGACATTTTAAATTTGTTAAGATTTATATTTTATATTATTTAAAAATCAGAATTTTTGAAATTAATTTGATGACATCTCATGTTATTTAATGTTTTTATCAAACTATAATTTAAATGTACTCCAGAAAGTTGTTTCAGTTTCCAATAACTGTATGAAGCTGGATCTGATGTTGCGTGTTTGTTTCGCAAATCCTCACGTTGAACTATAGAAATAGATAGAGAGAATTCTACCGCAGAAATGAACTAAATTAAATCCATTGCCGTTTCCCTAGACTTATATTCTGCCTGATCCTTTCACGTCTTTCCCTGAAATCCTCGCGAAATCTCTTTCAAACTCTGCTGCTGTGGATTTTCAGAGGCATGAATCGACGACAGCTGAGGTTTTTAAGGAATCATTCTTTGCTTCAGACACTTATAACTCATGGGAGAGAAAAAACTCTCTGTTATATTAGTTATACGTCGCTTTTCGTGCGAATTTCAACATTCCAGCTAATACGTCTCTTATTTGTTTTTTGACACATCAAGGATTTTAATCAGTAAAATATTTGAAAGAGAAACTTGCGTCTGTATGTGAAGTATGCTTTTCCTTTTCAACGAGTATGAGTAATTAATTTTGTTATCACGTATCAATCTCGCTCGAGGGCTAAAAATCATTATCATCTCATTATAGCTAAATCACTATATTTTGATCCTTTCTTGATGCAATCTTCATAACTTTGCATATAAATACACATATTACCGAAGTTTGACCTCTGCTATATCTATTACGTTGAGAAACTCAACGTTGTAAAATGAGATCCTCACAATGTGGATAGTATAAATAGATTAATCTTGTAAACTCGCATACCAAAAACGACTATTGAGTGAAGGAACACACTAGATGAACTGTTATTAAAGTTGTTATCTAAGAATCTTGTAATTCGAATATCTTATTTAATAATTAGCCAGTTGAAGTTTGTTTCTAATTGCTTTGTAGTAAATATATATGTATTGATATTAGATCCATGCATAGTGAGAAAGCGAAATATAAGTGACACATTAATTTTTAATTGCAATAGTGTATTATAAATAAATATTTTTTGGCGTTTGGCATTTAAATACACAGTATATATTTATATAAAATTATAAATGAAAAATTGTTGTGTTTCTCTCGGGTTATATTGAAAAATGACTGTTAAATTTAATATTGCATCATATGCATCTTGTAGGAAATTGTAAATCGATGTTATCAAATTAGAAACGATCTGGTCAATCGTCGGTAAATATTGGTAAATATGTAATTAACACAGAGAATTAATATAAGTTTAATAGGCAATATGACATTTTCGCGGTTGGACGGATAACATGTTACAGTCGCACCCCTTAAATCTCAACTAATAGACCGCTGAGAGCTATAACGGGCTAGGAGATTCGAATGGCTTATAAGGAAGCGTTGGATGAGGTGATTTCACGGTAGGAAGATTTTAAACCGCGGGTTCCGTAAACTTGCGTCAAGAATGAAATCTTCACGGTTTGTTGCCACCTGACATTTTTATTTTACTTTAGCTTTAGAGGCACGATAAGTATTGCTTAGCTTTGAATTTTTGTGGTAAAAAGTATTAAAACGTATGAAAAATAAAATGGAACGCTATTCATGCTTATCATATCTTATGCATTAATGCTCGCTTTAATAATCATGCTTTTTATCATTTCTCTAATAAAGCAAGATCTTTCTCGTGTTTTTTCCTTAGTTTTTATAAATAATAGATATTTTATATAACTCTATATTACTCTACATACTTGTGACATATAAAGTATTTATAAGTAAAATTTTTATTTTATATAAATAGTGATTTTTATGTAAGTTTACTTTTTGTTTTATATTATTTAATGAAAAAGCATATATATATATATTGCACACACTAACTATATGTATATCACCGTAAAAATTTTTCTTGAGCAAAATAGAGAGAGAGAGAGAGAGAGAGAGAGAGAGAGAGAGAGAGAGAGAGAGAGAGAGAGAGAATTAATAATTTTCGCAGAATATTTTCTGTAATTGTCATTAAAATATTTTCTATACTTAATTAGTTATTAAAATATTTTTATGAAAATGGGATTCAAATATGTACTTACTTGCGGGATCCTAAATAATCGTAGAAGATTGGCAACTTGAATTGATGTTACTGAACTCGCAGCCCCAACGACACCACTGATTACCTTTCGTACAGTTTTGTTGCAGTGATATTCTGCGCCGTCTATGTTGCTTATTGAACCTGAAACGTACAATAATATCATACCATTGATGTTCCCGTTCGTAATTTATTTAAAAGTAATATTTGAAATATTAACAAATTAATTAGCTTAATGATACATCTATCAGTGTGCCCTATATAGATGCAAGTTTGCCGCTAATAAACGTGGAGGTAAATTGGCGTTAATACAATAATGATGTTGTTTCGTTCGGATCGTTAATATTTTCGTCATTGAATATACATGGCATGGTGTGTATTGGTCAATTAACCAGTTTATAATATAATTCGTTTTGTGTGACACAAATAGGCAGAATTTGAATCAATAAAAGAAGCGATGTAATGCGAACGAAATGGATACACATTTATCACAGATCGATATAAATACAATTTGCACAAAAATAAATAGTTTAAATAATTTCAATATTTTGTTTACTGTTCATTTATATTGAACGGATCCTTTTTTTATTTATTGAATGTGTGCTATTTTATGTAAATAAATTATGTGTAATATCGACAAATTATAAAACTTATACGACAAACGTTTGACTGATTACACGCGTTTGATATAAAATTAAATAGAATGAAAATGCATTTAGTACGTGCAATTGTATTTTGCCAATTAGTATGCGGCCATATACAATGAAAGAGAACCAAAATTACTGAAATTTTTATATGATGATTTCAAGCGAACTCGTTATATTTTCGTTTCTGTTTTCTTTTGCGCTTAAATTTTATTTCATATAATTTTGCAGACTAACACCTGTTGAATCGCTCGTTCTTACATTGTTATTGATTTAAAGCTCATACCTACTATTTGCCATGTTGTAATAATTTCAAAATTATATATTGAATAGTGAATGTAGTTTTTCCCATTATGTTTTAGAATGTAATTAAAAATTTATTTTTTTATATTCATTTTTATATTCTTTCGTTAATTATCACACAGGATGTAATATGAATAAAGATACAGCGGAAGAAGTGCGATTTTTTGTATCGCTTTATATTAAAGTTTTCTTCTATGAAACTTCTTGCATAAACTCAATGTTTAAATTACAATGCAAGGAACGTTGCTTGTAATTGAGTGTTGAAAATTGTGTCGGAGAATTTCAGAAAGACAGTCGTCGCTTGCATAAGAAATTATCCTGCCGTCCTTACGATTTTATACTTGGAGAGCATCGTACTTTAGCTTCTCGTTTACACACGTGGCCCGAGAAATGTTTACCAACGAAATTCACTCTTATTTCTATACATAGCCAGTGTAAATGTTTGCCAAAGGTTCAGCGTCGCGGATATCGAGAGGGTGAAAGTCGAACAACGACTCCTTCTTGGGGGGGTTTCGCATCTTTCCTCCTTTTAGAATTTTCCTTTTCCTTTTTCCAACCTTTCTCTCGTTGAGATGCTACGCCGGAAAGAATTGCGATAGAAACGTTTTCTTTTTGTTCGCACCATCAAATCAATGACAATGAATTTACCTTTTGCCAGAAGCCTTATGCATTCTACATAAATAAAGAAATGAGCGGGGAAGGAGCTAACAGAAAAATGTAAAAATGGAAGCGCAACTTGTTCTCTGAGCTCTTCATACGTCCTGCTTTAAGCTGTGAAAGACGAGACCTTATTTTCGCGCACATGATAATACATGTTTCCTCCTTCAGTCAAGATTATGGTTTTGAGAAGTGAGATAGGTCGATATATACGCGAACCAACTGGCGCAATGCGAGAATGACGATAGAGAAATTTTTCTTATATCCGCGTTTATATACGAACCGATGGATAAACTTATATTGGGAATGCTATAAGGAAAACATTTTAACAATGGATATATGCGAAGTATATATATAGCCATTATTGTTGCATATATTTTGCATTTGAAGATCAAAGATGTAGGTATACATATAATGCACACTATACAACAATGTTAAAATGAATAATAAAATACATAATAGACAGAAAAAATTACTAAAATTTAAATTAAAAAATTTATAATAATTTATAATAAAATAAAATTTTATGGATCGAAAAAAGAAATTCAATATAAGTTTTTATTTTATAGTCATATAAAATATTTTATAATCTATTTATATATGATATCGGATTTATTCAATATTTTATTTAGAATTCAATTAATTCGTTTATAAATAATGCAATTTATTATTTTAAAAATTAATACAGATATGTAAATAAAATTTCAACATAAATATATAATTAAAATTATAAATATTAATATATTTCCAACAGTTTACTTAATACAATATTAACTCTGTTTTATCTTTCTGTCAATATATTTATTACATAACGTTACCTTTGATATCGATTAAAATAAATTTTTTCTCTTCATTCGCTTTATATATTCTTTAACTTGAGCATTTTACGCTTGAAGTATTTTATCAATTGAAAAAATAGGTAGACTCGTTAACTGTCGTGTCCCAAAGTAGAAACTCTCTGTGAAAACTTACAAATTGATGGATCGCTTGATCTATCGTTACACTCACCGTAATTGGCAAACTCATTACAAAGTAACGTTTAAAAAGTATCACCGTTTATATATAGATTGTTAACGGTTTTCCATATATTATATTTGCAATTATATTTATATAAGAATAAATAAATATTTATATAAACGAGAATGCAATGCAAACACAACGAATCTGAATAGAAAAATAGCATGGTAATAACGTATCAATAATGTGTGTGTATTAAAAAATATTTACATTGAAAATAACATTCTCGCATAAAAATATGTTGATGTATTCGTCATCTCGATATCTCCCGCATTCGATCACGATACTCGCCAACTAATTTGCGTTATCTGCAAATGTATACTTCGGCGCAGATTATTCCGGATAATCGATCGTCCACGCTGTGAATATTCGCGCTCGTTTCTACTCGGCGGATATCGTCCTAATTTTCGGCTCATTGGCTATTACAGAAATTACGACAGCCGTTTGGTGTCGGAAACCGCGCGAGCTATGGTTGAGGAATATCGAATAACGCTGCAGCTCTCTATCCATTCTCGCACGAACAGATATCGGGATTTCAAAATGGAGAGAGAATTTTATATATATTTAATATTATTTAACATTATTATATATATATATATATATTTAATTCTCTCAAATTATTACGATTTAATGTTACCTTTAAAATAAATTATTTCTATTGACTTCAATTACTCAAATTAAGAAGCATATTTTCGACTCGATCGAATTTGATTCCATCTTTGCTAATACATTCAACTTTAGCTAATGATCGTTTCGGTTTTAGCAAATCTAAAGTAATGATATGAATAATATCAAGTAATTTCATCTGTTTTTTAAGGGAGGGAGGATTTCTTTCTTAAATATATATAATAAAATACAAATCTCTCTCTGTCTCTTATATCAAAGTACTTTTTCGTGTCGCGCAAACGCGTATTGTGAGGAAAAATGAGAATACATAAGAGCGTTGGTGATGTTACCTTGAAATTACCTTGTGCTTTATATAGCGAGATTTTTATTGAAGAAATGAAATGGAACGAGTCGAATTTGCATAAAAGTACGTGTTACGAAATCCGATGTTTCCTCACTCTGATGCTTCTTCGGTTTTAATAATAGACAGACCCGTAATTTGTTTAAAATTTACGACAAATTCTTTAGATTTGTCGAAAAATGGAATTTCCGACTGCTAAGATAAATTATTGCACGGGCGTAATTATTGTGTTCTCTTTTCACTTCAAACTATTCACTTTAAATAACAAATGTCGAAGAAATTGCAAAGAATTCGCAGGGTGAAATATAATTATGTTATGCAATCGCACGTCTAGATTTTTTCTTTACAAATCTTCGAAATCTTAATAAAAAAAATTATGAATGTTTGCAGTTATTTACTTGTTTGCAGCTGGTTATTTTTTTCTTTCATACATCGCGGTTTTTAATGTTATTCGCAGTACAGTATTGTGTCACGCGCAAAATGTCTTGCTTACAAATCTGTATTATTATTGCATGCTAGCTCTCTTTCTTTTTTTTAAT
Source organism: Nylanderia fulva (assembly GCF_048542155.1). Lineage (NCBI taxonomy): Eukaryota > Metazoa > Arthropoda > Insecta > Hymenoptera > Formicidae > Nylanderia > Nylanderia fulva. The sequence goes on from NW_028189518.1 coordinate 1,624,619, forward strand.
CTTTAAGATCTTTTTCTCCATTCCATTCTGCTCAAGTTTATAGTGATCTTGAGGTTTATAGCTGCTAGTAGAGAAAGGCAGTGCTACAATTATGTTTATTCATGATATAACAATTCTGTTGTGCTAAAATGTCTTTCGTCTAGATGTAACGAAATGTCAGCAATGAATTATAAGTTTAACTGGGCATCTTTTTTTCTTTCGGCCGAGAAATTACGAGGCGAGAAACGAACGAAAGTGCGCGAAAGCAAATTGAATGTGTTGGCGTTGATTCTAAGCGTCGAAGTGAGAAATTAGGGGAGAGAAATAAAATGTCGGGAAAAAACGTGCTGAGGGTATAGTATGTGAAAAAATTCGAGAGAATAAGACCAAGTAGTAATATAGTAGTAGCAGCGCGTTAATTTCGTGGGTCAAGATGTCATTACTATGCATCTCACGTAGAGCGGCTTCTTGACTTTCACGTTTTACTCCCGCAATTTAGGAGTGATTAGTAAAGATAACCACAGCGTGCAATTTCCTTGGGAACTAAATGAAACATTTATGCTGATGCTGCTCGATATCGTTTACACAATCGTCGCGGTAGTTTCTTATCTTTCACGAATTCTATTATATTCTTGATCATTATAGTTACTCACGATAATTAGACATTCTATTAAGAATTTCACATTCAATTATCGTAGCAATTATATTGTATCGTGATTGGACATTTTAAAGCTTTTAACTATAATCATGTAGATAAATTTGATTCTTAATATTAAATATTTCTATAACAATTGCTTGCGTGTATACATATGTATGCATATGCATGCATCTTTTATTAAATATATTTATCATTAGTTTTTATGTAAAATACATATAAATATTTATTACATTATTAAAATATTTAAAAAAAGTATTTATAAAGTTCTATATTTAATTATATCTGAATATTTTATATTATATGTACATATATTATATATAGTTACTCTTTTGCATCATATGATCATATATAAGCACACGAGTGCTTAAAAGAGTAATGTATTATTCTGCTTGTATCAATTTGTTTAAAATTTATTGCAATTTTTATTATATTTATCAAATTTCTTTTATTCGAAAACAGATTTCACGCTCAATAAAATTTTAATATCTATTATAAATAAATAATATATAATAAATATAGAACTCGTATTGTCTATACAAGTTATGTATGCAAAATAATAGCACCGGTTGAAAAAATGAGAGGAATTTGTATGTTTCCTCCACCATGTTGAACTGTATATCTAGGATTAAATTCTAACTTTTGTGGTCTTCGAACGAACTGACGAATACCAGGAAATCTTTTAATAATTACTTTTCGATGATGGAGGAAATATACAAATTCTCCTCATTTTTTCAACCGGTGCTATTATTTTGCACATAACTGTTTGTATATTCCAACGTAATATCATGTAAAAATTGCATCTATAATAATATATCATACATAAAATAAATGTCATTTATAGAAAATTTATATCATAACATATTGTGAATAGCTTTTATTTTTAAAATTTTTCTACAGTATATATTTTTGAAATCAAAACTGTAATATATGATATTTTACACATTTAAATCTAATAATGTTGAATTATTAAATCATTGAAATTTAAATAAAAAAAACAAATTAATATAATTATTTTTAGAATTGAGAAATAGAAATTGATTTATTTTTAAATAAACAATTAAAACATTATTATTTCTTTATACTCGTCTCCAAAAATCGATTTATATTTTGCAGACAAAACAAAGTAAAAATTATTTTGAATAAGATTTCTTATTAAATTAATACCTAGTGTAGAGTTAATTATTTCGTATAATGCCATTCATGGAAATTATATGCTACGTATAAATAACGTCCGTGTGCATAAACTCCTGAAGCACTGCATGATATATTCTAACGTTTCCTAAATATATATCCCGTGTGTAGATATAGTTGGCGTATTTGCACAGTTTGGTAAGACGGATGGAACCACAGCACGGAATTACTCTGTCGCTATGTGATACAATCAACATCGGCGACAACCATGAATATTGCCAAACAGTTTCTAATTTATAATAACGGGAATTATTCTGAAATCTATCGAGGGTAAATCTCGTTTGCTTTCCGTCTGCTTCGTTGTGCGCGAAAATTTTCGTGTGAAAAAAATTAATTATTTAGTCCATATAATTGATTTGTTTTTCAATTTTATACCAACGTGTGTTACATTTTTATTTTCACGTTGCTTAAATTATACTGAAATTCCAACTATCGCGGCCTACATCGTGTTACTTTCGCAAACGAGATGAAATGCGTCAAATCAAACAATAAGCGTTTCGCTAATTAACACCTGCAGTTATGCGCGCAAGTTTGCGTACAATACCCATGTCCTGTATAACATGCTGTGCATATCCCACATTTCCTTTCCTCAAGAATTCAAGAGCGACTATTTCCGCAATGAGCAGCCCGATCCTCCTTGACCATTTCACGTTTCGTACTAGATAAACAATTCATTTATCAAGTAGATCTGTATATCTTGCACGTACGTTGGCTTATATAAAATAAACTATATTATTGGCCCGAGAAATTAATCTGAAGTATAGTTTCCAATATTTTTATTTGCTCTCTGAATGTGAAGCTTATGACAATATTAATGTTTTCTGAAAATATAATATCGTTATTCCTTAATAAGAAATTGACAAAGTATTTATGAAAATTCCGGAGGTTTTTTTTATGAGTTAGATACATGTATATATAATTCTCAGGCGTATATAAATAATTTAAATGACATATACGTATCATTTGCCAATTAATTTTATTGCAATTAATAGACACGTTTAATTTCGAAACATTATAAAAGTAAAAATTTTTATACAAATTTTGCGTTTTACTATCAACACACTTATATAAGGTTTAATATTATTTAATTTTATTTAATTTTATATTATTTAGCATTAAAAGTATTTATTAAATAATATTCTATATAAATAATTTTTATATATTACAATCATGCTACTCGGGTTGCACTGGAGAAATTAATTTACTAGCACATGGTGACACTTTTTATTCTGGAAAGTAAGAATAAGATTGTCTCTTATTGCGCGATCATAAACAACAAACTCATTTAATCCTAGTAATAAGAGAGAGCAAACGGCACATCGTGAACAGAAATATTCTTCGCGAATAGTCACGTACTTGGAAATAATCGAGAAACTTAGATTTCGACGAATATTTGACGAGCATACTTTTATTAACTATTTAAAAGATCTTTCATATTTGTGAGATAAATTTGTGATTTTAATTTTTGCAAAATTTTATATATCCTCTATTTTATGTTATCATTTTTCGCTTCGTAATAAAAAAATACATATATTATTGAATATAAAACATTTTTAAGAGTAAAGCGTGTAAAAATTATATTTAATAATATATAAAATTTTTCAATTTTCCATATTTGTCAAACTTTGTGATATTTTTGTAGGAAGACCAAAACATTTAAATACATTAAATAATTGTGAAAAATGTTTCGATTTTAATATATTATTGCAATGTTTTTTTACATAGTAGTTTTTTCATAAGTATTTGTGCTTTCCTATTTTTTTAAAGTGTAATTTGTGGTAAATATAGAATATAAAAATATAATGGAGAAACTACATATTACTTCAGTAAATAAATTTTACTCAAAAAGGTGTCTTATTAATTTCTGTAGTTTAAAAAAGATAAGTTTTGGCTTATTTATTTTTACATCATTTTTTGTCAGTTCATTGAAAAATGAACTAAGAAAGAAGTAGATCGGTAGACGATAAAACGGGGACACTCGTCCAATTTCAATGTAACGAAGCGAAAGAGGAAGTCTGCGGCTCAGAGCACAATCGCCCTCTTGCAACAAGTAATTCGAAAAAACGATCGATGAAATCTCACACTCCAGCTATAGTGAAATATTCTCGATGCTCGTTTTGTATTAAAGTCTTATTAGTTCGATTTTGATCTTGATAGAGATTACTAAGTTTTAACAAAAAAAGTTGCCACATTACTTTCTTCAAAGTATGAACTTCTATTTTTTGAAAGAACAGAAGCTGTCAGCTGAGAATTCTCAATATATATTAAAAATCTTGCCTATTTTCAATTTTTACACGAAATAAACATTTTTGATTAATAACTTTGACAATGAACTTTTGACTGACAAATAAACTTTTTTTATACTTGTGATCATTTATTGTAATTAAAAAAAAATATTACATATTTATTTGACACTTGATCGTGCTTGTAATCAAACATATATTTCATTATTTTATTAGAACTTAGATGCTATTTCGTGCTTAATTTATAATTAAATAAAATATTTTTATATTGTTGTAACATAAACTATTATCAATAAATATAAAGTTCCTTAACTGGTACATCGTTAGATAAACGATAATCTCTAATTAGTGCCGCGCTAATTGGCACATCGTATCAAACAAATTGATAATACATCTTGTTGGATATTATTCGGCAATCGACAAGAGGTTGTTAGCATATTGTATTACATTCGTAATCCAATGTCTGGTCAGATCCTAATCAAGATTAAATATCATTAGAACAACATTGAGTTCATTTCATAGTATAATTGAGATAATACAACTTAAAATTGACAATGATTCTATTTCAACATAGTATTCAGATATGTGTATATTTTTTAATAATATTTTATTTTTGTTCAAATTTGTATAAAAAACCATAAGTGCGTTTGTGTATTTTTTTAATTAATAAATTCTATTGTTGCACAAATATTATGATAAATTTTCCAATAATTCTGTAAGAAATATTAAAGATATTTTATAATCAAAGCGTACGCACCGATTAAAATAACGCGCACTTATAATTATTATGCAATTATAAAATAATCCGAAAGTTTCCATCGATAAGGATATTATACGCGGTGGAATGAAAGGCAGACTGCTCATTTAGATTGTTACGCTTGTTTGCGCATTATCTCAAATTTATAATTATCGGCGTGATTTTATTGCGCGCACTCAGTCATATTTTCACACAAATAATTTTCTCCGTCTATGCTAATAGTAAATGCAAATGATGCGATCAGTATAAATAGAATTTTTTACACTTTGAATATGAAATTCATTCTTTTTATCAGGCAAAGATTATTTGTCGGATGTGTTTAAAGATTCGAATTGAAATTCCGTTATTCTATATTGATTTTTTTTGTATAGAGATACGAAGGACTGAGACCGATATGCAATACAAAGAGAATTCATTTGATATTGTTATGTCCGCGGATCGATCGTAATTTCTCGCAGTAGATTCACTTACAGTAAACTCTTGTACAATAAACTTGTTATATTTTCAACTAATGGATTAACGCGCAACAATGTTGAAAGTCACTTCTATTTATTCCAATTTATCTCGAGTTTTTTATCGCTTTCTAATTTGTTTCTGGCGTTGATTATTGTGCTCATTTTAAAATTTCGATAAAAGAAAGTTAAGAATGGCAACTAATTAATTTTCTGATTATATTTACTTCTCGGTATAATTTAAGTATAACTTATTAAATACCTTTTCAGAATTAAAAGATATTTTTAATCTTTGATAATAGTTATCATTGCATAATAGCAAACATATATATACAGTTGCTTCTATTTTCCTGTTTTCCATCAATTTATAATTTTCTATAAACGCACGCACACACACATACAAATTCTTTGACAGGTAATTCATGAAGTCATTTTGATTCAAACTGAGCATACTTTGGTTAAAATTTATAACTTTTAATCTTTATTGATTCATAAATACATAGAATCGTAATTGATCTAGCATAAATGAGATGCGTTTAAGCGCCGATCCTTCATAAAAAGGAAAGTTAATTCCAGAGCGACAGAATTCTAATTTGAAATTTATTATTGTGCTGTTTTTAAGAGAACTAAAAAGAGAGAGAGAGAGAGAGAGAGAGAGAGAGAACTTTGATTCATAAATAGCATTTTCATACACGAAAAGCCAAGTTTCTAATTAATCGAGTTTATATTCAGCAACTTTACTTTGTTCAAAAGATGCCTGTGCAATTTTCCAAGAGTTAATCAAGATTAGTACAGATGCAATATAAAGTAAAATATATTTTATTGAATGGTTTGCTTTCTCATGCAAACTACGGATGAAGGAGATATTATAAAACAACTGCAATGACGAAATAGTTATTGAGTTACATTTTTAATAATTATTAAAAAAATAATATATTCTTAAAAAAATGAGAACAAAAATATGTAAACGAAAAAATAATATTCTGTCGCATTGTACGCCTTGCGGTTTGTGGTAACTTAAACATGTCAGAGCACGTAAACCGCAGTGCCGTGACGACGGTTTCATGATGACTATAATTTATGTTAAAAACATTCCTCTAAAATGAAACCGCTCTGACATGCAAATGTGACAAATGTGATAATGAAAGTTTAATAATTGTTTGTTGTTGCAATTTGTGCAAATGTGTTTATGAAATCTCACGAAAATTTAAGATGTTTCTGTAAATTAATTGTTAGCTGCTTCTATAATGACAATGAGATCAAAATTCAGAAGATATATTGCAAGTCTGTTAATAAACGTGTGTCATTTGAGTATAAGATATTATATGTGTATTTTAGATGATATATATAATGAAGAATATATAATATATTTACTCTTAGAAGACAGAATTTAATTAACAGTTGAAGTAACAGAGACGTAAATTCCTGGCTTGCTACAAAGTCACTGAAGTAAGTAACTCCTTAATTCACTCCGAAACACGTGCAGGAATATCATACTTTTATATATATAAATTATTAATAAGGAACGGACAAATTTAAAATAAAGAATAAAAAAAATATTCATTGAAAAGAACGGTGGAAGCACATTAAAATATATAAAATAAAAAAATATTAAAACGACGGCGAAAGAGCTTAATACTTTTTTGAATACAAATAATATAAAATAAAATAGCAAATTATCTGCAATGAGAATAAGCAAGAAACGGCTGCATCTTTTATGAGAATCGAGCTCGTTAACACTTAAGGCATGCAGCTGTGAAGATGGTATACACTTTTCGGTAAATAGCGAATCTTGTTAGCGTAAATGCTGCGACATTCTCCTATCTTTGTTAGAACTTTCGTTGGAATAATGACAAAGGATGCAAATTCAGAGAATCGTACAATCCCCAGTCTTAACACTGAATTGAATATACAACGGTACAAATAATTAACATAGTCATTTATCAACACGTCTTCTATCGCACGCAGGACAATTCTAAATTCTATGAATTTAGCCCTATGAATTAGCTCGTCGGAGCGTAAGCAACCAATTCATGCATATTTAATGTTACTCATAAGGAATAGTGGAAACAGTAAAATATTATTAGGAAATTTTATTATTAGAATGTATGTAATTTATTATTTATTAGAATGAAATAATGAGATGTGTGGATTGCTAAAAATTAGTTCCGTTTTGTTAAATTTTTAAAATTTAATTTAATTATCACTTAAATAAATTTTCATTATGCAAATGGTTAACAAAGTTTTTTTTTCATTTCTTTTCTATGAAATAATATACGAGAGAACTGTATGAACAGTATAATTAATTTACGAAAAAAATCGAAGGGTGTGCAATTTATTGCTTTCTGTGCAAACACACCGATTCTTTTCTCTTACTCACAATGGTAAAGAGAAGACTTTAAATCTTGGAAATTCTGGGAAGAATGCTAAATGCGGTATCTATATGTACATTCCCAATTCTGGGGGAAAAGAATTATTGGAATCATTATTCTTCAATAGATATTCAATATTTTTCAATATTTTCTTAAATGAATAATTTTCTCATTTTATGCACGGAATAGATTCCATTAGTGAAGCGAACACGTTTCATAGAACAAGTTTTATCGCGTATGGGCAAATTTATGCAATTAACCGCCATAGAATTAATTTCTCTACGCTTTATACATATATCTCAGTCGAGTACATTTTATTTCGAGCGTTTCTGCAATAACAAAATTGCTACTCAAATTAACTTCGTACATATAACAAATGTATATGATTTTTAATCTTGATAAAAGAATAAGTAAAAATACTGTTTGAAATTTGCTATATGTGTAATATGCAAACACGCGAGTTCTCGATTTTGTTGAAAAATATCTATATGTATAATATTATATATCATTGAATAATCTATCATTTCTGGAGGAATAACGGCGACTATATACGGTTGTAATTGAATAGCGATGTTTGCGCGATTAAGATTCCTTGGCAGATACCACGGACGAAGGGTTGAAACGAATTGTTTTCGACACCGCAAACCGGCGCGATCGTGGGAGAACAGCGTATATATACGCGTTAATGTACGACCGTCTGAGGCGCATTCGCCTTAGATAGGAGCCCGTATCCTTATGAGAATGCCTTAGCCACCGCTAATCACTGTTAGTGTGTTATAGCTCGAATCGGCCGTATGATAGTTACTAAGCACGAGAAAATGTGTTCCGATAAAAGCACACTTTTAGGAATAAGATCATGAAGCAAGAAGGACATTTGCCTATCCTTGAAATCAGTAAAAAAATTAAGTATTTGCTCTCCTTATGAAATAAAACCTATGACTAAACACTGGAATTTATTTACAATTTTATTAAATATAAAAATACTGAAATAACAAAATAAAAAATTGAATTTAAAAAATTAACAAAGAATAATAAGAAACAAAAATTTTTAATTATATACCCTTTCCTGGAAAAAATCCTGCGGACGCCCATTGAACATGATCTGCATTTGATCATTCGTTCGAGTTGAGTCTCGAGCAAGTGAAATTAAAAATCGATTGCATTCATCTCTTATTGAATGAATAGGTAAATAATGCCGGTCGAAAGTATGTCAATGGAAGTAAAATTTTTTCGTATACAATTTTTTATGAATATTGACGCGAAACAAAGCTGTCGGTTTTCTTCGATATTTAAAATCGTTTTAAATTTAAATTTGCTACCTAAGAAAAGTACCACCCACTTTGTCTTCTTCCCGTGGCTTCTTTTGATTCTGTTCTTTTATAAACAGATCGCGATGCGCAATAAAAGTTAGCAACAGTCGAGGAGCAGAAGTTTTATAGCTTTGCGTTGCACTCGAGATTACCCATGATCCGAAAGCGCAGTTTTGTTGATACGCGAGCTCCCAAGTTGCGCGACACGCAACAGATGCAAACCGACACCATATGCATATATTTCTATATATATACACGCCAAAGCCGAGTGAGGCGTTTCGTATCAGTGCGAGAAAATGGAATTGCATCGGAAAGGAAACTCGATATTCCATTACATTGATGTGACCGCAAACGATACCGAATCACGATTCCGAATTATGATTCGTAGGTGCTGACTGAGCAAACTAAGTGATCTCGAATCACACTGTTACTTGGTGCGTGATACAATTGTTATATCCGAATGCTGATGTTCATAGTAATACCCTTCAATTAGTTAATGTTTCTATTCTGCGCGGAGAAAGTGTATATTATCGAATATTGATTTATTTAAAATTATTCAAATATCTGACAGGAAAAGCTTTGTGCCTTCATTTTTTATATATTCGTAATAAAATATAAATTCTTTTGACTTAGATACGCATATTAAATATTTTACAAAGCTATATATATATATATATATATATATATATATATATACACTTTGTAAATATATATATATATATATACACACTTTGTAAATATATATATATATATATATATATATATATATATATTTGTATTTCTGCGCGTCGTTCGCGCCAATATTTTCTTGAATATTTGATGGCTCGCAATTTCTCTCTGTGGGAATATTTGCTTCTATTTCGAAAAATACTCACCTGTGATTATCGCTGATGAAACGATGTCGTAAAATATTACTCATACATGACGCGTCGTACGAGAGTGAGAACGATGGGAGTGGATGAAAAATATGAAAGCTTCAACTGGAAAAATAATTTGTCTGTCGATCCTGTCTGACGGCGCAAATTAAATCCAGTAGAACGCGGCGTGAATTCACGCGTGAATTCATTTATTTCACGGGGAGAACACAGGGCGGTGTGCTCGGCCTGCGCAAAAACTGATCCCCTTTTCTGCTTTTCGTTTTTTCTACCGGTATCGAAACCCTGAAAATTGGGTTGCCGGCACGACAGTGTCGATTCTTTGTTACGATCGCACGCGACCCCGGCGTGGAAATTGCATATCTTTCGTCATGAACTCTCGATCAATTTGCGCTTGTCGGGCTAAAAAGACGATAGCTTTGATTTTCGTATTCCACTTTCCGGAAATTTATGCCTCCGGAACTTTTTCGCATTACGAATATTTACAGTATTCACACAAAAGTTGGATGGGAATGGCAGTTTCATCGACGTTCAGATCTGCTTTGTGTCGTCTTTAAGTAGAGTTTCACGAGAGAAATGTTTGATTTAAGCGTATATGATATGATAGTACACGGTATAATGCAAACCGAAACGAAATCGATATTATTCGACTTGAACTGTGTCGAGCTCAATAACGTTGCAGATCGAGATCGAGATTCATGAAACGTTTCAAATCCATTCGGAAGTATATTTCTTGCGACGTCCAACTTATACATATATCTTTTCCACTTATGATATACTACTTCACGTTGAGACGTATTATTCAGAAATAACGATAATATCAAATAGAAACATCGTAATTTTCCAAATTTTATTATAGACACGATTAGTAAATATTAAGAATAACGAGTTCTAACGTTCGCGTTAATCGAATCGCGTGCCAAGTTAGTTAATATCTGACGGAACACAAAAGGATCGTGGCTTCCAATGAGCAATCTGATAACATGGTTAAGATAATGTATGTTGGCGCTTACGATCATCTCTGCGGGGGTTCTTCGATCGAAAGGAGCACGTCTACCCTCTAACAGTGGTCAGATTGGAATTATATGCCGTTTTCCATTATTGTCTTTGAACACGAATAAGCCAAGTCGGTCATTGGCCTAACATAAGCATTCTAGTACTACTCGTCACTATCATTTTCTAAAACGCCTTTTTTATCTCACCATTATTTTAGTAATACTATTTTTTAAGCTAAAGTTGAATTTTTTTCGAGATACGTCTTATTGTTAGAGAAAAAATGTAATATTGTTTCAAAAGCTATGACATAAATATCTAATAATATAGTATTACAATTGAACATTTTTTAATTGAGGTCAAGCCTATACATGTGTGTATGCGTATGATTAAACGTTTTTCCTAATATTCTGTTCCAGAGAAAAACATAATAAAATAAAATATTAATGTGAAAAGTAACAGCTGACAATATCCTTATATAAATTTGGTAGCTGAAATAATCTGTTAATATATTGTATTATATTACTGAAATTTTCGTACTGTTTTATAATGCTGCCTGCACATTCGTATTATTCATTATTATACGAATTCTTCGACCATTTGGAATAATATGGAAATTATAAGCTCGCAATGTGTATTTATTACGAAAAATATCGATAAATGGCGAAATTAAAACAACATAATAATAAATTCAAAGCTATATCAATAATCAGCTTTAATATTTTCAACTTTCAATTATAATTAAATAAATTCCATCGAAATTAAATAAAGACGAAATCTCTTTTTAGCTTTATAGACGATTTAAACGTACGTTTGTAAATTTTTATGAGCGTACATGTTAAAAATAAAAATAAAATTCTAGATGAGAGCACGATGTCACGCGCAAAGCTTGTGTCGTTTTTGTTATATGATGGTCTTTTGTTGAATGTAACCTCATATACGCTAGAATAAAGCTGAGTTACCGAAAGACGAAGACAGTGTAACAAGAAGCATTTTTTACTTGCTCCAATTCCAATGACAAAGGCGATTATCTTAAAAGCAGATACTATTACACAGAAATAAGAAACGAGTTCCTATTAAGCCATTTTGAAACCAGTATCCAAGTATCTTTTTCAATGTTCTATTCAGATTAAAAATTGAAAAAAATCGACATTTATGCAGAAAAATCTTAAATAATATATATATATATATATATATATATGTAATACTTACATATTTTTTAGCACAATAATGCAGGGTGAGTACATTTTTTATTGTACATATGTACTAATAAATAAAGTTTCGGAATATATTCTATTTACATATTAATTTGTCTTAATCTATTTGCTATTTATTTCGAAACAATGGAAATTTCACATTTATCTTTATATTTCTATTACTTTAAAATCAAATATCATATATATATATATATATATATATATATATATATATATATATTTGCGAATACTAATATTATATTAACTAAACTATATCTACAATAATTAGAATTTGAAAAATTATTGCGTTGCAATTTGCAATGACAGTTTTCTCAGTTATTTAAAAGAAAAACATTTAATAAATGAAACTAATGTATAATTTCCAAAAATAATTTTTTTGTATATAAACTTTTATTATATATAATAAATTAAAATTTTGTATGTAAAAAATAATTTAAATATTTTATTAAATATTTTTGCTTCAATTTTAGTTTATTTTTCAATTCGTTTTTTTTTTAATTTATACTTTTTAAATCCTTTGAAACTAAAAATATCTTGTCTATTATATTACATGATAATATAAAATGAATTATTATCGTGAAAATAAACGAGCAATTAATTTCAATGATAATAAATAATGAACTAAGTAAGTCGTAAATTATTCACGGTTTCGTCATCGCCCGTCGCTCGACGCCTCTTCCTCTTCTTTCTTTTCCTCTTTTATTTACCTTTTGCCATTTTTTTCTGACACTCACGAGACTTGCGAAAGCGTGGTTAATTAGAATCTCGTACACTAATCAACAGAATGCGACAGCATATGGTGCTTTGCACAGCACATATGGCGTTAGTCGGGCGCAACATGTATTTTATTCACTATATCGCAGTAGTAGAGCAATACGTATGCGAAAACAATGGCATGAAATGTCGATCCCATCGGTGCTTGAACATTGCGTAGCTAAAATTTATCATTTATCGCGACCATGCTATTCCTATTACTGAAAAATAATATATGTTGTTTGTGTTTTAAAATAATTTTATTATTCTGTATCGTGATATAAGTAAAATTAAATAAAAAATATATGTTTGGTCGGAGAAAAATAATAAAAAAATTTATTAAAAATATATGTTTACAAAGTATATAACATATGTATTTAACATGAAAACATAGTTTTGCTTATCGAATATTTGCGCGATTGAATACATCATTACAAAAAAATACGCTTTTATTTTTTTCATTTAATTGTTAATGTACAAACACCAAATGTTTGTGTGATTGATAAATAATTGTATTATACGAGTCGAGCTAAGACGCGACAATCGCGGGTATTAATTAATTACGTAGAATGATAATAATTGTTAATTGTGAAAAATTGTGAAGAATGATCGCGTTTGCATCTCTTGTAATACCTGTAACGACCGTATTTCTAAAGATAATACGACGATACGTAAGGCGATCTTCTCACTCGACACTCACCGCAGAAATGATAGCAAGGCGAGAACAGACAAGAACGTAATGACAAGAACGTAAACAATAGCGCGTTACATATATACGTCGCAAAATTTGTAACAAGCGTTACACAAAAGAGCGCCAAATGTTACGTCTAGCACGTTGTGTTTACATGCCGTGGGCTTGTTATCATTTGTGGCAAAACTCGAACGAGGAAATATAATGTCGCAAGTGTGCGTCGTTATATTATCGTCATATTATCTTAAACATACTTTACGATTTTTTATAATTATTTATAATTAACGATTATTATCATTTCACCGAATTAATTTATATGATTAATATATCTTAATTAATCATTAACTTGCATACATTTAAATATACTTTATTACTTGTTAATTACGTAAAATTCAATATTTGTGCATTGATAATTTGTTAAAAAAAGGTATATTTTTCTTAATAATTTATTTAATCAAAAATCACCCACATATTCGGCAAAGTTAAAATATGTTTGTACATTCTGTAAATATTATTAATTTTAATTGCTTCCGTCACAAAACAGAATAAACTAAAATAGTTCTAAATGTAAATGTATACTATTTGTAGCGATAAATCATTGCAGTGAATAGCGAATTTTAGTTACGCAATTTTCGAATGTCGATCGATAGCTTTCATTTTTTCGTAACGATATAACATAAATAAAATACGTGTTACGAGCGAATAGCGAGGGCGCCCTGCCAAATGTTGCACGATTATTATATTTTGTTGATTAACGCACGCGAGCAGAATAATTAATCGAGTTTTCGCAAATGAATAGCACGTAAGGTGCTATGATGAAACAGTAAAAGATAAACGAGAGAGGAACAAGACGTCGAGCGACGGCAAAGCATAACCGTGAAAACAATTTATAATAACTTACTTAATTTATTATTTGTTACTAATGAAATAAATTGCTCGTTTATCTTCGCGATAATAGTTTATTTTATGATATATCGTGTAATACGATACATAATACAATATTGTAGATTTTGAGGTTTAAAAAGTATTTAAAATATTTAATAAAATATTTATAATAAACAATACTTTTATAATAATTTATTTTTTATATAAAAATATTTTTATTTATTATCATTATAAAAATTATTATAAATTATTATTATTATAAAAATTTATATTCAAAAAGTTTGTTTTTGGAGATTAAGTTAAGTATATTTTATTAAATACTTTTTACAGGGGCAACTAATATATATGGGACAAATTTAATTGAATAAAGTATTAAAGTATGTTTTTAAATTATTAATTATTTTTGTTTTATACACTCATCGATAACAAATATTAAACACTCAAAAAAATGCATTTAATATCCACGAAATTTTTACAATTTTTAATACAATTATATCGCAAATAGATGTGTAAATTCCATGATTTCCATTTGAATAATCATGCTAAAAACAATACATGATTGCCGCTACTGATATATTATTGTGGTATGTAAATTTTGTTATTAGATGCGTTTTTCTTGGTGTTGGAATTTTTTTGTCGCTGATAGTATACACAATTTTAATATACATATTTGTATTTTATACATCGAATTCTTTTCTTCATAAGATAAATCAAATTTGAAACTAGTAATGACTTGTCATGTTAATATTTAAATAATGTCAACGTCAGCATGACCGTGCACTTTCTATCGTAAGATAATTCCAAAGGATGAATTTCAACAATTCCTTGAGAATTTTGTTCGAGAAAGTGGCTTCTCTTGTATTTTGAGGGTCGAGTCGGTTCTTAAAACGTTCTGCATCGCAAAAGCCTCGACCATTCAAGCAGCTGTCGAAAACGCGAACGAAGCAGACTAGATTCCGAGTCGTATCTCTTGAGTATAATAAGAAATTAAAGGAGATATCTTCCAATTTGTTGGAAACGATCACGAATTTTCCATTTCAAAGCATTTTGAAATTAATTTATTCACATATTGCAAAATTAAATGCACAAATTAAAAATTATATCAGACTTTAGCCATGTGAGAAGAAAAAAAATGTTGATCCTTAGAGTAAATTATTATACTAAATTTATGATCTTATAGAAACGTAAACAAATTTGATGTAATTTTACAATTTATGTAGATATAGAAATAGAAAATTAAAAAAAGAATTATTTATTAATTTTTGCTAATCGGGTACAAAATAAATAAAAGCGTCGTAGAAATTATAGTCACGTTTGCATTTAATTTCGTTTATGAACACCGAATAATTTACGTATTACGTCTCATAACATATTTGTTGAATAAACAGGAATTGTAACAATATTCTACAGAGCTGTTTCCCGAATATGTTTATGTACATCACATACAGATTTACGTTTAAAATCAGAATAATTATTATTTAAGAAGAGTTCAATGTAATAATAGTATAAGACTTACGCTATTATTGTTTAAATTTAATTTAGAAATCTTTTGACTTACTCTTATTTATCCTGGAACTTAATATTGTGAATAATGAGAAAAATAAAATTCATTTTTCTTTTATTTCTTTCAAATTATTCAAGTTTTAAACTTTAAGCTCATTTTTTGCAGACGTATATAAATTATTTACGTTGTTTACATCAAAAACTTTTCTCATTTATATATATTTTAAATAATAAAGAAAGAAAGAAAAGAGAGAGAAAAAAAGAAGAAACATAATAATATATAATATATAATATAAATTATATATATTATTTATCATAAATATACATATTAATTAGTATAATAATAATTATAATTACTTAAAATATATACAAAATAATATGTAATATAAGAAAATTGATACAATTATGAGATGGAAAGGAAAGTCTACTGTGTGATCTGAGATGTCATACGAGAAATGTCTCGTTTCTAGGATACTCGAAGTGCATTTTTCTTTCCCTTTTTCTATTTTTATTCATACAATCACTGAAATGATCGAGAAATCTAAGGAGTTTCTTTTATTTAATTTTATTAATCATACATTCTTCTTTTAAAAGGACTTTCTTTTATCTCAATTCTCCGATATATAAGGCATGTATAAAATTTAGCAGATAATAAGAACGAACTTTTTTCATGAGAAATCATACGGAAAAATAGTTATTTTTTTCTTGTTTTATAAAAATATGAAGTAATAATATTCGATGACATATTGCTGCAAGATTCTTGAAAATATGGGAGATTCGCACACTATTTCTTCTTCCTTATTTCTTCACGACATCGTTCGACAGACTCGCGATCCATATTCGATGTATGATGCGTTAATATAAGGAATAGCGCATTTTCGTGACGTCGAAACGGTTGCGTGCTCGTTTTAATAAAGAGCAAGGCACACAAGAGAGAAAATCACTGTAGTTTATTACGTTCCTACTTTTCTACACTTTGTGCTATGTATCTGTTGTTTCATTCTCTACTCATGAATAGTTTTCTCGTTATCAACGCAAAATGCTCGCGAATAAACTTTTGAAATAAAATTTTCATGAGATTGGCGGTTTTAAATCATACATTCAGCAAAAATATGCATTTCAACCAGTCTCTTCTCTTGACGCGTTGAGAGACCGAGAAATATATCACGATTTTAGTTACACTGCAGTCTTCCATATGTGTGTAAAATTAATTTAAACTCATACAGGACGACTAACCTTGTTATTTTTTTTTAAATGACCGTTTTTGTATAATCTTTTAATCACCTAAGTATGTGTAAGTTGATGCTATTATAATAAATTATTTATTGTAACTAATGCGTGCTACAACAGTAACGCGGGGAATTATTTGTTTTCTAGCAAATTATACATTTATCGATCGCAAATGTCTTATATCTAAATATCTACCGTGCTGCAACTGTAATTTTTTATTACATTATTATTATAGTTTTTAAGTAATATTCAAAACAATTTAATTTAAAAATGCATTTTTTTAAATTTAGAATATTGAATTGTGTAACCTATCAACTGCGCAGTGAAAAATAATATCTACAGAATAAGTTACAGTTTCAACGATGTCAACCTCAATTTTTCTATTGCAATTTCACGAAAAATACATGAACGATTGTCACGCCGAGCGACAAGCAAGGTAAAATCGATTTTTGCCGGTATTTAACGAAACATTGTCGGCTATTCTCTCGGGTACACACAATCGAAACTTTTCTGGGGATATACTATTTAATGCATCAAAAGTGTAACACAAACAAAATGAATCGTAAAAAGTCCAAAAATCTAACAGCGGATACAAATCGTGTCCACGTTTTTATTTTTTGTGGATTGCACGCATTTATGTGATTGCTACAGTTTAGCACTTTGCGTTCTCCCTTTTATCTCGGACCGGAAAATGCTATTTTTTGCAATACCCTCCGCTCATGTAGATAACACGCGTATCTTCTGGAGCGGAAGCAATTCCGGAGGCATCGAGTAACTGTTGAAACATTGTCGTACGCGTGGACTACAATTTCACCACGTTCTTTCAAATGAGCGCTACATAGCACATAGATGTTTTTTTTTAGTTACCAGCGTATGTTTAGCAGGACATTTTATCCGCTGGAACCGGAAACTCATATTTGAGATAAGTGTGAATTTAATTTGTATCTAAGGTGCTTTTTTTTTAATGCGCTGAACGTGCGAATAAAACACGAATATTTTACCAGAGCGAAATATAGAGATATTGAAATGCAAATATTGTTAATTATATTCTTTAATTAGAATTTCTTAATTAAAATACGCGTAATTATTTTAATTGATTGATAATTAATAATTTGCACACATCAAACATTTTGTACTATTTATAATATTGATCCATTAAAAATTTTATTTAAGAGATTAATTCATGTGTACTTATTCAGATGGAAATAAAGGATTTATATATTATGCAGTTACGGTACAAACTAAAGCTTTTAGAAAGTTTTCTACGCATCACGCTTGGATATTTTTTTGTTTTAAGTACTTACTATCAAAATGTTTAAAAATAAAGGGCTACTTATTATATTTAATAACGCAATACATTAATAAACAGATATGACGTACTATGTAAAGTAGTTCATGAGGGGTTATAAGTATAAGAAACTAAATTAATGCTTTGAAAAAAATATTGATTTAAAAAAAAAAAGATTTTAGGCCATTAATTTGATCATGTTTTTTTTTTAATTGCACTATTGAATTAAATTGCGTGCGCAATTGAAATTGCTTACATTTCACGGAATTAAAACATAGGAAACAAATTCATTTGAGAAACTTTATCTATATTTACATTGCATCTAATGAGCGAAAGCGTTTGGTATAGTTTAGTTGAAAAGATTTATTTGAAAAAAGAAACCCTTTTACTACACTTATATATTATAATTTTTCCTTAAAACGCATCTTTTGTTGTTAATTGCTAAAATGCTTCTCAATGGCCTGCATGTGTATAATACATATGTATATTTAGAATTTATTTCAAATATACACGTGTATAATTTATTATACAAATCATTCTGGTTGTTTTTTTTAGGTTGATAAGTTTTTCTTCAGGAGGGGAATACAAACTTTTTCATTTCACATTATCTCATTTAGGGAACTTATCTAAACGTGATTGCTTTTTTTATATTGCCAGACTTTTCTACTTCCTTCAGTCCTATCAAGTTTTCTTTGAACTTTAATGGACACATATCTCTAAAAAGAGTGATGAATATTTTAATCTGCAGGATGCAAAATAAATAAATAAATAAATAAATAAACAAATAAATAAATAAATAAATAAATAAATAAATAAATAAATAAATAAATAAATAAATAAATAAATAAATAAATAAATAAATAAATAAATAAATAAATAAATAAATAAATAAATAAATTGTAAAATAAAATCGGTGGAAGTTTTGTTTTTATACGAACAATATTATTACTAAATCTAATTAAAATAAAGTACAGCCAAAAGAGGTTGTGTTATTTTATTGAAAAAATTTTTAATATTTTTTTACGTTAAATAGTACTTCTAATAGCATCATGTATATATATATCGCCTATTTGTATTTATTATGAAGCATCTATGTTTCAGATTTATATAATTTCTTATATAAAAATTCTTTAACGGTTTGCTAATTTTTAAATATAAGTATAGCATTTAAATGAAGCATTTGAAACCAATTTCCATTTGGAGAAATTACACATTTATATATTCTGACGTTTTCAATATTTTTTATATCAATTTATTTTGATCCTATATTGTTTTAATCGTAAAAAATAAGTATTTAGATTTAAGATAAAAAATGAAAATAGCTGCTTATAGGCTAACGCATTCCTATATGCGAAATCAGCTACGTATAAGCTTTTTCCGCGATACGGCCCATCCCGAGGGTTAGATTGATAAAATAGAGCAAAAGGTCCCTTCGGTGCCATCTTGGAATGTTCTCTGAAACTGCAGACGTATTTCACTAGCGAGTTTAACTGCGTTTTCCTTGATTCACGTATTTTACTAGCAAGTTTAACTGCGTTTTCCTTGATTCGCCGAGAGAGAAAGAGAGAGCGGAAGAGAAGGAAGAAGATATCGCTGTAAACGATAGCTGACGTAAACGCCGAAATCTGTTTACAGTATCTCTTTTCTCCTTCCTCCTTTTTTATTTTTCTTGTTTCCTTTCCCTCGCAAATCAAACGTATTTATCCTATCATTGAATACAGTCAGATAAAATTGAATTAATTTTTACGACGATAAAGACCGGATGCTTTGTGTTCCTATCACTTGCAAATTCTGAGCGGAAGACAAAATATGTTTTTAATTTTACTAAATGTTATCAAGAAGAAAACGTTATTTTGATAACATAAGTAACACAAGTAAAAATTAAATACACATACAAAATACATATTAGAATACATACATATGTATACATATATATATTTTATAATATATGATACACACAAAGTTATTTACGCGTTTATAAAACTGATTTCTGACTTTTCCGAATTTATCGTTTAAAATTAATTCTGACTTTAAATTAATCAATAGTTTAAAATAATTCTTATACAATTTTTTATATAAAACTATAATTATATAAATTTTGTAAATTAGTATAAAATATTAACAAAATAAACAAAATATTAACAAAATAACAGTTGTTAAAGAATAAAAATTTTATGTTTTTTATTTATTACTACATAATATTTATTTATTACTACATAATTATTATATTTATAAAAAATATGTGAACTGCACATGTTGGGCGATTTAATTACAACAAATGTTGTTTTGCCTTAAACATATAACAAATTACTAACATTAAATCATTTATTATTACCGATTTCTCCCTATCTCGTTTGTCGACGTCTATCACGATTATGGACCGTAATGCGGGTCGCCGAAATTTATGCGATCAAATATCTAACGTGAATGGATGTCAAAGGCGATCAAGCACGTGCGGTCGCTGTCTTGTTCAGTGAAGATAAAAAATGACAAATTTTAGTAACAAAGGACACTATTTTTTACTTTGACTTTTTACTGTGACTTTAGGACATTCGTACAACTACAAAATGTTATTTCATTTCTTATTTATTGTATTTTTATTTCGCTGCTACCTTTATTTTTATTAATCCTGAATATACCTTACATGTATTGTATATGCAATGATAAAACTCGAAAGGATAATGAAATAAAAAGAAAACTAATAAATAAAGGCTCATAAAACACAAAAAGTATAATAATAAATAAAGGGTCACTAAATACTGAACAAAGTAATCTTTAAATATAGAATGCTTTTGAAATTTTTTTTCTGTATTTTTTTATTCATAAAATATACTAATTTTTTGAAATAAGCACTTCAATAAAATTTTTTATGAAATTCTTTTCGTATTGTGTGTCATAGATATTATTTTGTTTTAATAGCAAGATAATCTGCAATCATTTCATACAACTTGATTGTCTAATTCGAAATCTTTCACTTATTCGAGAATATAACATTTCACAGTTTCATATATATATATATATATATATATATATATATATATATATATATCTGCAATCATTTCATACAACTTGATTATCTAATTCGAAATCTTTCACTTATTCGAGAATATAACATTTCACAGTTTCATATATATATATATATATATATAATATGAAAGCAGTTTCATAAAAGATTAAATACAACATATATCGCAAATTTTCAACATTTCAACTTCAGTAGAAAGTCATATTGCTGTGATCTCGAGACGGGATGTCAAAATTGTCAGTTAAAAAGTTTTGTGTTCCCACGACGTACATAATTGGTGACAATAATTCATTTTCTCACAACAACAAACTGCCCATTGAAACTCGAAACTTGAAATTCGCGTGGCACAAACGGACGAAATATCAGAGAAAATTTTTGCAGTCTTGCAACGTTATTGCGAAGGTACGATGTAACAAGGGCGACGATTTTCTCTTGACAACAGTGTAGAGTTTCCATAGTATGACTATCCGTTGTGGCAACCCTATAACTCGCGCTCTTATATAATCCCGGATCTCCTTCAAATTTATACGGCTAATACGGTATGGGCGTATATACATTTTCACTCCGTATTTATTAACGTCAAGATTATAACGCCTGTATAATTGAGTCGTGCCAAGGCATTTTGCGAAATTTAATAATGAAAAACATGAAGACAGAATAATTTAATAGATTCTAATTATTAAATGTTATTTTTTATTGCAGCGACGGAAGAAGCGAATATTACAGCTGATTCTCATTAGTAGCCGTTTAAATTTATGCGTTCATTTTACAAGTGTACACGGTATAAATTGTGTACTTGTAAAATTCAAATATACAAAAATAAAGTATACTTTCAGAATTACATAGAAATTATAACAGGTACACGTTAAATATACATTATTTATTTGTTATTTATTTTGAATCAGAATTTATTACAACGTGAATAAATTTGTTAAGTCAATCTTTTTAATACTAAACTAATTTGTCAAGTCAATCTTTTTATTTAAAGTTTAAATATCTTTATTCGTCGAGTTAATAATAATGAAATAATTAAATAGCGATAAATTTTTTTTTTATATAAATCTTTTTCTTATACAGTTGATATTTTTTATATTAGTTTTATAATAAACATAAGGTTAATTATAAAATGCAGCTTAGAGACGAATGTTGATGTCATATTGATGTTTACTATATATGAATAATGCATAAGTATGTACATGGTGTTATCTGCGACCGTATGCACCAAACTTTTGATCGTTTATATGAATCGTAAGTAGTTGCAAAGTTAATTTACTCTTCTGAATTAGAGTTTAAATGGAACATTTGTGCTCCAATATATGTTTTTTATACTTTGAGCATTCTCTTTCTTTCTTTTTGAGAAACTATCTATATACATATAATGAACGATGCAATTGCGATTGGTGATGCAAATACTCGCGTATGTTTTATTTTGATCGAATGAGAGAAAAGTGTCAATCTATCAATTAACAAGAAGAGTTAAAGTGCTTTAGAAAATGGCGCGTGTATATTGCATAAGGTATATTTAAAATATTGAATTTAAAATAAAAGGTGTAATTGGAAATACGTCGACACACTTGTGAGTACTTTCTACGTATTTTTTACGTATAACATGATTAAATGATTTGTCATGGCTGAATTAGTTCGCTAATTTCATTAGCAAAGAATGAATGTCATCAATCATTTTATTCTGATGCAAAATTTACCTAGAAACTACAAAACTATGATAAAACATAAATATTAAGTAAGTCAACGTTAAAAATGTCAAATCGTGATGTAACTATTATTATATATTAAAAAAGTTTAATACTTTAAATTATTTTAATAATTGAGTATTAATTACTTTGATTATACATTTGCCATATTTGTGTTCAAAGGTTGTTCTTTAGAGAAAAATTTTATTGTTTTTGATATTGCATTTACATGTACAGCTAGAGAGCTTTCTCATATTAAAATTTCTGTCGCACATTCTAACGTAACGGCAATAATTAGCAAATGTGCAAGCATTAGCACAATATGCTTTTTAGAAACTTAGCGACTAAAGAAATGCTTATGATATTCGAACAAACGTAAAGATTTTCAAGCGTTTTATGATATGATTCATTGGTTGACAAGATTTATTTTAATTAAAAGTGGAAAGAAATGATAATTTATTAAATTAATTAATAAATAATGATAAGAATATTAAGAATATTATTAATTAATTAATAACAAAATGTCCACTAATTTAATGATGACTCATCATAAGTAGCATTAAACAGTAGCGAGAAATTAATTAAAAATTAATTAAATTAAAAATTGCAGTTTTCACAAAATATGATATATGATTTAAGATAAATTGTAAAAAATATATTCCAGAAGAAAAAATATAAAAAAATTAATAAGAAAGTCGATATGTATAATTTAACAATTTCTTTCAGTTTTAAAGTAATTTTAAAATAATTTTGTTACAGAAATATTCTTATCTTCAACAATTCAGATAACTTGCTTTATAATTACCAAAATTAATAAAAATTTATAATTTTATTCCATCTTTTTCCGCGTTTAGATTGTAGTAAACAGAAATCCGTGAAAGCGAGAGATGTGTGGCTTCCTCGTCTTTTTCGCGTTAAACATGGCAACAAGATTCTAAGTTTTTGATCACTATAGAAAGTAGGACAGGAACATAGAATTAAGAATGTGCGTCAGCGTAAGGATGTACTGAAGAAAAATAATTAATGAGCAACATGGGGGAAAGTAAATGCACACAGGGAGCTATAAAATAAAGCTAATGGCGGATAGTATATATATCATGCGTTAAGGTAGAAATACTGCTTTCTGCGCACCTTTTAAGTCAGTTTCTCATATATCTCCTAACCTTTTGTACAGCACATTGATCGTAATGTAACTGCTATACCTATGTGTTGTGTTTGTCAATTTAAATTTTATGTATTTTCTACGGGATGACGTTTCGATAGATAGCATATATGATTTTTAAATCAAGAGGAATCGAGCGCGTTCGAGTAACCCAGTTTTATCGTTTTTAATAACTAAGTTCCTCGTACGTAGACGATGTATCGTTTTATTTTTTATAGTTGCATTGAAATTCATAAACCGAACCCTCGGTCCTGGCTACTCTGCAAATGGAGTAAAGTGAACGAAGTGGTTGAGAGCCACTCGTTTTCAGCCGCATGATTCTTTAGCGGGCATCCTTATATCATTCCGGGCAAGGCACGTTCTTCTTTTCTCTCCGCGAAAAGAGGGAAACTACCCCCGTTTAAGAGACCGCAGGCGTAGGATTTTATTTAAATTCATCTCGGAAAGAGAATTTTAAAAGAATCGCTCGCTACGGTTACGTAAAGGCCGCCAACTAAATATTCAGTACTTGCGTTAAGTTAATTTTACTTGAACCGCCGTTAGCGGTAAGTAGAATATTCATACGATGTGCCATGGCAGTTTTGCCGTAGCAATATGCGATACAGACAAGAGAAAATCATAGTTTTATGAAGCGGAGCGCGAATTCATAGTCTAATTACACGTTCATATTACGAAAACGCGATGTCTTTCCCTACCTGGTCGTGTAAGTGAAGTTATAATTTAAAAGAATGCTTCGTAAATAGTCCTTTTTTTATAAACAATTTTCTACAATTATGCCGCTTTGTGTTTATCGCAGTATACGCAATGCATATTTTATCTCTTCCAGTAAAATCTGGAAACGTAACATTTTGGGAATCGACATATAATTTATTCAACTGTGTGTTAATCAGATTAAAACTTTATACATTATATACATATATATATGGTATATATATATATAACTTTGTTTTGGTGTATTTTGAATCTGTTTCTAGTAGCTTCGAAAGGTCTATTGCATTTCATGCGCAATGAAATATGTAATAATATGAATCGAGTTAGAAAATACATTTAAATTCGTGTGATAAATTTTGGTACGAAATTATTCTAATACGCGTTATTCTGCCGTGAATAGTCGTTACGAGAGGAAAAGAGGAAGCTCATATCAAGGTATTATATTAGTAACTATCCAGTTGAACGCCATTATCGACGTTATGTCGTGTTACTCCACGAGACAATGGAAGTGCGTGAACGATTCTATTGAATACCATTCTGACGCGATAATGTACTAATAATATGTGTTGTTAACATCAAACATCAATTTCGATGGGAACACATTATTACGTTCGTGTCACGCATTGACACATATTGAGTTTTTACAAAGAGCGTAATACGCGTCATTCTTTTGTGCCCTGCCTTTATTACAGGACATATGAAGCAAGAGTGTAAAATGAATAAATTTATTTGTTAAACAGTATTTAATAAATCAATTTTGTAATTCATCGAATCTGTACATAATTTACTGTATAATCTCGACGATGAAAGTATGACAAGCTCTATGATATTCTGAACTATTATAAACGACCGTTGAATTGAAAAATTACAACGTAACGATAAAAAGGCAACACAAGTGTTTTCATTAACTTGCTATCTCATTTTGCACAAAAGAGCAATATAATATCAAAAGAATAGTATAGCGTTACTGGTAGAAGCTCGTCGTCAGATTTCAACGTGTATACATATATATATTACATACCCTTGATGAAATCCACCGCCATCTCGAGACCGTACGTATCCTTGTCGCAGTCATCAAGTATATGCGCCCCGATTTTAACCCCCGGGATGATTTCTTGTTTGTTGAGACTATCCAACGTGTAGAGCATCGCTTCCAAAGCTTGTACGCCACCCTGTGGCATCACGGGACCGCATGTGTTCGACTCCTCCCTCTCGTGGACCATCATAAGGCCACCCAACACGAGATCACCTTCGACCACTGCTTCCTTCTTCACCGGCCAGACAAATTGGTGATGTCCGTCGAGCCCTCTGTCCATCGATCGAAATTGCCGATGTCTGTGTCTAATCGGATGATGCGGCTCTATATCATCGTCGCGAGAACGATCGTGGAATACATTCGCGCGATCGTGATTGTGACGTAGCCTTACGACGGTATCCGTCATCGGATCCACGTATCCGTTCAGGTAGTTCAAGTCGTGGATCCGCGACGACATCCGCGAAACATTCTCGATCTTCGTTGTGATGTCGATTTTCCTGGCCCATTGCCTGGTAGACCTCGAGCGTCGATCATCGGCCGAGCAAATGCAACTCAATAGCGCCAGGAGCAGAAACTTCATGACGTCATAATCGAAAAGTTATGTATGCTTGTTGCTAGTCTCTCGCGGATTTCCGGTCCAAAAGTGTTTGTGCGATTTCGATGTTCGCCGCAGCTTTCCCCTTGTTCGCCTCGGGGCTTTGAATTCACGATGATTTATGTCGCTACTCTTCCTTACCAATATGAACGGGCGAGCCCCGAACGGAAGAGAGGATGTCTCGCGCAGGACCGACGAAAAGACGTGTTGTTGGCGCGGATTTTGGGCAGATTCGATCTATCCCAGTTTCCATATTTCGTATTTAGAACGAATATG
Source organism: Nylanderia fulva (assembly GCF_048542155.1). Lineage (NCBI taxonomy): Eukaryota > Metazoa > Arthropoda > Insecta > Hymenoptera > Formicidae > Nylanderia > Nylanderia fulva. The sequence continues at coordinate 1,651,512 of NW_028189518.1, forward strand.
TCAAGGGTGAGCAACGACTGATTCGCAGGTTGAACGCGTTGCGCCTTTCTGTTTTTAATCTGACGACATACGCCTACTTACTTTTGACATATTAGACTGAGATTAAGATAAGATATATTTTTTATTTATAAGTTAAAAATCGAATATTTTTTTGACTGCAAAAAATGTAATCTTTTAAAATTTATTATTGGAGATTGCTGACAAAAAAGAAATATTTCTTCAAGAGAAAATATCGATATACAAGATTATTTATTAATACGATTTTAAATTGAAATTTACAAGCCCTTCGATCAAGATATATTTCGCGAGCTCCACAGAAGTATCTGTAATAATATATAGTGTCGTGAAGGAAGATATACTATGACGTATGCTACTAGTAAATGTAACACAGGTCTCGGAATGGTACAGATGCAACATACGTGTCGCTGTAAAACTGCGCGTGATCTTCCGTTTGCATTTATTATATAGGACTTGGTCTTCTCGGCGCTTTCGCGTTTCGTGCAATTTTACGTGTGTGCGATTATGTGCGCTACGCTTTCGTAATTTTTCTTTCTCTTGCGCGATGGGGGATTAAATGTGCGGCGCATTAACGTGCGACTTACTCGTCGAAATGTTTATCGATTTCATCTACATCATTTACGCGTAAGAGTCGAAACGGATTTATCTCGTCCCTCTTTCTTTTTCTTTCCTCGTACCCTTTAACACCCGAAAAAAAATAATATTTATTGCCTATCAGCTAACAGCACCTTCTCACTTCTTTTTTAACGTGTTTAATCGGGCATCAAGCCAGATATTTTACGGATGACTATGAACAATGTTCATTTTATCGAGCAAATGTTTCGCGTCGATATCAATGATATATGCAGTGATGCAACCGAAATAACTTTGAAATCTCGTCGCGTTAACGATTTCTCTTCTCCATCTCCCTCGTATAGTACGAGTAAAGACAACGAGAGACAAATGGACAACGGATGTTACAGTATTATATATTCATATTGCATACGTATGTGTGCAGTCACGTGTTATTTGTATTCAGATCGTTACTCAATGCCGTCAGATTTGCGAGGACCGCGTTATCGAATATTTTGATACGTCTCTCGAGCTTCGAACCCGCAGGTGGTATCATGCAAGCCGCAAGTTTAAATTGCTTGGTCACGAAGCGCGGCGTTGCATGGTCGAGAAATTGCAGATGCGCGGGCGTGTGGTCGCGCGTCGATAACGACTTCTACAGCTTTCGTGTAATTAAAAACTTGGACGTGCGGTTACGTCTGCCGGAAGTTTGCGCGCCGTGTTCCTGCCGAACACATTCCGGTCCTTTGTCAAACGATCGTTCCTAACGGAACCGAGATCGGAGCCCTAATTTACGATTTTGTGGGATATGTGTGTACCTGTTGCACGAAACTCAAGCTTCTTCCGCGATACGGAAGTTTTGATTTACGCGTCGCATCGCATCCCGTAACTCTTCGTTCTTCTGCAATTTCTTTCAGCGCTATGACGTGCGTTTTGATTCATTCAAAAAGCTTTATATATATATATATATATATATATATGTGTGTGTGTGTGTGTGTGTGTGTGTGTGTGTCTATATATATATATTATATTCATCTATATATATATATATATATATATATATATATATATATCCACGCGTGACCGTTCGATATAACCACGACCAAGTGTCATTTCTAGACGACCTGTTGCTCACCGTTTCTACACGACCAATACTATGTATGTGTATATAATGAAGAGAAGAGAAAGGGATGGCGACCGCTATCAAAAACAGGAAATACGGCTTGTATCGCAAAATGAAAAGCGCAATCTCTCTCTTGGACAAATTTGATAAAGTTACTTTAGCAAAAGTTTTATTTGAATATCTGAAATATGTTTTTAAATTAAAATTAATAATATCTCAATAGATGGCGAAATTTGAAAACCTTTATTTTAAACTATGAGACTATATACGTGTATAATAAAGAGAAGAAAAAAGAATGGTGACAGCTATGAAAAACAGGAAATACAGCTTGTATCGCAAAATGAAAAGCGCAGCCTCTCTCGAACAAATTCGATGAATTTATTTTAGGGAAAATCTTATATCCACAATTTCAAGATATAAAATATGTTTTAATAAAAATAAAATTGAGTTTAATCAATATCTCAACATATGATAAAAATTGAAAACTTTAATTTAACACTTACACTTAAATTAATTTTAACATTGTTTCTAAATTTATAAAAATTTTGATTAAGAAAGAAATGATAGTTTTGTCATATATATTAATTTGTTTTAACACTAATTTTTATTATATTATATTGTATTATATTATAATAGCAATATTATTACAGTATAAACATTAGGCATATTTTTGTCACAATTTCCACAAATGATGTAATCGCTCTTATTATTTATTTATTATCTTTGCAATATTAATTAATATCGATATATTTTCAAAAGTTTGATTATAGTTGCATTTTCATTCATGTATTGCTAAATAACAATGAATATTAATTGTGAATTTACACAATTATATTAGTTATTCTTCCTGTGCCCTTTTAATCCTGTTTGATAATATCTTGCAAGTGATTTTACCCGAAAATTCGGTAATATCCAGCGCAGCTTTTAGCTGCGTGTGAACAGTATAAACTAATAAATAACGATAACGATTCTGTAGTGATATTGAAACGTACAGTAAAGTCGATTTCGTTGACAGCAATACGAGCACACCTGGTTCGTTTATTAATGGTGCGCCGTTTTTCGTTGGACGCTAAATTTACGCTGATTGTGAAACATCTGTTCGTCGAATCAATTGGTTTTTACTGTTGATTTGCTACGCAATCATGAACAAATCGGTATCCGTATGCGATCAGTGATCGTTGAAACGACAATGGCAATATTTAATAATTTCATTAAATAATGTATGATTAAAGCACTTAATGAATAAACGGCACAACTAGAAAAACTAAAATAGTTCAATATAGAATGATTTTATTTGTATAATTTTCGCGAAATCTTATATTATTAGATACGATTGACTATTTATATATAGTTTAGTAATATGAAAGAGAGAGAAATGTCCATATTCGTAGAGAGTATGGTTAACTTAATTTAACTTATTTACATACAATTATTAAATAATGTGACTAATATTATGCAATGTATCAATTACCATATGCATATTTCTCGGAGCCATATGTATATAGAGAAAGAGATTATATTACATAATTAAATTTTCTCGAAATATCTACATAAAATGAATTAAATTGGCACTATTTTAAGATGCATTTTGCCTAAAAATTATTACTTGTTATTTATTCTTGAATCAGTTGTTATTTATAATTGCATTGCATGTTTGCTGGTTGATTTGTTAAAATGTTTAATAGTTGATGGTTTGTGATAATTTTCAAAGTCTCAACTTCTCTGTGCCTAATTAAGTACTAGAATTAATTGTAATTGCAAAACTATCCGTTTATTGACCGAATTGGACCAAAATGCTGCAAGCGTCTTCATCGAATTCGCATTAAACGTGTCACAAAGCGACCGCGCAATATAACTCAGGGCTAAATGTAAGGTATAATAGACTATCTACATCTTACTGAAACTATTACCATAAATTGTTCAAACCTCAATAGGATTCCGGATGATATTTCCTAAAGTTTTTCGCGAGAGTAAGACAAAAAGTTTACTTAAACGTGCACTGCTATTTTTGCTGGTGCTCGGTTTACAAAGTCGAAATTTTTAATGATGTTTTTATGCAAGAAAGTTAGATTATATCTTCGAGGAGATTAGGAAAGTAATTTATTTGAAATTATGTGACGACGATAATATCGTAAACTCATTCTAAATTATTCAAGAACTTACATGTTAAAATAAAATTGCTTGCTACAGTCTTTTTAATATCATTTTGTTTTGTCGTAGACGCGAGAAGTATGTAGTTACAGTATGTTACAATAGAGTAATACAAATCCACAAAGTCGAGCCTTAATGGAAAAGAAATGTTTGCTCGATATATGCGTGACATGATTCTTTTACTTCTAAAATAATATTTCTTATTTATAATTGAATTTCCAGGCGTAGTTCGCGTATTGTTCGCGCACGATATTTTATCGTATCGAACTTAAACAAGCTCTCGAGTGAAAGAGCGACGTATAAACTTGATTTAATCTTTTATCGCTTGATCGAGCGAGAACCTCAGGCACCAGAGAAAACCGATTAAACTGATCAATTCCACCGTTATCATTTATTCTTTCTCTTTACTTTTGAAGAAAAAATGGAAAAGTTATTTCTTCTCGGTATACAAAAAGAACTGTTTAATGCTTTCAAGAAAATTTTTGTAGTATCAGAAATATACGGATTCCACAAAGATATATGAAAAATCGATAAAAGAACAAATCTATACATTTTAATATACGTTTAAACAAATAATCCATAAATACGGTAGAAAAATAGTGATTTAATTGCTATTCCTCTTACTTAACTGTTTCACACTAATCATTTTTTTATATATAACTCCAAATAAATTTGGATAAATATGTTTAAATAATACAGGACATTTTAATAGAAGATCAATAGCGTTATAATCCCACAGAGCGATAAATCATCGATGTCACAAACGTATGATGAATGTGCAATCGAATCGTAAGCCCGAGCGAACTTCGTTTTGTTAGTTCGTTTTCAAAAGTATCTTTTTTGTAATTAATGTTTATCCATTTGACTACTCGTTATTTTCATTCAAAGTTTTATTTTATATCAGTAATTTTATAGCAGTAATAATATAGCAATTAATCTCATGCAGGCATTATACTCAATTTTACTGCCCACGTTACTTCATTTTTCCACGAAGCCCTTTACAAATATACAATTTTCCAAATACTTTGCAAAATGTTGGTGTAATTTTCGTCACTTGAATGCCACGCGGATCACCGTCGACGAGTCGGAATTGCGAAACGCGGCGGGAAACGAGAAATCCCATCGGCGAGTGGAGAACTTATCGGCGACTATCCGCAGGATCACTATTTGCGTTGATTGGAGCGAATTCTATGTCATATCTCCCGACGGAAATTGGCGTTTTGTCGCGATTTATTAATCCCTTAGGCTCGAAAACGTTTCGAAAAGGAAAACGCGCGCGCGCGCTACTGTGCCGTAGCAGCCACTGACTGGCTGGTGCGACTGCATCAACGCTACCCTCCTCGAACGTATCAACCCTCCTACCATCCTCCCCTCTCCTTTGACCATTTTCTCGTAGGTTCTTTCTCTTCCCCCGTGCCTTGACGACTCCTCTTTTCTGCTGTTTCGGATAATGATCTGCGTTAATTTATATACCGAACGCAATAGCGGCTCAGCTTTTATCGAGCATATAATTTCATTATAATGAATGTATTGTTGAAAGTGATAATATTTTGAATCAAATCTAAATAGCGTTTGAATAGTGCTCGTGAAAGAAAGATTGGTTTTTATTATTCAGAGAAAGTTTGAAAATAATAATATGCAAAGTGTCTTAAATATGAAAGGATATTCTTCTATGCATTTTAATTAAATTGTAAGAACGAAAGAAATATATAATGCGATAAATTTTTTTAAATATATTTGAATATATTCGCGCTAATGTTTTATACATGATAATATGAATACAATTATGTTTCATTAAGTTTCTTTGTGAGAGTTATTATTCTCTTGTTCTTTCTCGTTCGGTAATAATAAATTATAAATAGCTATTTTAAAGTATCTTCTTGTCGAAATTTTGTATTCCGTGCGGTATCATGAATAGTCTTACCCTAAAATAACACGATAACTAGAGTACAGGGTGGTGCATAATGCATGCAGCACTATCATAACGGAACAAGCTGTCTCACACCCATCAACGCTTACGTCATCGTTACCTGCATTTAAACGAATGTTTTTTTTATGTTATTTATTTTTCATTTTTCTACTATCTTTAATATTAATTATTCAGTTTTCATACAGTCGTTCTTGTTTGTTCTAACATTTAAACAATAGATGAGGACATTTTGTTTATGATTTATCTATTACGCGAACAATTTCGTCACATTAGCGCAACAGAACTTGTATGTGTCGTTATGTGATCTGCATTGCAAAACATTTTGAACGTTTTATCGTTTTATCGGTGTGGTTTTGCATACAGTTTCCAATGTGTGCTATGCATAATTGATAAAAAAATAAAGTCTAGTAAATATAAAAATAGAACAGTATGCAAGTTAACAATCATGCTGATTTGGAATTCAATGCTCAATTTTGTTTAAAGTAGGATAAGACGCGACACGATTTTTCAATCGTATATACCACAATTAATTGTATTATTTTAACGAATCTGGTTTTTATTTTTGAAAATTTTTAAAGAACTTCGTTCATTGGAAAAACGTGGCACGGAACTGAATAAAATCGTGGCGACGTCGATCTATCACTATAGTCGCGCAATAAGTTTTAGCTTGCCATACCTAGGTATTATCTAAAGTCCTTTGTGAAATCGAAACTCTCACGTTCGATTACATTCTACGAGATACGATTACATGAAGTTCGAGCTGTGCACTGAAATACAATCGATGTAATGATTAGGGATAGTAATTGGAGAGGAGTACAAGACAACTGAGAGTCACATCAATCGAAGAGAAGGCTTATTCGGCAATTTCATTAGACCGTATCAATTGCTGACAGATCGACGAGTTAATTTATTGCGATTTTATCGTTCTTTTACTTAAGTTGAAATATCGATTTGTACACAGAATTGCTCCAGAATTCGTCGCGTGGATCAGCAAGATTGGATATTGCGATTGTTTCTAGTCTTTAAATCCGCAATGTGGTTTAATTTTCGGTGCACGGCGCTAAAATTGTACGACGAGCAGAGCTGCGACCTGGCGCTACCGTACTAGCCCGATCTGGCGCTGTACCAATTTCGCGATTAATTTATCGAGAAATTGGAAGCAATTTCTAGAAATGCACAACATCTGTTTCGCGCGGAGTTCGACTCCAAAATTTCGTACGGAAGTTGCTCGCGCGACGCGTAATAGTTCGCGAATCTATTACGAACTGGACAGCCATGCAAAAATACCTATATGCATAGAACGTTCTGTAGAATCGCCCGGTATATAGTTGGCGCATGAGTTTGCATGTGGTTTTTTTCGATCAAGTTTATCCTCTGAAAGTGGATACAGTTTGAAATTGCATGTAAAATTGGGCAAAAAGGTTGCGGCGAGATATATAATATCGAAGCTTGGTTGAAACCGACAAAAATAAGCGATGTAACTAAAATCTCGCAAGAGATCATACAAGGTGTTGTACGTTATAGTTTGACAATTTGCAGCTTGCTGCGCACAAAAAGGATGGCAACGCAAACTGAAAATTGATGCATACGTTACCATCATGTTTTTATCAAAGAAAATTGAACGATTTTTTTTCGGGCGTGTGGTTCAATTCGCTTGCGGCGGAGGAGAGCATATGAGAGCAAAAGGTAGAAGACCGAAAATAAAACAATGCGTTATCCGTTCGTGAAATCTATAAAGTCGCGAATATGCACTGAACAGCTTTGCAAAACGGAGGTGAACGATAGCGATCACGTGCTTAGTACATCATGGCCGCGGAAAATGGATTAGGCGTGTTTTTGTGCAGTTACTTATGAGATTACGTAGCCGGAGCTAACCGAGGTGGCTTCGGAAATTCGTGCCGGAAGTCTTATATCTTGGTGATCAATTCTCTCGGGGCGAGCCGAGATAAGTTCGTTAAATGCCGGGTCGCAACCGTGCAATCGGCTGTGATTTGTTAAGAATATCTAAAGCTTTGCCCCCTCGGATTAGCTTTCACCGAGTCACGAAGTGATTTAGATTCTTGAACGTTAACGTAACGAGCATGAGAAATGACTCTTTATTTGGAAAATTATATTCTCTTTTTCCATTATTATTCACAATCTTGATCTTAAATGGTGCTGCATTAAACATACAGATTTTCTGCAGACTTTCTTGCTGTGAAATGATAAACTAATATTATATTCACACAACATATACTTTATATTATATTTTATAAAATATTTCTAAATTAAAGAAAAACATTATTTTGGTATCGCGTTAACTGAACTCTCACATCCTTCTACATATATTTTTTCCAGAGATAATATTTAAATTTACGCTAATTTAATTTTGTCGAGTGAATTATTGTAATTTTCTCATTGCAATATTGCATATTGCAGCAGGTGCATATATATATATATATATATATATATATATAGCATGTGATTCTTTTCTTGCAAAATCATCTGATCCACATTCATTCTGATGGTTCTTTCGTTTCTACAGAGTCAAGCGGGATTCTTTGTATTGCATTTTGTAATGAGATGAAAATTATGAGCAAAGTGCTTGTAACAAGCACTTCGGTAAATATCCGTGGTTGAGCGTTAACCTGGCAAAAAAAAACGCTATTACGTAGCGCACTAATTTACGAAAACTCCAGTTTAAATCTCGTTAGACGCTAGCTGGTTAATGAATCCTCGCGGTTTTTATTTGCGAAGCTATGCGCCGTTAATATGATTTCTTCTTCTACAGGTATAACAAATTTATTTAACGAAGAAAAGCTTATCGATTTAATTCTCTATCTTCTTATTTTCCTTTAATATGAATTTTAACTTTTTTAATGCGAACATGCGTTTCACTACTGTGTAACAATCTCATACAAATACTTCAGACAATGACGTAATTTATTCTACGTAAAATTATTGTTGGACGGACAACTTGTTTTGCAAATTGACTTTGAGTACTACGTTTCTCGCGATACGCGTGGAAAATGTCAACAGATGTGATATTTGCGATGGCACTCGCTCGGTAAATGATTTTTGGTAATGTCAAGATAGTTTCTCCGATATTCGTTGAAAGTGACGCAGTGGAAGTGTGATGAAAGTTTGGAAAAATAAGCGATATATAGGGGTATATTACACAATGTTGGTGCTCTCATTCAAAGGAAGCAAGAACGCGTTTGATGTTCCAATATATCGGCCACGAGCGCGCGTTTAAATATTCCACCGCAGTATAGCGTTCCCGTAACATTGATCAACAACTCGGGACTTGTCGGAGAAAAAGAACGCGTTTATTGGCAGAAGTCTGACGATATTCGAAATTTACATCAAACAGCTGTGACTCTCTTCCTTATTCCTTTCTCCCGTCATTCATTTCTCTCTTTCTCTTTCCTCAGTCTATCGCCTTTTATAAAAATTTTATCGAGGTGAAGGAATTTAAAGACTGTCAGTATTAAAGATTCATCAAGGATTAAAAAAGTTTTAGATATAAATTACATTTTCTTCGTCTTTTATGAACTTTTTCACAATAATCGTAATAGATATATTAATCATCTCTCGTTCGGCGCACTGTTATTTGTCGTTTTGTTACTTACAGAAATTAATTTTTTAACCGGGTACAGCTACAACTTCACAGATTCTTCATCATTCTCGCGCCCGAGTGAATTTTTATTGGGAAACGAGAATACCATTCGCCGGTGCGGAGATATTCCAGTCCGATTAAACTTTCATAAAATCGTTATTATACCGCTTACTTCCGTGCGGTACAGCGGCATTGCTTCGATTTTGCCATTATCTCCTATTGCGGTGCCTCGGCTGAACTATACACGTTGAAAAATGTTGTTTTTAAATCGCTCGTCGGGGAAGCAAGTCGTGACAAATTGCGGTGTTCGCTGCTAGGAGGTAACGTTATCTCGAGAGCTCGCGTGCAGTCCGAAACGCAAAAACGTCCGTGTTCTAATGACAACGGGGTACGACGTCGTTTCACCCATCAGATATGAATTCCGGTACTCACGAATGCACAATTCGGCAGGAAGCCTGAAATAGCGGCGCTGCATTCTCGCCACGGTTCAATTAAAAGGATCGTACCTTTCCTATATATTAAAATTACGCATATATGCCAAATAATTTGGAAACCTTCCAATATATTTATATATACCTCGTATAGTTTAGCTTTCTGCAATAATTACTAAATAAATGACGTAAAAGCTGTCACTTCCATGCAGTTGCTTCGATTTTATCATTATCTCCTACTGTAATATTTGAGTGTTTGAGTTAAAAAATGATGCTTTTAAACTCTACCCGTCTTTAATTATTTAATAGCTTTCTAAGTTCCTTTAATAGTTATCTTGAAACAATTATTAAGACATTTTCAAATGACTTGAAGAGTCAAGAATAAATTATCAAAACATTTCCATTTTTTTCATACTTAATAACGTTAAAGCAATATTATAGCAAGACATATCTTCACACACATAATACAATGTTAAAATAATATATAAAGTTAAAGAACATTTTTCATGTATTTTTAACGCTACTTTGAATTTCAAGTATCTGAAGCGATGCTAATATCTCACGTGGCAATCGCGTTGTACTCTATATGTATGCAGAGTTCGACTGCATCGAATGCAATAATAATTATAGACTACAGTGCTCGCGACACTCTGAATGGGAAATTCGGCATGCAATATTAATTAACGGTTATAAAGACCCATTGGTTCGAAGATTATTCGCACCAAACCGCAAACATGCAGAATCAATCCGATATAGTTAACTTTAATAGCTATATCTCTATATCGTCTATAGTGAAAATGGATACGCGTCTCTTGCGTGGAACCGCACGATTTTATCGCAGATTTTTTTTTTTAATGTAATTTATGCGATATTGCATAACTTTTTATTACATTAAATCTCACACGTCTATATAATAAACGAATTATACAACAACTGCGCGCGTATATAGATGTTGTAGGATTTATGTTAAAGATTTTACCACTAAAACGGATTATACGAAGTATTATTCTTTCGTTGTCACAGTTTCGTTTTAAATATTTAACGTGTCTGAAGATATATGTTTATACGGACGCTCATAGGAAATTATTTTATAAGCTACAGCGTTAAGTAGGTATATGAAGAAAGGAAAAAGTGGATGTGATAATTTGGTCAAAAATATTAATGAAATAAATTAAAAATTTTCTTTCTAATGATTAAAAAGAAACATTTTAATCTACTGAAATATACTTGCTGGAAAATCTCTAGAGCTTAACAAGATTTTTAAAAATAAAGTAGAGAAATTGTTTTCGTTCAACCGGTGATTTTTGGCGAGCTTTCGCGGTTTCTCGTTTCCGACCAAATGTTTATGTGCACATGACCTATTCGCGCGCCTACATAAGCCGCTTAAAGTCCCTCTTTCGTGAAAGTATCAATAAAACCGATTATACTACTACCGTGAATATCAACGAGTTGGTGTCAGCTGGTAGAAGCTCGCAAACTCGTGGCGGTAGAGTACGTCGCGTTTCACTAGCAGTTATTAACCTGGGTCAAGATTAAATATGAGAGTTGAATAGAGAATTCCTATTCCGCGCAGCGAAGATAGTCCGCATTGCTCCGGTGTGCCATCCGTTGAATAATACAACGACTTTAATTTCTCGGGTGTTATCATGAGCCCGTGGCGTGTCACTTTTCTTACAGCGTAACTTTTGTCGGGTTCGGTGCGGGAAAATTTTTACTGCATACTGCTTTGCTTGTTTTGAAATTCAGATGATTCTACATATTGTCCTAAATGCAAGCGAACGTGTTAACTCAAAAAGTGATATTTTGGTGAAAAAAGAGCTCGGCGTGCACGGATTCTAAAATAGTCAGGATTTTTCAGAAGAAAAGAGTGTCATTTTTATTTTAGAAGAAAAAGAATATGTCATTTTTATATCAGACAAAAAATATTACCGCGTATCATTTATTAGATAAAATTATATAGTTTATTTATATATTTTATATATATAGAGATAAAATTATGGTTTATTTAATTTTTATATTAGAATAATAAATATACGCAATTTTAAAGGAATTTCTTTAGATTCTTCATAAGGAAACTTTTTTCGTTATGAAGCTGTTATAATGCTGTAAAGAGTTAAAAAGCGCATTGTCTAAAAAATAAAAAAAGCGCTGTGCTTTATACAATACCAACCATCAACATTGGATGCTGCGCTATTTTTTATAGTTTATGTTATGGTAGCGATAAAACGCACAGACTCCAACATAAGATAAACATTGCAATTTATCGTACGCTGCATGTTTCTGTAAAATTGTCGGTATCTCGCGAAAAGCTCGATGGAGCTTTCTCTGCTTGAAAGCTTACCGACAGCAGATACCTTTTCAAGAACGGAAAACGTTGTCCTACTGATGTTTACTACTGTTTTATTTATTCTCTTGAGAAATAGAAACCTATCTTTAAATATCAAATTTAAATATAATTGTCGTAATTGATGCTGCTTCTGCAATTTTTATTGAGGCATCAAACTAATGAAAATATATTTGTGTTGAATAAATTTGAGTTACAATTTTTTATTGCAATGTTATATATGGATATATATATTATTCCTAAGGGAAGAAAATACACGAAAAAATTGAAGCGGTAAAACAAATGGAGTATCTAACGAATAATTATTATTTATAGACATCAAAGATCGATACCAGATATTTTAAGGCAATTTCCCTCTATTAACCATCCGCGAACGCGTTCAAAAGGAGCAATAGTGTTGCTTTCAACGCATATGTATATGCTTTTCATCTCAAGTATATAAATCTAATAGTTACGCTGCGTCAAGGCGATAACGAAATAAGTCAATACAAGTTCGTTCTACCAGAAATTACGCCGCAGTGGTTTCGCTAGCGTAATTTCCTGGCTGGAAATTTCTCTCAAGATATTATAGAGCCGCATCGTCATAGCGCTTTCATTCAATGACCGCAGTATATCGGAAATTCTTTTCGACGAATACTCGATATTCATACGAGGTTTTTGCTCGAATTTAGCAAACAAAAAAATAAAACTTTAAGCTTTATTTTTTAGTTTTAATCTAAAAAAAATATATTTAAAAAATACAAAAAAATTAAAATGTATAAAAATTAAATGCTAGTAAAACTAAAGATAGAATAATAAAATATAAGATAAGATGAGAAATAAATGATATAACAATAATACGGAAGAAATTCTCTTTGGGATTTATATCATATTTTCCGATTCAATTTATAACAATATAGGGATAGAGACAAATATAAAAATACAAAAATTGCAAGAGCTATAAATTTTTCGTGCCTTCAGCTTTGCAATGTTATGATATTATTTGATAAAATTTTGCTTACACGGAACACACACACGTACATGCAGGACAATGAAATTACGGACAATATGCATAAATAAACGTGTAATCAGGATCCACGACGTACCTTTAATGAAATCGACCGCCATCTCAAGGCCGTACGTGTCCTTGTCGCAATCGTCGAGTATGTGCGCCCCGATCTAGACGCCCGGCACGATCTCTCGATCGTTGAGCTTATCCAGGGTGTACAGCATAGCCTCTAGCGCCTGTACGCCACCCTGAGGCATCACGGGTCCACATGTAACTGTGTCTTCTCTTTCGTGCACCATCATCAGTCCACCGAGAACGAGATCGCCTTCTACCACCGCATTGTGCTTTACAGGCCACTGCTCGGAGAGTGCGGTCGATGAATTGTCGACATTCTCCGTCGTCATGTCCTCCGAGACATCCTGAAGGGGATTGATGCCTCCCCTTTGAGGAAACGGTTCGACTGTAAAAGCGATCGAGCTACTACCATGCATCGCGTGTCCTTCTCCCTCTGAATTAATGGGCTCGATTAATGACACATCGAGGACGCTCCTCGTGGTGTCGGGTATTCGCAGAGTCGTTTCTGGCACCGGGGAAATTTCTTTCAGAATAACGGAGTTGTCTATCTTAGCGATTTCCGTCGATCGATCAAGCGTCTTGATTAGAAACGCCGACGTGTCTATCGAGCTGACGTTGAATGTCTTCGGAATATCTACTATTGTCTCTAATGAATCAGATCCCGTTTCCGTGGGAACATTCGTACGTCGTAATTCGTAATCAGTAGTAGTCATCGGTGGAATCGATTGCCACTCTTTTCGAAGTTCTTGATATTCCGAAGACGGCAGTGCTTCTACGGTTGTGAGAAAATTCGCGTCGGTTGATATTTGATCCTCATTCTCATTACTGGTTTGAGAAACCGAAACGGATGGATTCGGTGTAAATTTAATCAAAAAATTCGATGTTGTTGGTCTTATCGTATCAAATGTCTTCCACGTCTCGCTATCAGGCTCAGTCGATGTCGGATTCCCCGGAGTATTCCGAACTTCGTGACGTTTGTATCGTCGATATTTTGAGTTATGGATACCACTGCTTCGTGAATAAAATCGAGATTCTTCATGCATGTCGGGATGATTTCCATCTCGACTCATGATTCTGACATTTTCTAATCCCGACTCACTCGTAGGTACGTTCAATGATTGCGCATATCCATTAATCACCCGCATCTCGGTTGGATTATCACTGACGTTCGTTGCATCGAGAGAGATAGATTCATTTTTGATCCAAGTCGCTCCAAGTTCCCTGTCAAGTTTCGATCTTCCATCAATTATTTCAGCGATGCGTAATGGCTGAGCATTGGCATCGATCCCGTCAAATTTCCGCGAATATTTCACGCGACTATGAACTTTCTGGCCGAGGGGTTTGCCGAATTTTGCGAGCCTCGACAAACCGGAGACATTCCAGAGGCCGATTCGAAACGCCCCACTAACTTGGGCTTCCAAATCGGTCGTCCGTGGATGCTCGTAGTCCGAGCCGGGCCTGACGTGTTGTACGTGCATCGGATTCCTCTCCTGCGTGACTGAAATACGCGCTGACGTCGGATACTCTAACTTTGCCTCGTCGATCCTGGCGACGAATAAATTAGTCGGTAACAGATCACGCTCAGTTTCGAGCACGTTGCGTGTCGCATAATTCGCACCGGTGGTAATCTCTCCTACATCTCTTCGTACTTGCGACTCGCTTCCGAAATCCGTAGTGGCTTTTCCGCTTATTCTCACATTGATATTATTTATAAAAGGATGATATTCACCGGGTGTCTCGCGTGCCATTCTTGGCGGGTTCTTCCCTTTTCGCGAAGAAGTATGTTCTATAAAGCTGACGCTTCTCTCCCCAGCGAGATGGGTATCGGGCAAATTCGGTACGTGAAAAGCGAACGAATCGACAATATCTTCGACGTTCCCTTTTCCGCCCTCGCGCGCGTCTCTATTTACAAATCCTACCTCTGAATATTGGTGTCTGTAAGTTGTTTTGCTTGTTGGAAACTTACCTGTTTTATAGGATCTCGAATGTTCTTGCTTCGGAGAGTGATAGGGATTTATCGACGAATATCTATTCTCTTCGTTCCCAAGTTCTCCGTTTGTGTTTGAGATTTTGGAATTGACGATTAACGTAGTCCAGGAGACAGTCACGGAACGGTCGTAAGGTGAATTCTTGGTGATTGTATTTGTATTGTCTGTAACGGTTCCCACATTCCCAAAGCTCCGATCTTCTTTTAAGTCGGAATAGTTCGAGAAAGTTGTCTCCAATATCCGAGATCCGTTAGCTTCAACGTTCACGTACATCAATTTATTCCTGCCGTTTTTCGTCAAACTTGAACGAGAATCTTCGTCGTTTCTATTATATTCACGTTTCTCGTCCGCGCGCCTGAACTCGGTGTCTTTTATAGTTCGGAACTTTAAGATATCGGAATTTTTAAATTCTCGTATAGAACTGCGCGAGTGCTTTGTGAATTCGTCGGGGAAGAATGCGATCTCACCGTTTTCTCTGCTAAAGATCTGCTCCCTCTTGTGCTTTTTCCTGCGCCATTCGCCTCTCCTGTCAAACGTTCTAGTGTCGCGTCTTATCTTCGCTGCTTTTTTACGATCGCTTGAGAACGTGTAGGTCGTTTTTTCTCTACGCCTTCTTTTTCTCAAAGCACTTTTCAATTCATGGGACGGTGATACGTGTAAACTTGACACAAATTTACAATAATTCTTCGTATTCCTCGATTTTTCCATAACGATAATTTTTGACAACCACACGTTTTTTCTTGCTATTTTCTTCGTAGTAAGCCAAGAATTTTTGTCAAAATCTTGTTTAAAGTATCCTGGCGTAGTTATTGGATTTGCCATTGCCTTGTGCTTTTCATAGCCACTGAGTCGTAAATCGCGATTTTCTATGTTTTTGAATTCCAAGAGAACTGCTTTCGTATGCATTGATAAATGATCATTCGATTTGAGATTCTTTTTCGCGTCTCGTAATGTAGAATCGTGAATTGCTTCTCTATCGAAACTAGAGGATGCCGGTCCTTGATAAACTTTGTAGGAAGTGTGTTCATTGTTGATCTGCAGATTACTGAAGATCCATTCACCAGTTAAGCCGCTATTCAAAATCAGGAAGATCGTCCATATGGCCAGGATGGCCGTCCAACCAAAGTTTCGCCACATCACCTTTTCGTCGCATTAATCATTGCCAAATTCTGGAAAAAAAATGCAAGATAATACGTTAATTACAAAATTTATTTTATAGTTTGTTCATTTTTTATGTTTTACAAGTATGTATTCAAAATTATATTTACTTTTTATATTGATGATTATATATGCTTCATATTTGTAAAAAGAATATATTTTTTAATATCACATAATTACTAAAACATGGCAAAGTGAAAATTCGAAAATAGGTTTTTGGACTAAAGGATAAAGAAATTAGCGTCAATTTTGCACCAATACTTTACTATGTATTAATTGGTTTAATAATGGTCGACGCGCGTGACCGACGTGCGTCGTGTTCAAGCGACGCGACAAAATAACATACAACTTTGTCGCTTGTCGCACTATTGCGGTATTTGTAATTTGATTTGAACGCAGTGTTCGGACGGATCCACAACTATGCGCTACTATTGCCTGCGGACGGTGCGGTTCTCTAATTTTGGTGCATTCCATTGCGTCGCTCAGCTAAAGGGATCTATGTGTGAGGCCTCGTCTCGCCTCGCCCATCGAGCGATGTTAACGAGTCAGTCGCAATTACCCTCTTGCTAAATCACTTTGAGTCTCATTTTAAACGAGACAGAAATCTCGGGTTTCGCCTTACTTTTGAGCTACGAATTTGCTCTTTGTAATTAAGGAATCTGATTAAGATTCGAGCTTACATCGTTACACATCACTGACGTCGGCATATTTATTAAACGTATGATACTCCTGTAATTAAACGTTTAAGTGTGTCAACTGTATTCCTCCATTTACATCTCGTATTTCAAAGTATTCTATTTTCTTTTAATTAAGTGTCAGTAATTATAACACTTTTTAATTAATACTTTTTATTTGTCAAGTATAACTTTTTTAATTGTCTTAAAAAATATTATATATTGTATAATTATTATTTTATTATAGTATGCTTTAGACAAATAATATCCATATATCACGATTCTCAATTCATCAGAAATGCAAATTATATACACGCTTTTCATAAAGACGCTTTTTATTTCTAACTTAGGTTCTAAATTTAAGCGCACAAGTAATTCATATATACGAACTAAGGGCCGGTTGTTTTATCTCTTGGTAAATTTTACCCGACAAGTAGCACATCTTCGTCTTTTTTTTTAAAACTTATCTGAAAAGAAATAAAAATATGCTACCTGTCAAGTAAAACTTACCAAGAAGTTAGAAAAATCGGCCCTAAATAATGATCCATTGATGTGTTGTATGCACTGCAAGATACAAAACGATATTCTTTAATATTCTTTATCATTATCATTTACATTTTTATTATTATCTTAGATTAGAATTAAACTTATAAAAATATTTTTATATATATTGTCACTGTGTATGTATAAATATACTTTTCAACAAAATTAGAATACTTTGAATTGATAAAAAAATGAAACTTAAATTGTATGCGATTTTTAATAAATAATGATTATATAGAGCAATGTTTCTGAAAATATTTTAAAATTGAAGATTTCAACTTTCAAAAACTGTCAAGATCTTTATACTCAGCATTTATTCTCTACATGGAATAATTAACCACACGAACAATTAAAATTTAATATTAAGATCATGTACGCAGAAAAGTAATTATTTTTAAAAATTTTGTTTTAAACTATGAAAAGTTTCAGATTTCTTCTATAAAATACTTTTTCTATAATTAAGCTGCGAGATCTTCATCAAATTATCGCGAGTTGAAATGATTAATGCACTTTCGGCTTTTTCAGTAGAAATCTCTGACATGTTGCCGACATTAGCATTAACCAGGTATATCACATGGAAGTAGCACAGTCGGACTTATATCTCATGTACGTGCGTATCTCTGTATGTATAGGTAGATGAATGTGGATGATATATGCATATCTCTTGGCACGCGCTCATATATACCAGCATGCACGCATAGTGAGAGCGTTATAGCAGAGAGGGTAGGAATTATTAAATACTACGAAAGAGAAAATCAAACACTAAGGAGTTTCCTTATTTCTGCCGCCATAAAGACGCACGCGCACAGACAAGATGTAAGTTCATCGATCGTGATATACGTCAGATAATGCTGACGGTATATTATTTCTATTGAAAAGAGCCGGAAATGCACTGATTATTTCAACTTGAAGTAACTTGAAAAAAAAACGCAATTAATTTCAAAGAAAGCAGTTTAAAAAGAAAATATCAAGTTTTCAAACTGTTTAAAGTAAAATTTAAAAAAAACTTCTTTTTCTGCGTAAATGATCTTGAAGTTGAAGTTTTTTTGTCAAAATTGATTTATATTAAAATGAATATATATGTGTTGATATCTTTTATGAAGAAATAATTTTATTAGAAGTTTGTTATTTATTTTTTAATAAGTTGTATCGTTAATTATTAAAGTTTAAAAATATGAAAGTAGAAACATGTCAATATTTACTATTAATGTCAATACTTTTTAATGTAATAGGTTAATGCGACTACTGGAATGAGGGCAGAGCGGATGGGGAAGGACTTATGTATCGAGTGACGTGAGTAATCCTTACCTTTGGCGTTTATCGTTTTATAAGGATAATTAATGTTTAACGTATCATTAACTTTTAGAATTCTTTTAGTGATGTATTCACTTCGTTTGATACGATGTTTTTATCAATTTGAATATATTTTTATCTTGTATCCTTTTGTTTGTTAGATCAAAAGACGACGACAGAAAAAAATCTTTAAAGTGATATTATTTTTCTAGCTTGAAGAATATTAAGTAAACGCGGTATGAAATGATACGCTTTTGCAAGAGCTTGCAGTTAAACGTCTCACATAAACTACAGCTACGACCGACTTTATGTTGCACGTTCCCGCATCGTTGAAAGAGCAATCCTATTTGTTCGTATAGCAAATGGCACAATAAGAAATGCAGTATATTAGAAAGCTTTATAATATATTTTTCCATCTTTTTTTTCTGTTATCATTTTGCTTTCAATCCTTTTAAATAAATTGTTAAATATTTTCCAAGGAAAATTGTCGGTTACTATATATAAAATATAAAAATAAATAAATTTAATTGATGATGACTATAATTTTATATGTATCTATAACAATATTATATTGCGAAATTTAAATATGCGAATATAATAATTTTCCCCCTTCTCTCCTTTTCTTTATATACTTGTATATTAATATATCGATATTAGTAATAATTTTATTGGCGATATTTATATTATTATAAAAGGGTAAAAAAGATATCAGAAGCAGATATCATAAATTTGTTGCGGAATGAAAAATCATAGGAAAAACTTCTCAAGCTATTCTTTTATTAAAACGAAATAGTAAGTAAGTTTCTTTGCATATCGAGAAAAATACATGTCTTTTTTTTATCGAGGAGCGCCTACAAAGTTTAATCGAAACTCTGTGTTGGCCTTTGAAAGGCTTTCCTCGTTAATGGCATGTCCCGGCTGATAATTGTAGCCTGTAGAGTGGTAATACCTGGCCTGGTTTCGGCTATACTTTTATCAAACGATACCATTGAGAGGATTCTATTGATGAAAGGGGGAAATATGTGGTCTTGTGATATAGAACCGAATTGTTTCGATCAAAGTAAATAATGAAGAATATTGAAGAATGTTGATTCATTATTGTTAAATGCCACGTCTATATTATCTTTGTGTCAAAAGTTGATAGTCTTTTTATTTTGAATTATGTAAAATTTAATAATTAATATAAATTTATGATACCTATAGGATGATAATATAACACATTACAATACAATTATCTTTTTCTTCATTACTTTTTAAAGATTTAAAGTTTTATTGTCAATAGAGAAATCAACAGTTTTTATATATTTTATATTGCATATTTGATAATTAAAATAGAAAAAATATTTTTAAATAAAGAAAGTTAGGTTTTATTTTTTTGGAAGCTACATATTAAATGTAACCATTATATATATATATATATATATATACACAGGGTGTCTGACATAAGGTGTCACATCGAAAATATACAAGTAGATATTATTTGGAGACAATTTTTCCTGTGCAAAAATATTGAGGCATCAATAATTTTCGAGTTAAAAGCGATTTAAAATAAAGGGTTTTCGCAAGCTAAGCCGTCCGGAAATAAAATATTAAGAAAACCACTCTCCAATTAATTTCAAGTTTACTTTAATAAAATTTTAATTTAAGGTTTAGTTATAAAGATGGCAAAAATTGAGAACATGCAAAAAAATGATAGCCTCTCTCGACATTTTTGCTGAGGAAAAATCGTCTCCAAATAACGTGATCTACTTGTATATTTTCGGTGTGACACTTTATGTCAGACACTCTATCTATCTATCTATCTATCTATCTATATATATATATATAATATGTATTTTTTTTTCGTGTTATTTATATGAGTCACAACATATATTTGAATATACATATGTATTTAGTATATATTTATTTCGTTCCTTTGTATTGTTTTTTCTCAGTTTACCGTTACCCGATATTTCTCATTACGATGAAAGAACTTCAATAAATTGAATACGAAGACAAATGTGCGCGTGCTTTTATCTACGTTCTCAGGAAATGCATCGCCTCTGGTAATCCGCCTTTATACGTCCGCTGAGGCAGATGGTCGATACCTGTTCGACCTTAATGTCTTACCGCTTCAATCTGGCTGATCTACATCAATTCCAAAATTATCCAAGTTTCCCTGTGATTCCAACGATCCGTAGTAATAAAGACAAAACGCGAGCCGTTGCCAAGACGACCGGTGTGAATTGCCGATTCTTGCAGTCTCTGGTCTCTGCGTTAATTACGGTCGCGCGAGTTTGCGATTGTGAGTAAACGACTGTCCTTGATTATCATTCTTACGAGTCTTTTCGCCGTAATTCGATTTTACTTGCAATTTCCAATACGAAAACCGGCTGTATGTTATAACTTTATAAAATTCCTGTGCGAGCGATTGTGTATTCGTTGTACCATTAGTTTTTTTATCATTGAATCACGCTGACAAATGTTATTTTACACTGCTCGACGTCACATCGAAGAGAAAATCCAGTAATCCAGTTGAGGAACGTGGACTAATCTGTATGGAAATATGCGCTGCAATCCATTTTCGTAATTTTGCCGGATACGTTTGGTTCGTTATAGTTCACTTTTTTTACGCTTGCGGCGATGCAAAAATAACAAGAAGTAATGCGTTTTGCGGGACGATTGAGTTTGCGAATTTTCACATGTTCGAACTCACGTCACAAGATTAGAGCCATTATTATGAGTGAAATAATATGTCAAGACGTGGAATTGAACACGTTAATTAACACAACATCCAGCCGATGGAAAAACTGCAAGAATTTACACTGGAAATAATAAAAAATATATCGAGAGAGACATTTAATTATTTTAAAAGTTTTTAAATTTAATTTTTAAATACCTTTTAGCTCGTTGTCAGAGAGTTAGTTGCATTATAATTATTATATTATTATTGTTTCTTCTTTTTGTTACATTGTTTTTAGTATTGCATTTTTAGTATTGTTTCCCTCGTATTATTGAGAGCTTCTCCGTACTTTCAATTTTCGAAAATACCAATACGGCGGCAATAACACGACTGTTTTTAATCATCGGTGCGTCATTTGCTTATCTGTATATAGTGCTGCCTACCTGTTGTTATATTCTAGATTTGCACTCGTTTCTCCTTTGTTGTTGATTAAAATCGACGACGCAATGTTCTTTTCTATCCAAAGACAAATGCTTGTGACTTCATAATCACACGATAATTACAGCAGCGTTCTTTTTAATAATATTTTCGTCCATATATTTATTATTACCATTAATACAAAAATCTCTATTTTCTTTTTACTTTTATTTTTTTCAGTCCAATATAATAAGATTATTTAATTGGAATGTGAAAAAGAAAATTTATAAGCAATATAATCGCATTTGAAATAATTACGTTAATACGACAAATATATAACATCGCTTATGAATAACGAAACTCATTACTAATCATACTAATGATTGTTCATTCAATAATAATATCTGATATTAGTGTAATATAGTTTCAATTATAACTGAGATTTTTATGTTTAATTTTACTATTTTTGTTTATTTTATAATACGCATAAATAATTTGTATTATTTTCGATTAAATATTATCTATAGACACGTATATAAAATGATTATATTTTCTATAGTCTCAACACTTTTAATAATTATCGCGGATTATATATTCCCTTTATACTGTTATTAATTTTATTTTTGTTTTCCTTTTTGGCAAATAAATTTATTATGGCTCGAATGCATCGACAAGGTAATACATAAAAGCATTTTAAAATTTTAATACATTTTTGCACATATGTGCTTTTTGTATTAATATGAGAACTTTATAATAAAATAATAATAAATAAAATGTATTAGTTTTCACATGCATGGTAAAATATATTTGAAAATTAAATATATGTGACTTATTGAAATTGTTCTTCTCTATTGTGAAATGTGAATATTTATCTTGACAGAAATTGCAATGTATGGAAGAAAATATATTTATTGTATATTTACTATGTATATTGAGATAATCAATAGAATGAAAGTTTGGTTCAAAATCAAAACATGTTCAGCGCGATAGTTATAGAAAGTGGCTAAAAATATAGAATTACAATATAAGAAATCCGCTAAAAATATGACAAATGTCTGATCAATGGTTATTTTTGTTATTTACAAAAGAAACAATTCTAAAAATTAATTAACTTTACGTTTACATAGTACACTTTTGGCGTAAGTTTTAAATAATTCATATACATTTCGAATTCCAACATAAGCTCATAAAATCGAGCGTCAGATATAAAAAAATCATCTTAGATAAATTTTTAATTAACTAATTATTTTGTATTCTATTTTTTATTAGTTTTTATATGTAAAACTTGTATGATTATTTGTGTCTCTTTCTGTATTTTGACAAAATTAACGAGAAAGTTGAAGAAAAAAATAGTCAAAAAAGTAAATGTTTCTTATGCTTGAAACGAGAAAGTTTGTGAATTTTAATAAGCTTTATTCTCGCCATGTAACTTGCCAAATTTATCTTCATAACTTTTGAGAATTTTGCTGTAAAATAATATGAAACTTATAAAGAGTCGCAGTATTCTCATCGCCGAACTTTTGGCCGAAAAGAAGAAATTGTTGCATAACAATTGACAATAATTTTTTTATTTATAATATAAATTTTATTTATAATAATATAAATAAAATACTTGTCTCGGTAAAAAGAAACATAAAATACATTTACTAGATTTTATCGCTACAATTACTAATTAATTGCATATGGTTTTCAAAAAATCAGAATGCTCATTTCAGTAAAAAGTTAAAGGAAATTGTTATAAATTATGTAATAAATTGTTTATTCTATTATCACCAATAAATTGATGAATTAGTGAATTTTTAAAATTTATAGTTCATTTTCCATTAGTTCAATAATTTAAAAATTTATTTAGTAATGATAAATATGATATTACCATAGAAAGAGGTTGAGCCATCTAATTTGTCATATAATTATTTTTATTGTGTGTGAAGCTGGCATATCATTTTCTTTATCAATAATTGTAAAAATTTGAAATATATATAGTTCTACAAGAAATCTAAGAAGAGATCTGCCTTCTAGAAATAAAAAATATGAATTTAAACCAAAGAAACATCATATCTTACTTGAACATATTGAAGTAAAACGCCACTCGATTTTAGAGAATTCAACTTATGAAATAATTCTTGTATAGTTCTAAGCATGTATAATATCTTTCCAAAGAATTCTGATGATAAAAATAAGTAGAAAATTTTTTAAATATATTTTTTCTTAGGCATTTTTTTTGTTTAATCGCTAGAACTATTTGTTTAAATTATCAAAAACTTTAGAGCTATTGAAAATAAAGTCAGAACTCTAAATTATTTATGGTCTTCTATGAAATGATATACTATTTTTACACACACTCAAGTATCTCATGTTTTATTTAATTTGAAGATAATTGATGCAATATTATATTTTTAATTTGGTTCTACATAATTTTATAAAAGATTTTAAACGTAAGGAAATTTTAAACAAAAATCTTCAGAAAAATATAATCTTATATAGTAGTAAATTATTATATTATAATTAGATTTTCGATAATAAAGCAGATCATTGATGGTTATCGATGGCCACTGATAGCCATTGATGGCTATATAAAGTTATCAGATTATTTTAAATTTGGTTTCATTTCTACTAGTGCTTTTAATACACACACAAGATGAATGATTTGTTAGATCATTGATGACATTTCATTTATAAATATGAAGTTAGATTTTAACGTGAAATTTCCGTATAGTTTGATTAGCAATTTTCATCATCATTTAGGATCCGTCAGACGCAGACGGTTGTACGTACCTATTATGAAGAAACGTTATTAGATTTTGAACGATATCTCTATTATTTCGAACATACTTCGAAAATGTTATAATTGCCTCTAAAGCTTCCTCTCGATATCCGTATTGCATCGTTGTCCATAGATTTCGCAATTAGTATATTTCTCCCGAATTATAGATCGAAAGATTAATTGTTAAATTAATCACTTTATAATTTTTGCGAAAATATAACTTAAATGAAATTATGATCTATTTGAAATATGAATGAAATTAGGAGTACATTATGTATAAAAAAATAGAATGAGAAATTTGTACGCTCCACATTTTAAGTGTATCTTTTTTTATCAATATCGCAAAAATATATTTTTCCTTAGAATTTTATATAGCATCGTTTTGCAAAAAAAAGTACGCATTAATAAGATAATAATTATTCATTTTTTTTAATCGCGCTCGTGAGTTGTACGCAATTAAGTAAATATAAAGTGGAGAATTTCACGGCGATTTACGTGACTTGAGATTGCACGTCCCGTCGGTCTCGTAACACTTGGTCGTAAATGCTTTTACTTAATGCGCCATCGTTAAATTCTTTATATTTATCCGTAAAAGTTAATAAAAATTGTATTATATGCATTTCGAAGCATTTACTGTTTTTACGTATGTATAGTTAATTGAAACGCAAGAGGAAATTTTTTTATTTGTCAGTAACCGGAAATTTCGATTGCTTTCCAGCATGAAGAGATACGTATTGTTTGAACAGAGGAGAGGTAAATTGCTCTCTTATCAGAGAAATACAGTAAGGATGTGGAAGTCTGCTGCGAAATTAATTTTGTATGAAAGCTTGAAGCACGAGAGTTCATGTAACTAGCCTCTTCCTTTCACGAGGGAAGAGCAATTGATATATCAGAAGTATTTCGATCAGTTACGAGACGCATTTGTTTAATCTGATAATGAAATTCTTTATCTCAGCGAGCACGATTCTCACATCCGCGTACAAAATATATATATTCACATCCACATAGATTTCGTCTATTTAAGTGCGCAAAAGGGCTCTTCTTGATCGAAGGATCTTTCTCGATATGGTTTTTATTAAGGTGTCTAACACAGCAAACACATACACACAGGATTCTACGATGTAGAATCGTGCTCTGAATATAAGAAGTTATGCGCAGATATACCATTGTTCTCGGGTATATCGATAAAACTCGATCGCTGACATTTGAACAATGAAGGTAACTTACACCTTATGATCAGTTATAAATTAAAGTCATCACGATATATCAAAAAATCTAAAATATCTAAAATATTGTCACAATATCTACGAAGAGGAAGTAACATAAAATCCATACTAATAGGCTTATATCTGAAATTATATAAAAACGAAATGCGTATTATATAAAGAAGCAAGGATCATGTGATTATCCTTTTGCTTTTGTCGTAAATATCATCTATCATGATTTATCATAAGAAATAAATATAAAAAGACACACATAAATATATACACTGACAAAAATTTATTGAATTCGAATAAGTATTTATATCAATACTGCCAAATAAATCATTTCTTTGAAACTAATAATATTGATTTGATGTGAAAAATATTTATTTATATAAGAAAATCCTTTTCAAAATAAATAAATATTTATTTATTTCAAATAAATGATTTATTAGACAGTATTAAAGTAAATATTTATTAATTCAATAATTTTTTCAGGATATATATATATATATATATATATATATATATATTATGCATAATTTTTTTCTCATTGTCAGTCTAAGATTAAGATTTAATTACACATTCTTGTCAGAGGGTGCAATCGTAATTGGATACGGTCTGTCATGATGAATATTATATTCGTAGAAAATGAAGATTTTTGCGATATTAAAAAATGCATATTATAGACGTAGAATATATTCTAGCTGCGGTTTCTAAAGAAAATGATCAATCAAATTTTTTTCTGTAATTGTACGTTTTTAATGAATAACGATTTTATAAGCAAAGCATGAGATTGGTTGCCTCATCAGCTGGCACTTAATTATAGCCAGTTGTTGGTTACAGAAATTTTCATTATAGTACTTGTGCTAGCGTGGCGAATTTAATCCACATCGTGCTGTTCACTTTCCCAAAAATGTCACTTTGGCAAATTGCTTTTTCACCGCAGACAACACTTTAGTCTTTGATAAATTATCATCTTTCCTTTTTACATTATATTGAACGTAACATATATGTATGTAACGTATTAATTATCTTTTGATACTCGATAGATGGATACGGTGTTTTGTGTCTACAAAGGCATTTGTGAAATGTATATGAAACAAGAAAATGTGCGCAAACATTTAATGAAGTACTAACGAGATGCAATAAGACGATTTTTTTTTAAATTAATAGGACTTGGAGCTCTCAATCTATATTATACTATTACGTTAAGTGCATCAGCATGTTAGCACAAATGATAAGCATTTTCCTGTAAAATGAGCTGTTAAGAGTAACTTTAATAACTAACAACTTTCGTTCTAGAGTGCTTTGGTACTTTCGTTTATTGTTCATAATCTTGATATATGGTTAAATATTATAATAAAATTTCTTTTGAAGTGCATGTCTCTTTACGCTGCACTTAGAATGTCTATTCACGTCGCATCAACCACTTTATATGTATAGTTTAATGTCGCTTGCTGATGACCGACGTCAATCTAAGAGCGTATAATGGCTACCGAGGTGGAATACTTGTGCAACTAAAGGGTTAAACTTTGGCCATTAATGTCGCGAGCATATCAACGCGTTTTGTCACAGGACTTGCCTTGCTTTTTGTTACGTAATGTTAATATTTTTTACTTATTTTTTATAATTATTTACTCATTTTGTCATCTAATGTTTTAAAGAGAGATAATTTCAAGCTTCATGAAGCAATTTCACTTTATTAAGGTCTATAAAGCAATTTCATTCACTATTATTTCGTTAGTTTAAAGCACGATGTCGGGTAATATAATGTTTATTTATAATTTATCTCTATTTCTCTTTCAAACATTTAGTTGAATTAATATTGAAGTATCCGATAATTGTGTTGCTCATTGCTGTTTGTGATATTCTTGTGTTATCAACGATTAATATTGACCTATGTATGTATAGCAGTTGTTATAATGTATGCGCACGTGCGTATGCACATATATGGCACATGTCCAAAACATTGTTTTGCCTATGTATGCAGAGCAATTTTAACAGATTAAACAGACACAGTTTTTGTAAGAATGTCTTAATGAATGACACATTTGAGATTTGAGCTCCATCTTTATTATGATAGCCGTTGTAGCTTAATGGTAATAAGATTCTTTATAAGCAACAGATTTAATTATGGAATTAGTATGGAAAATTGGAGATCAGCGAAATTGAGTCGATTAAAATTCTGTCGGTGTATACCACGGATTCAGTCGTAATTAGCTGTAATGTTCCATTACCGCATTTTCTCCCTACGTAACCCAACGTTTTCCTTAATCAAAGCTAAAACGTCTAAATAAGGCAAAGCGAGTTTTTTGTCTTAATATAAACATAATATGAAATCTCGTCCTAAATATATACGCAACAAAATTGAGTTTTTTAATTTAAAATAAGATTGTATTTTGCGATATGTCCGTCAGTATGCAAATAATATAAGTAATAGATATAATTAATGATATAAAAACGATAATAGTTGACATGAAATTTCACAGAACGACGTGAAAATCTGTAAAGCAATCCAACGTGATTTAGAATAATGGTAAACGGTATCGTATATATTTACATATATATTATGGTAAACGGAAATGGCATAAAGTGATATGTGACACATGAAATGACATCAAGTGCAAGAAACGTCATAAGCAAATGAGAAATTGCGAAACATGACGCGATATATATATATATATATATATATATATATATATATATACCGCTATAGAAGTTATATGCGCGTTGACACAAAACGGTAGATACGAGA
This sequence comes from Nylanderia fulva, assembly GCF_048542155.1. Lineage (NCBI taxonomy): Eukaryota > Metazoa > Arthropoda > Insecta > Hymenoptera > Formicidae > Nylanderia > Nylanderia fulva. The sequence goes on from NW_028189518.1 coordinate 1,680,181, forward strand.
AATTGATACATTGTACCTATTACTTTAGGGGAACACTACCGGAATGCACTGGCAAACAATCCGTAATTCTTTTACAGTCACGTCCGATAATTCCGCAACTCGTATGTGTGGTAAATGGATTTCTCGCGAATTAGACAAGAGAGGACGATTCGGTCGTACATACCCGGTTGGCACTTGCTTGCACCTGCTCGGCTACCGATAAGATTATTTACAGCATGAACGAAATCGTATTACACGCATCTGTGCACGGAAATTGGCACGAACACCGTCCCTGTTCTTTTCAAAGCGACCACGAAACGACCGATATTGTCTATAAGAGCATAGTGAAATACGTTTTCGTATAATCCTGAAGTACGTGATTTCGTATCGCTCTATCTTTCACAGTACGATTTAATCAGATTTCACGAGTGTTACACCGGAAAGCGAGCTGATTTAATAATAGATCTCTGTGTGTTATTCGACGTTTATTTTTAATTCTTTATTTACTCACGTAGCTCGATTAATCATTTTCACGCATATTATTAAAAATTCAAAAATTAACAAATCTAATCAAATAAAAATTGCCATTATACTTTCCATTGAATTATACGTTAAAATTATGTATAGTGATTTGCCATAATTTTTTTCTTTTTTATGTTATTAGTAATAATCCGTAAATATATGCGTATATCTACCATTAAAATCATCTATGATATGATATCATCCATAGAATACTATGTGGAGTTAAATTATGCGATCCGGTCAGCGGATATATATCCTGTTCAAACTCATAGTTGATTATCGATATGCACCATATCACTCCTGAAACACATCGATATTGATCAAGGATCGTTACATCTATACGACATGTACCTGAGTGAGAATACATTAACGAACTAACGAGAGAGTTAACACGCATAATCATATTTAAAAATTCAAATACATTTTGCGATAAAAGCTTATCAATGCACTTAATTAGATATAATATTATTTATTGATTTTAATCGCATTATTAGAAAGTCTTGAAAAAATATGTTCCTAATAAAAGAGATAAAAGTTGTAATATTTAATTTTGCTGATATCAGATGTAAATAAAAGTAGCTCAATATATATATAAATATAATATAACTGTCTCTCAGTTATAATATGAAGTTATTCTTTTTAGCAGACTAAAGTTCAATATTTTCTTATTATTATATGTTGGGGATTATTTTTTATAAGAAGTCTTTATGCAGTCCTGACAATCGAGATAACATATTTTATCATGCTGTCTCCTACGAATGATTGCTTCCAGAAATGGGGAAAGAAAATGAAGTGAATACTTGTCATTCCTATCGCTTCTATTCTATATATGTGAGAGGAGATTCCTTATATAGCCATTTCTCTCTTTCCGGAGACATGAAAATCAGCATTAGATTAAGTTAAATGCGACATGCATTGAGATTAATGTTAATCTGAATTATATAAAGTTATTGCATTCTAATATAAGGATTAATATATGAATTATATTCGTATGTAATATACTATTTTTTAAAATATTTTTTTAAATATTGTTACACATCGATATCAATACCTTGATATCAAGTAAAGTGTAAATTAAATACGTAAAATTCATTCTGCATTCAAATTGTATTTAAATAAAAAAAAGTAATTTAATCATTTTGTAAACAAATGCAATGGAACGGATTAAATATATGATAGTGTGTAAAAATAATATAAAATTATTTTAAATTTAGCTGAATATGTGTATTTCAATTTAAATACATGCATATTTTTATGTTCATTTTGTTTGAAAAAAAATACACGCGTACAAAATTATATGTAGATAGTATTAAGAAGCAATATGTGTATTATAGATTTAATTCAGATTGTATTTTATAATGCATTATATGTAAAATGCACTACCATAACAATAGATATTTAAATAAGGTAATAACGAGATAATTTTAAAGTAAAAAAATATGTAAATTATATTTATATAAGCGATAAAAATTGCTCGTTTTCTTTTGCAAATATTTTTTCTATATAAAATGTAAATATACATTACTTTTATAGCACCATCAATTTATATACATGTATCGAAAAGAGAGTTAGGGCAACAAATATTTATAACAATTTATTTTGCTAGATGAAAGATAAAAATAAATCAAGATTATAAAAATTTTATACATTTATTTTATATTTAAATCGATGTCAAAGTATTGACGTCAATAATATAAAAAAAATAAGAAAAAAATTTGCATTTATAAGGAAAATCTAAGAAATCTCTTACGATAATGGTTTTTACAGCAAACGAGATATGGACAAAAAGTCCAATATGCCGTGAATTATGTGTAATGAAAAAATGAAAATTTTATGAAAATATCGATTTTATATTGGGGAGTCCTTTTTCAAGACTCCTGTGGGACCCATAAAGATTGAAATACAAAGACAACATACGAGATTTGAACCAGATTGGATAATTTTACATCGGAAACCAATTCAGATGTATATTTCGTTCTAGGTATGAATAGCACGTGGTGGATATTTATTATATGCAATTTCGCATATTTGTCTTTTATTACATTTAGTGACCATCATCGAATTATAAATTTAATTAACGAAGCAAATTGCGAGAATACGTGTCATGTATATGTATGAGATAGTATACATTTTTAAAGAGAGAAGTAGGTACTATATTGTTTCTAAATCACAAATATTGATAATTAAAATGAAGAGAATTATTTTAATAACAAAACATTTATGCAATTTCTGAGTTACAAAAAATTAAAAATTAAAAAAGAAATTTTGTCTTCTAAATTAAATTCTAAAGATATACTCGTACATATACATATGATACAAAGGAATAGTTCTTCTGTCTACAATTAATAGAATAGTATTTTATTATTTTATAGAATCTTGCTGTACGATAAAACGTATAATTATACGTGAAACCTCACAGTATTTACCAAAAAACATGATCTTTAATGAATATTCACAATAGGTAAGCCGATCTCAAACTCACGGTTCACGCTCTGCAGGACATAAATTGAAATGGCTTGTTTAATTACAATTACGAGAAGTTAGCAGATCGACCTCTACATTTGTGCAAGTCAAAGCATCCAAAAGCGAATAGTACTGGACACAAAGTTACTTGTTTCAGTTCAATCCTGCCATTTGAAAGTGAAGTCACTCGAAGCAAAGCCAGCTATAAAGCATTCGCTTCGTTACCATTGGTTTATATTGAATTGGAAAATCAACGTGTTGTTGCAAGTGGCAGCCGAGAAGAATATTTGTGCGGAAGCATAAAGGCAAGTTTAAAGTTGCGTATACATTCGCTTTATTTTGTATCGTCGAAATAGCTATGGAAAAATATTTCGCAGTATTCTGACAATGCGTTTGAAAGAAGGAAGAATGATAACTTTCTCCTTGTTATTACATCTTGTTATTAGAGTTGTATCGAGAAAAAACGAATTTACGTTCAATGGAATATTTTAAGAATATCTTATTGGAAATAAAAGTGATTATCTTATCTTACACTCAAAATAATGTTCATGATTCCACGATTTATTATGATTAATAAATTAAGATAATTGATAAACGTAAAAAAAATGTCAATCTTTTACAAAAGTATATTAATGCTTGCAATTATTATCTTCTAAAAAGTGTTTAATTTTTAAATTATTTTTTTAATTAATTAAAGTTTATTGAGTCTATTAAAAAATATGTGTGTATATTTGTATGCACGAGCATATGTATGTATGTGTAAATTCTAAACTCCTACGCATTAGTCAACTGTCACAGTTAAGCTGTAACTTTGAACCTTTCACTATTTCTCAGTTATGCTTTGTATTTTACGAGGTTCTTACGTCATTTTCAACGACACAAGCTCGCTACCTTTTCGTAACACCTGCAAATTTAATTTGCAACAGCTGAAACTTGTCGTTTCTCTCGTTCCTGTATCGCATAATTGCCAACATTGTGCGCGGTAAATTATGCCGGCAAGTGATTCTGTTCAGCAAATTATCTTTTATTCGGCAGCATTAAACGACATAATGATATGCTAACGCGACAAATACAATGTGCTACAAACTCGGATATTAATGCCAATAAAAGGTAATGTCGATCTCGCGCGCATAAAGAGCGATAAACGAATGACGGACGATCGACCCACGATTAATCGTCACGTAGGATCGTAAATTTTAAGAAACGATTATTGATATCGAGGGAAATCCCCTGCGTCATAAATATCGTAAATGTCTCTCTCGCGTTTTTGTTTATGATCCTTTGAAAGCAATTTATGATACATTCTTTCGATTGACATATAATTAAAATTTAACTATTATTTTATAATATTTAACTCCACAACTTCTTAAAAAAAAGAGGAGACAGTGTATTATGTGGCGGAGAAATTTCTACTTTTATATTATCAACTAATATTTTATATTTTCTTTATTTATGTTTAATGGTCCGATTTTTTAAAATACACGCGGTTTATCTGAAGCAAGATCCTGAGATAATCGCAATGATGATATAAATCTTATGATGAAGAGAGTTTTTAAACGTTGTCAGTACGTGTCGGTTGTTTAGTTGAGTTTCGTCTTTATGTGTTCTTCTAACTAAGCAAGATAACTATAGTCGTAAAGCGGTGGTAATATACACGTTGCAGGATAATATCGGATCATCCAGGCTAAGTACATCGTAAGGAATCAAATAAAAGTCTGTCTGTGTTTAATAGTTTGTGAAAGTATTCCATGCTATCTTTCTTTCTCTCTTTCTCCTTCTTTCTTTTCTTTGTACTCTTAAAGATAAAACTCGATTTAACATTCGATTATGAGTAATAGCAATCTAATAACTTTAAGAATTATCTCTGTATTCCGTAATTTGTAGATTTTAATATTGGATTTAAAGTTTTACTACTTTTAAGGATCGATAATTGAATTTTTCCCGATATTATAATTTAATCTTTAATAGTCTGTATTATCTGTTTTTATTATTAAAATATTTTCGCTGAAACTTTATTATAATTATCATTTGATTGAGACTCTTTGCAAAAAAAGAACATAAAATTTTTTGTCTTGTTAATAATAATTTAATGTTGGTATTGTTTTAAGATTATCTTTTAAGATTATCTTTCATCTGTGGCGGAATGCTAGTCAAGCCGATTATATTTCGCGTTTTAGCATACTCCGTTCGCTTTGTTTCTTTTAAAACAGACGGCGTCTGACCCAATTCATCTCTTTCTCCTGCAAAGACATAAACCGAATCGTTGAATCGTTCATTCAGCACAGTGACCGTTTCGACGAGAGGTGCTTGATAAGTTTCTCGATTAAAGAGCTTCTCATCTAATAATACAACTGCATTCTATAAAAGAATATAGTTCTCTAAAAACAATTTGTCATAAATATAACAATGAATAGTTAGCGATGACTCGATTTAAACTGCAATCTTTTTTTTCGTTTGTAACATTCAACTATAATTTACTATTACCGTTATATCTCTCTGTTTATGTTTGTCTGAAACGAAAAGAGTTAAAAGCAAAGTTCATGACCGTCAGTGAGAATGACATTAGTTAAATAATATAGAGACGCCCAGGTTACATCGCTTCGGGACAGAGCGTCGTAGTAAGTGCTTTTAAAATCCACTTGCCGTTCCGCATACACTGTTATTAACAAAGAGAATTATGTGCGAATTCTAGATAAAAACAGATGAGTGTATATTCTTTTAGTAAGAACATTTTCTGTGACAGAAAATTTAAAATTATTTTATATCCCACGTATAGAAAGGAAGATATTATATTTTTCGAGCAGGGATGTCAATAGCAACAATTTGAATTACGCGTTCTTATATAAATCGGTCGACCGATCTCTTCACACGATTTCTTCTTGTCATGAAATTCGTGTTATCCACTTTATAGCTCCATAACGGAGCGGCGGCTTCTCCGTATCTTTCGTCTCATCATTTTTCGTTCCCGTTACAGTTTCCTTTAGTCTGGACTGTTAGTACTAAAAGTGACAAGTAGATACATGAGTTGTATTACTAAAAATTTGTTTCGGAAATGGAATACATTTTTTTTCAACGGCCGGGAAAGAGCTAAATATTTTATTTAATACTATGATATGCTGACCCAGAACCTATCTTCTGGTTTCGCACAATCTTTATTTCACTCACATCAGGTTTCAAATATTTAATACAGCATTTTTGTATTCCTGTCGAAGCTAAACAAATAATCAAATAATAACATTAGAATGAAAAGGTAATAATCATATACCTAATATTACAAAATTGTAAATATAATTATTGTTACTCTAACAAATTATTTGGATATTTTTTACTTCGTCAGTACATTTTCAAAACTTAATGTAATTTTGATCTTTTTTTTGCTATTTAAAATCTAATTTTTGTTTTTATAAATATTTATTATCTTCTTTTCGTCTTTCATTTTGTTATCTATTTGCTTTTACGTCAACCATAAAATATTCTGATATCGATGAAGTATTTAGTACAGATTCTTGAACGGTAAATGCTATTGGCGAGCACATTCTTCGTCGGCAATCCAGCAACTTGGGAAATAAATCTCATTAATGTCCTCGATTTTCCGTATAAGTTATTGACCGAAGAAGATATTTTTTTTTTATTTAATCTTTTCCTTACAAAAATGGTATCAAATATTTTTTCATTGTCTAGCTGATAAAGGAAATTCTATCCATATAATAAATAATTTTAAAGCACATTTTGTTTCAATATGGTTTCAATTTGATAAACCTGTAAATAACTAAAAATATCGGTAAAAAATATCGGTGTAAAAATATCATCATAATTGTTTTTAAGATTTCTTCTAAATTTTTATTTCTTATTTCTTTCTTGTATTTCATTTGTATGATTCTTTGGATATAATATTTATTATTTTTATTAATTATGTCAAAGAAACACAAAATTAGAAAAAAATTATAATTAAAATATACATATATATTTTCTTTTATTATATTAATTTATTTTATATAAATAACTATATTTTGCACAAATAAAAACGATATAAATGAGAAAGAGAAGAGCAAAATTCAATTGAGATCTAAGACATACATCTTATTAAAGCAAACTATATGCAATAAAAGTATTGGTATTATTAAGAGACGTTCGAGCAAACGTGACGTTCTTCTATACTTTACTAATTGCATGATTAATTGCAACGTTAATCGTTTTTGGAAACCCACATGAGCGAATAATTAAAGATATTTTTTCTCTTTTTTTGCAGCAAATAAAATTCGTTTGGATCGCTTGCAGCCGGGCATTGAACTGTTCTACAACGACCACACCAATTACGTAAATGAATGTAAAATTGATACAGCCAACATTAATTCGCAACCCATCGCTGTTACCGTCATTTTGTCGGAATATCCTCGGTTAGAACGGCTACTTCGTAACGTGATTCGGGTGCCAATTTCGCACTTTTTCAGCCTTTTTCTCTACTGTCGACATTTCCGTCAGTTCCACACATTTTTCGTCAGCTGACAATGCGGTGCTTTTTTTGGGTTACCATTTTCCTTTGTAGGAGATGTATGATCGATGCGGCGGACACTTTCGTAACGTTTTGTGCGTAACCATATATCAACGTCATTCGTCAATATGTGTACCTTCGTATCTTTGGTTGACAAATCGAATGAGATATTCAGAAATCATAATTGCGTTGCTTTCTGCACAAAAAATACGAAAGATATAAGTTCTAAAAGTATGTCCCTGAATGATTAATATTATATACTTATTTATCTATTTTATGATAATAAAAATTTAAAAACTAATAAATAATAAAAGTAATTTGTTTAACAGGCTTTATAACGTAACTATTTGCGTTTGAAAAATTTAAATATGCAGTTATAGAACTAACAATAAGAAATAACATGATTTTGCTTAAACATATATATTTCAAAAAGAAGAAAGGCATATCAGATACTTTTATCGCGCTTTCAGTCTTTAAATGGTTGTTTGCTTCCTAATGATGTTAGCGCTTTGTAGAACATTTTTCCTTTACTCACACAAATACCTACTTCACTGACCGAAAGAAAAATTCAATTTAATTTGATATTTCGAAATATATATGTTTAAGCAAAATTATGTTATTTCTTATTGTTATCTCTATAACTGCATATTTAAATTTTTCAAACGCAAACTATTACGTTATAAAGCCTCTTTAAGAGATAATAGTAAGAAATGACATGATTTTGTTTAAACATATATATTTTGAAATATCAAATTGAATTGAATTTTTCTTTCAGTCAATAAAGTAGGTATTTGTGTGAGTAAAGGAAAAATGTTCTTCTCTACAAAGCGCTAACATCATTAGAAAGCAAACAACCATTTAAAGATTGAAAGCGCGATAAAAGTATCTGATATGCCTTTCTTCTTTTTGAAACGATATTATGATTCAAATATTTATAAACTATATCTAAAGTTCGATAAGCAAATGATATATTGTAATACTGAACAGTATTGTTTCAGTGAACCGGTGAATTTATTACGTTTGCATTTTTATTACAAACATTTTGTTAACTAGAAAATTATAGGCAAACTCGAATGATTAATTGACCAGAATACGATATTAACAATTAATTATTTGTAAAAGCAAGCTGTCAAAACAAGGAAAAACGATGAAATATTTATCAAGCCACTGTTTTCAAATAGTATAATAGATTGTTATTCATATTCCATTAGTCAAGTTAGAATTGTAATGTCAGACTATTGTAGTAGTTTTTTTAAGTCACTATAAATTTTATTTTTATTTGATATAAAAATATTTTTGCGGTTGTGAGAACTTGTCTGTTACAATCGAAACAAAAATTAACTGTACCGACCTTGCAGGACCAAAAATTTAGAATTTTTATATTATTTATATTATATACATTATGTACATCAAAATAACAATAAAATTAATTAGCCAAGGCTCTTATATTAATAATCAAATAAGGAAAAAATGAGGCAGTGAGAGCCAGCGCAGTGTTTAACGCGTAAATAAAATTCAAAGGTCAAATAGATTTATTCCGTAATTAAATATTTTGAGGTTTTCGATTTTTTTCTTTAGGCCATCTTTACTTTCAATTTTTAATTTTCAATTTTATCAATTTTGTTACGCTGAAGATGGCCCAAAGAAAGAGACCAAAACGTACGCTTTAAAATATTTAATTATGTAATCAGCCTATCTGACCTTTAAATAAATTTACTTGCGCGTTAATCGTAACACAGGTTCTCACTGCCTTGTTCTTCCCTCATTTGATATGTAGCTTTTTAAAAACAAAAATTATTATTTATTTGTTTTTGACATTTTTTTCGGTCTTTTTATTAATCTTGATATATTTAAAAGAAATACACACACACTCTCTCTCTTTCTTTCTCTCTCTTCCTTTCTCCTTCTCTTTCTCTCTCTTTTTTGATACTTTGGGATGAAGATATTTTCTAGTAATTTCCGGAGAAAAAAATAAAAATGTGACAGGTTCAACAGTTCCCGTTTCAGCGCGATAGATATTGAACTTTTTATAGATTATATGTTAGAAGTTATATCGACTTTTTATACGTTGCATTCCTCTGGTGAACATACTATTTTAATATTATACTAAGATGAAGATGGAGTCATGTTATGACTTTCTTGTTTCTCGCTAAAAAATTGCAATCCTATCTTATCCTAAAAAGTAGTAAGTTTTTATAAAAATTGATTAATACTACAAAATGCTTAATTATTATATTATATACATTTTTTATTAGCTAGAAAGTTGTACTTGATTATTCATCAAAATTTTTAAAAATATTGTATATTTTATTCTTTTATTTAATTTAAGTTTAATAAATGCATTTTGCGGTTAAAAAAGAATGAAGAAACTATCTTGAGTGGAAATATTAAAATTCTCAATTTTTATTGGAAAAAATTTTTTTACAACATACAATGAAAATTATGTTAGATAAAAGAATTCGAAAGTTTGAGTTAATGCAATGCTATGAGGATGCTCGCTTTTTGTTTGGACTTTACTTCAACTGAGTCGACGGTTGCGTTCGAATGCAAGAAAAAGTTAAAAGGATTTAATATAAACTATAAACCAAGCCGAGAGAAAAAGTCTGTGTTACTAGCAAACGGAAAAACTCGCTTCATCCCCTCACTAGTCATATAAAAGTTGAAAGTTGTCACGTTCCTTTCTATTCCTTTTCACCGTAGGTTTGCCAAACAAACTTAGCGTGATGTCGCAAAACATATCAAACGGAAAATACAATGATGGGAAGATATGTAAGTATATATGATAAAAAACTTTGTGATGGATTTTCTCGTTTTTTTGCGAGAAGAAACGCGCGCGGTGAAGATTGTAACGATGCCCGAGATCGGATGAGTATAAGTGGGGTTGGTGAAGAGCACCGAGGAACTATTTTACCCCTCCTTATTCGTTCCTTTTTTTGTACAAAGTGCATCTCATAACGCGGAAATTGCTGAGTGCATTTACTAAAAGTTTATACTCTCGATATAAAAGTAGTATGTTTTTTCAAACAAAACTTTTTTTTTCAGAATGTTTTCGTACAATAGTTATGATATTATTGCAATTAACACAAAAATATAAATTTGCATTTATCCAAGAATTAATAAAAATTAATACAATAAGCACAGTTAATAAAATATATTAATAAATAAAAATATTTTTGAATGAGAAAGACACCTAATGCAATCTTTTCTGTGAGATTGTCAATATTTTTATTTACTTGCAATAAAGGAATAACGTCATAGAGATTGCGAAAAGTATATAAAAAATCAATAATTTACAAACCATCGTTTTGACTGTTGACAAATGTTTATAATACAGCTTTATTTCTCGGCTAATTTTCTGCTTTTTCGTATTTTGAAGTACATAGTTCTTCTGTATTCTTGTTTGTTATTCTTCATCAACTTAACGCGTCGTCCGCAGCTTCCTTCCTTGGAACTGCTCGATTTGAAACGTCGTGCAGCGAGTTGCAACAAATTAATTTGCAGGTGAAGGAAGTAGCGCGTATGTACACATTGATTTATTCAATGGCCACATTACGAGCTTCTTGAGTTGTGCAAGCGAACGAATACGTTATTTCCTCCACGTTGTGCACGAACAGTTTCGGAAAATAAACACAAACCATAAATTTACCTGTTTAGGAGGAGCAACGGCGACGCAGTGTCGCGTATAAATTGCGTACAACACAAGTCCGATTATGATAAATTTTTAACACCGGTGGCCTTATTAGAGTGCATTACAGCATGTGTTTACATGAAGCGCAAAATTCTCTTTTCCTTAGCGAAGTTCCGTAAAACAAATTTTATAGATATTAATCTTATTTCAATATTAATATTTATGATCTTGATAATTTTTAATGTTTGATAATGTGTTATTTATCATACATACATTACGATTGTTGTAATCTGAATAATATTTTTATTCAGAGATATTTAATGATTTTGACATGAATAAATTTTTTAATTTCTGTGACATCTTTTTCCTTTTATAATATTTATTGGAACAGTCGATTGAGAAGGGTACTCGTTGATCAACTTGGTTGTTCAAGAAAGATGAACGAGCCGTTGCTTGTGAGACTTGATTTTCGGAGTGCTGTGGAAATAGGAGTAGATTCACTACATACGCGAACGATCAAGTTCGCCCTCCGTAACATAAGAGCTCAGAATCTCTATCATCATACTGAAGAAGCATACGGCTTCGAGGAACTTTGTGAATTCTTTTTATAATCTCGTTAGTTGGCGCGTATGTTTACCTTTATGAACAATATTTTTCATAAATGATTAATTGAAGGCGTGAATTTTGCGAGTCAATGCAAAGCTCTTATTCTTTGCGATTTCATGGACGATTAGTGGCATTTCTCTGCTAGCCCGCTCGAATTTTGCTGAGCCATATTTGAATCGTGACCTATTTTCCAATTTTAGCCTATCATTCTTTTTACGAAATTCGTTTTCCATATATATAAAACGATGTATTGCAAAAGCGATGTGTGTGAAGCGCAGATAGTAGAGCATATAATATATTTTTATCGTAACTTATAATAACTAATATAAAAGATGTAGAATTTGTGCGTAAGATGCGTTTTTTCAAAGATATTGCTTACGAAGAATAGCTTATTTTATTTTACAAACCACGTTTAATTTATGCATGGAAAAGGAGAAATAAATTATAAAGTCACATCGCTCATCACAGAATTGTGAATGACAGCAGCTCTTCGAATAATTGGCTTGCGCGAAGAGCGTGCTTACGCATCTACCGAGTACTGCAGAGAGATTAGAGGCAGTCACCAGAAAGGCTCTTCGAAATTCTGGACTATTCGTTTCTATCCACTACTCCATGTCCCATTCCTTTTTTACAGCTAAGCTATAATATTAAAGCTACAGAACGCTTTTCAGAATTTAAACCTAATTATATAAGATGTGATCAATCATGTAAAACGAGATTTTCATCATTAAATAATAAAAGAAAGCACCATTTAAAAACCATTAGCCTAATTACAAAATTTTATTTATATTAATTTATTACAATCTTTAACATTTTATATTAAAATGTTCTTTGTATACTTTTTAAACTTGATAAATGTAATTAAAAGTATAAACTATATCGAATGAATAAAATACAATTATTATTTCTTTGAATTTTTCTAGCTTCTGCAAGCAATATAATCATTGCTTCTGTTACTCTTTGAAGTAACGGAGATTCCTTATTTCTTAAAAAGAAATTATAAGATTGTTCGTATAATAAATTTCTTACTAAGTTATAAATTGAACAATTTTAAAGAAAGTATTTTAGCACTTCTTATCGGTTTATCTTCTTACCTTTTATTGCTCTTCTATAATTACCTCTCTGATTTACGATGCTTAATATCAAGTTAATTTTAAATGAGTTCAATATAAAAAAATCTCTATATAATGATCAATATATTCTTCTTATGTTAACACATGTTATCTTTAGTTCCATTTAACATTACAGAATATAACATTGTATATTCATTCAATATTTTATTAACATGATATAATAAATTATTACGCCGTATATTATAAGAGCGCAAGGTTTGGAAAAGTTATGTGTGACACTGAGTTAATAAGAGAGGAAAATCAGGGAATTAAACTCATTTATCACCCTTAAATTGGACGTTTATCGATTCCAATTGGCTCGAAGTCGATCGGACTGAGCTCGCCAACGTAACATAGAATCGAGAAACGCCGTAATTGTCGGATATGATAAACTTCTAATTTATGCAAACCGCATTAGTCGCCAAAAGATAACAAATTATGACATCGAGGCTACCAATCCTATAATCTATTAAAATTATTATTGAATAATGACTCCTTTTTTGTTGCATAAATTATATACGTATTTGAGTATTATCTCAATCAACGGATTAAAAGGTGAGGAAATTGAAAATGATTTTTAAAGAAGTTATTTGCGTTATCTTTCAATAACGAAATAAAAAGTACAGATTTTTGCATGAACTTGCACAAATCGTGTTATCTTTTCGGATGCGTAAAACGATGATATTTGATAGGAGATTCACATGGAGATTGGAAATGATGAAAACTGAAAAAGTTTTGACGGACATACGTAATCGGCAAATTGTAAATGTGGTTGTAAAATCCGTTATAAATTGTTTGCAGGTCAGTTTAAAAGTTTTGGAAAGAACTATTTAGTTTGGAGTATCTTGTTTGTTCAATACTTTTTTGATTGATATTACAAACAAGATTGATATATTTTTCTATAGGTATTGAAAATTTTATTGTTAGCGGTAAGACAATATCGAATTATTGTGAGAAATATATAACACCGATATTTGAAAGAACGCAGAAGACAAAATAATATTTATCAAATACATGTTTATATATATATATATATATATATATATATATATATGCATGTATGTGTTTTTAACTATTTGTTTTTATCTATTATTTTTTTTCCTATTGTATTTCTTTTTCCTTTTTCTTTTTATAGTTTATTTCCTAATAGATTGTTAAATATTACAATGGTGTAATAGAGGTAATTTTTTTCACCAACCTACTTAATATTTTATACTGCACTATACCTCAAACATCTGTATTTATATGACGCGTATATGAAGCTTATATGTATGCGTAATGGCTGTTCCTCATCTAATAAGCTGCTTTCGTATAATTGCTGAAAACTTTATGCATTTTGACGCGAAACTTTGTAGATGGAAGAAAGTGCTTCTAGTTTTATGAAGTTATTTGGTTTTATGAAATATTTTATGCCTTTTTAAAAGAGCACACAATATTATAGCAATTTCTTTCAGTTCCTAAAAAGTTTAATTTAGAATATTTTAACATAATATTTCGTGATCCATAACTTCATAATTAATTTTAATATACGTACTTAATTTACTCGAAAAAGCTTACACCGTCACGAGAAATTTAATAAATAAATAAAGATAATTTATTATTTTTATGAAATTTCTCGTAACAATATATGATTGTTATAAAATACCATTTTTACATCTTAAATTCATCATCACAAAATATGTGCGATAAAAAATTCTATTATACGCTGAAATTTCTATCAATAATCGAAAACAATGACGTACATTTGATCGTCATAAATTTATTGGCAATAAAGCGTCGCAGCACGAGTAGTTACAGCTTACACAATTGTGCAGATACATAAAAGTGCTTCGGTTCAGTTCACTGAAAATATAGATAAGAATTGTCTGTTTAAAAAATTATATATAGAAAAAATTTACTTTTTAAAGTTAATTTTACGAGAGAGATTAACTTATATTTTTATAAGCATAAAATGAAGACGAAGTGTCAAATGTGTTACATTTATGGTAAATAGTATAAACATTAACGTGTTAAATATTACATCTTATTTACTTTTTTATTTATTTAATTAAATATATATATATATATATATGATAATTCTGTATTATTGCATATACATTATATAAAGGCGTTTCCATAGACCAAGTATTTAGTCTGGTAGAGCAAAGTAATTTATTTGTAAGATTATTTGATTTGTTACTGTATGTATATAATCTCTCTTTTCTCATTTCCAAATCTTTTTATTTGAATCCTTTTTAAGGGTAGACGGAAGGTTTACGAGAGATTTGCCAATGTTATGTTATAAAATACGAAAGTTAAAAACTTGGTATTTTATATTAAGGATCTACGTTTTACCATGTAAAAAAAATCAATCACAGTAACAGTAAAAATAGTTGCTGCGGTAAATCCGGATTACGATAATCCATATAATTTAGCTAGATAATTACTCGCAAGCACTTGTGTTCGTAATAAACTATACAGAGTAACTTTATATTGCATGACATAAATCTCTAATTCCAAAAATGTCATTTCGTTGTGATATTTTTATATTTTTAATTATCGTTGTTATAAAAGAATTTATAAAAAAAAGGAAATTTGAACAAAAATTGTTATTAAAGTATATTGCATGAGATTAAACAAAAATTATTTACGAATATGTTATAAAATTGTCTTTTAATTAACATATTAATATGCCTTTTAATCAAAGAAAATATATTTATCGATATTTCGAAGACTTTATAAACTTTGGCCAATTCTTTTAATGTTTTTTCCGATAATTTCCGTTTTTAATATTCTAAAGTGAAGTGAGTCTGCACACAAATTAAGGAAACATTACACAAATTTTATTCTGTATTGCTCCTACGTGCAGTCGACAGATTTAAAGCAATTCAAATTTGATGGCTCCATGGAGTTCTCCGTTAAAAATGCCGTATAGAAGTTCTGTGCATTTATTTACGTGCCTCTCGAACGTTGCGAGAATCCTGATTTATAAGCGAGAAATATAGTGTGACCGGGTTTACGATAGGATCCGATGGATTTATCGAGGGCATAACTTTTGTGCCAAATCAACCTGAATGGATTGATTGAACTAAACGTTAGGGACACCTAAAATGAAATCGCTGACAGTGGCATTGTGCAGTTTTAAATCTTACATTGTCCGCGAGCGTCGTTTGACGCTAAGTATGCTTTTTCCGAGAAATTGTCACTGTCATGATTATGGTGCGCTTTAAAGTGTAGTGTAAATATTTCTTATGAAAAATTTTACATTGCAAGACAATGTCTTGGAGATGGTTGTCTCGTGTTCCCTTGCGCGAACGAATAAAAAGAATATGCATTTTATGTTGAATCGTACTCACGAGATACGTGAAAAGAATATGAACTTTATGTTGAATCATATTCTTAGACTATAAAAATAATTCTCAAGTTTTTTCTTGTTGCGAATGTCGATTCTGCAAGACGCGATATTTTTCTTTTGAATAAGAAATGCGTAGAAAGAACAACACAATTGTCAAATAAGATTAATTGGTTTTGATAAGAGAAAAGCGTTTGTTTCATATCTCTTTAAGCGACAACGTACATCTGTACCGTCTATGTCATTATTGAGTTTGCATTATTGGGTATGCATTAGTTATGCAAACTGTAACGAGAGTATAGTGACAAGTTTGTGAGCTTCTAGACGGCAGAGATATTTGCGAAATAATAGGCTTCCTCTTACGCATGTGCTTATCAAAGACAAAATATGCAATTTTAACTGTATATAATTCACACATACGTTTATAATAGACGACAGTTTTAATGACTTGAAGAATGTAATTATACGCCGACGTGATATTCTGATTACATTTTATCATTCATAGAGGGATGATTATCACCGGAGACTGCTAAACGAAAATCGAAGCCGATATCGCG
Source organism: Nylanderia fulva (assembly GCF_048542155.1). NCBI lineage: Eukaryota > Metazoa > Arthropoda > Insecta > Hymenoptera > Formicidae > Nylanderia > Nylanderia fulva. Next base: position 1,696,871 of record NW_028189518.1, read on the forward strand.
CAGAGGGTGAAAAATATTTGAACAGTTTCCCTTTAACAGAGAGCGCAGAGATCACGGTTTGGTGAATTCTCAGAAGCTTTGCCTGATTCGCTCTTTCTGCGCATATAATTTCGCCAGCTCCATTCCGTTCTAAACCCTTCCATCGCGCCGGTGCACCGTCGGCAGATGCGATGCAGACTAGGCCATCTTTTGCCGCGTAATTACCCCGAAAACGTTACATTCAAAGAGCCAGATTTCCTTCCCGCTTATCGTCGGATTCTGTTCAGGATGGTTAACTTCTCTTCAATGCGCGCATGCAACTCAAATCGAGTCGATACACGGTTAATTATCCGTTATCTATCTTATAAAGCGTAGCGGCTATACGTATATATACGTTGGAGATGAAACATCGTGGCAACATTTCCACTTTTATATCGTGACGAAGAAGTGCCTTTGTCCAGGAACCTCTGTGTTGCGCTACACGTCAGACACAGTTGTAAGGTTTTGCAACCCTTCGGGGTATTTTCTGGCGAGAGATTCTGTGTTATCTGCGGGCTTTTTTATATCGTCGTATCACGACAGGAATGTTAAGCGAGAACTTTTTTTACAAAAACATCGCGCTGCAATAAATAAAAGTGTTTTTCATAAGATATCATATAATTGTATCACATACTTGCATTAAGAATGCGTGTAATATATTAGGAAACAATTGTTTTGCATTTGATTAATTTATTTTAATCCTATATTATACGAATTAATAAATAAAAAATTTAGCAATATACTTATTGTTCATTTTGTTGGTATTATTGTATATTTCTTAAATGTTTTATATTTAATTAATTGAGTGATTAATCGTAATTTTTTGCGAACAGCAGTGAAGATGTTTCCAATAGTCGCTAGGACTCGATAGAACAATTCTAGCATGATTGTTCGAGAATCATGATTCATCGTCGTCGTATTACGTATCGAAATAAACAATGTTGCAATGTAACAAAAGAAACGATTGTAGACTATTCGGAATTGTCCAGTTGTTTCACGAGTCCTGACGAATTGAATTCGACCACGATAGCGTCCACGGCGCAGAGAAATTGGTCGACATCGAGCACAAGATTGCGCGTGTCGCAGAACGATAAATCGATGGCACGTTTGCTTTAGCGTAGTTGGAGTGACAATGAGCGTCGTAGCTTGTATCGTGGGAATGTAAATTTTTATGACGAACCCGGATAAAATCTACGCACGACAAAAGTGTACCGACAATATCGTGAATTTTTATATTCCCTATATGCGAGAATGAATTAAATAAGAGCATATATATTTCAGTTATACAGTGTGTCTGACATAAGGTGTCACATCAAAAATATACAAATAGATCTTGTGATTTAGAGACAAGTTTTTCTCAGCAAAAATATTGAGGCATCAATAATTTTCGAGTTATAAGCGATTGAAAATAAAGGGTTTTTCGCAAACTAAGTCTTGTGGAAATAAAATATTAACGAAATCACATTCTCCAATTAATTTCAAGTAGAGTTTACTTCAATAAAATTTTAATTTAAGGTTTAGTTATAAAGATACATGATGGCAAAAATTGGGAACATGCAAAAAATGATGGCTTCCTCGGCTTTTTGCTGTGGAAAAATAACCGTCTCCAAATAACGAGATCTACTTGCATATATTCGGTGTTATATTTTCGGTTGTATATTTATATAAAAATAATTAGTATAATCGTGTCGTTAATTATAAATTTTATCAAATCAGTTAACATTCAACGTTTGCTATTGAAAATCTCAAGTTGTGATATTTTTTAAAGAAAAGAATTACGTTTATATAGGATTTTTTGTTCGGATTTTATATCGGAAATTGTATAGATAAAATCTGCAAAAGCCACGGGAACAAAATCCATTCGACCTCTCAAAAGTTCATAAATCTGTAATCTCGGGGTTTCAGCCCTAGCTTTTTTAAAGCCGCCATACATTGACTTACGCATGCACTTTTATTGATCACTTCGTCAAAGAAAAATACGTGATCTTTATATAAGATTAATAAGGGGTGCGTGAGCGTGAGAAGTTAAGCATAGAACGTAACATATGTACATATATGTGATAAATCGTTTATCAAAATTTATTTCGATTACGATTATCAAATGGAAAAGCATAAATTGAATATATTATCTAAAAATCTTAATATGTTCGAATAATTTATCAAAAATTTCGGGCTTAGAAAAAAGTGGAAAATGAGAAGAAAAGAATGTGCCCATATTTATAGCACTATTCTTCTTATCATGTTTATCGCAAACATTTGAGATATATCTTTTAGACGTATTTTTGACAGATAGCATTTCTATATGTCTAGGATATGCGTTTTATATATTCACACACACATATATGTGTATATATATATTGAACGTGAAAAGAAAAGAATCATGACCTTTGAGAATCGATACCATCTTTCGTTACTCAGTTATACGACGCAATATTGAAAATTCGCTGAAAGAACCGCTGAAGTGTGAAGTACTTTTTATTAGGACTATTTTTCTTGCACTTTCTTTTTGCGGGTCAAGAATCATTATACGCCGACAAACTTTTTGCTTATCAATATACTCGAAATTTCTCTTTATTTTCTCTGAAAATCGATCACTACAGCCTGTAAGTTCATTACATCGCGAGCAATATAGCTGTCTATTTGTAATCATCAGCGTTTCCCATACAAGTCAAAAAGGAAGGAACTCTTGATTTGCTCTGGTTTGTTTGTTAGTAAGTTTCGCGTATATTCTCCATGTGAATTGAGTCACCAATAATCAAATTTAATAAAAAAATTAGACTTTAATCTAAAATTTTTTCTAACTTTAGATTCATTGAATTTTTATACCGTTAACATATAAATATAAAAAGGGTATTATACAGTTACGTATCAAATTATTTAACATAAGTATGTATCTATCTTTTGTGCAGAGGTATGTTTGCACAAAACAGTTGCAGTGAGATATTGTATGTGATACACCGAGTTTGTAAAATGCAGCAAGTCGAAAGAATGCAAATAGAGAGCAAAATGATTATGTACATAGATTTTTTATATTTTTTTCTATTTTCATTATTCTATGATATTTTTATAATTTAAGCATACAAATATTATCTTTTAACGAGAAAGTCAAACCATATATAAGATGAAATAATTTTTCTATCAATATAGCTATGCATCAATGACAAGATCATTAATAAACGGGACACATTCAGAAAAAAATTCCTTTATCTTCATTCAAATTTTAATGCTATCATTTTTTTTATACATAGTATCAATCTCGAGTTTTTATTAGTTTTTTATTTTACATAAAAAAATTCTTATCAGTTTTCTCGCAAGTGTGTGTGTGTGTTCTCTCAAATATATAAATCACTTTTAAATCTTTAAAAAATTATGGAAATCTTTAAAAAATTATAGAAATATATCTTTAGAAAATGTATATGGCATGTTTCCATATGCACTACGTGATCCTTGCATTGGCATCCTCTTTACGTCTTGTCATTCCACTCGAATGATTTGCGCCACTGGCGTCGAGATGGGACATCTATCTTTCTTTTTTTCTGAAATGGCTGAAGTCCATCAGCCTGGAAGTGCGAGGTGAATACGTTGCCATTCCGTGAAAGACACTATGAAATGCCAATATTTTATCTCACATTTCCCCATAACGGCTCACCTGTACAGTATACGTATGGCCAATGTAAAAGCTATGTATGTCTCGCGGGATTCATTTGTATCCTTAGGAAACTATAACTCTCTAGAAAGGTAGAAAAGACCCTCACGCAAGTTATCGCGTTATATGATTGCTATATAAATGACACTGTTGATGATGATAACAACCATTCTTAATATATTTGCAAATTATTAATTTTAATCCTTGAATCATATCCTATTAAAATTGCTATCTTCTGCACCACATAACATTTTTATTTAATTAATTAATGATTAAGTTGTATATATATATATATATATATATATATATATAATTTCTTAATTTATATTTTATGCATCTTAACTTTATATAAATATTTTTCTATAGTTAGATATGACATTGTAAAATGGATTAATTTTAAGCCTTGCCTGTACTTTGCACTCTAATAAGATATTTCGAAATTTACGCAACAGTAAACACACACACACATACATACACATATGCGCATGAGTAAACATATATATTAAACACAAATATAATAGATTATGTGTCACTTATATATACTGTATAAGATAAACGGATTGAACTTTTTTTCACCTAAAAAAAAGAAGAAAAGTGCGAAGGTTTCCATTTCCCAAGAGAAAAAGCTACTATCTCACGACGATCTCAAAGAAAGTGAACAGGCCAGAGATAGAAAGAAGAAAAAGATATATGACTATATGCTCAATATATTCCACATATGCTGAACTTTTATTCTAGAGTTCTTTGTCATATCTTTTCTTTTTATAATCATTCAATCTTAATAATTGTCACTGTACGTACACATGATGCTTTTTATGTCATTCCTTAATGAATAATTCACGTATAATAGCACGTATAATTAATACATCAAAAAATCATTTATTTATGCTGATTTAATTTATAAAGAAATTTATATAATAATCTTTTAAATATTTTAGGATATAATTTGGATATAATTTTTATATATTTCATTATAATATATATCTTTATATGTATGCGTATATGTGTATGTTATTAGAAAAAAATGGAAACAGAAATTTTGTGTGATTTTACAATAAAAAAAAATGCAATTAGATTAAATTTTATTTGAGATCTTATTTTAATTTATTAATTTTATGCATGACATCCGCACAGGCTCCGATTGCCGTCGATATTTTATTTTTATTGTAACACAATAATTCGAGCCGAGTACAAAAGTTTTTAATTAGATTAAAATTTGCAAAAAAATAATCTTGACCTTCAAAAAGTAGGATTCCTCTATGATTAATTTATAAGACAAAATAAAATAATTTAATGTATATCCACGTAATAATTGAAGTTTTGCGAAAGTTCTATGGAGGAGGGATGAGAGCAATGGAACGATGTCAATAAGGAAAATTAAAATCGTCGAAAGAACTTTGACGGTTACCGGTTGGTTTAGTCGTTTCTATTGATATGATACGAATAAAAAAGTTTAATAGTTATGGTCGAAGCAGATGGGAAATCTAAAGGGAACGTACATCAGTTGAGAGTTATGTGAAAAAAATTAGACTATTTAAATTGACTCACATTCAAAGCTATATCGTTTGTTTTATATATAGTACCATACATCAGTGTCAAGAGTTATATGAAAAAAATTCGACTATTTAAATAGACTCACATTCAAAGCTATATTGTTTTTTTTTTCGAGAAAGAAATAGTCTTTTATTTGATCGCAGGAAAAAAATCTAGTCGAAATTTACATATTTTTTCCGCATGTTGCAAATGTCTAATTTGTCAGAAAAGAGAGAAAGAATGCATTATTAATTTTAAGGATTGCAAAAAAAAGAAAAGCTATTTCTTTATAATCATTAGTCGGAAAAATGGCTATTCAAACATTATATATATATAAATATCACAATTCTTTAATTTATGAAAAATATTATTTCTATATAAAGATATAATTTTCTACACGTACACATAAAATTATAACTTAAACATATTATTTGATTTGTAATGTAATTGATAAATAGGAATTGTATATTATTGTATTCGCTAATGAGACGAAAACTTTTAAAAATCGAAAAAATCTTATTTCTTTTTTTTCAACATTTCACGTTCATCCGCCTGCTTGAAATCCCGCGAATGTGAAACTATAAAGTGAATCCTTGTTTACGATATCAAATGTACAATGGAACGCTTCAGATATCGCCGCGAGCGTATATTCACGCCTTGAAGAAAGTTGCGCAGACTAGATGGGTCTTTGTCAAAGTATTGCCGCGGGAAATAGATATAAATTAAAGGAGAATCACTTTCCGATTGAAAATATTATTTGATTAACGTTAATTATTTCCAAGGTAAAAATATTGCTTATGAGAAAATTGTTCTATAGAATGTATAAAAATTATTAGATAGAATGTGATTCGGATCTATGGTACAAAATGTAAGTCACATATTTGACAATATTCAATATCAAGTTTTAAAGTTTTTTTTTATCGAGATAGCTTATATATGAAATTTATATACAATATTTCTATATATTAATTTCAACATGCTAAATCTTCTTTAAACATATTTTTGGTTAAGGGAAAATGTATGGTTCTACTGCTTCTTAATAACGTTGTATTATATTGATAGATGTTAATTAGTGGGTTATTAATTAATACAATCTAATCAATACAATGTATGGCGAAATATAATAATATAAAACTTCAAAAATAATATAAGAAATATGAAAATATTTCATTTTGATAAATTATATATGTAATAACATAAAAATATATAATATAATAATCTATTATAAATTTAAAACAAATATAATGTTACAATTTTTTGCTCAACACAAGAACTACAGCTGGTTTTATGAGAGAACGTAATATACCACAAAAAAATTCAATAGAATTTCTCATTTTACTTCTGGTATTATTAACAAAGTGTATATCTATATTTATTCATACTGTTACTTAATTAATGAATTATTATCTGCTTTCTCTCTCTCTCTCTCTCTCTCGACGAACGTCATCTACAGATGCAGTAGAGCATAGGAAGTGACAATTTAATATCTTTAGCGTAAGATCTTGACACACGCGAGAGAGAACCTCGTGACCGCATTTCACGAAAATGATCGATGACGCTGCATCGTTACCGTTACGTAGAGAGCGATTGTATTTCGCTCTTCTGTGTATAGGCTTTAAGGCACCTGTCGCAGTTTCGTTAATGCATAACACGGTCCTTTGTACATGGCGGTGTCTATGCCATAGTTTATGTACATGGGCACGATGTACCATCCTTTGTTTCTAGACGGAGTAACAACGCTTTCGAGCGAGCCGAGAAATATGGAAGAGTATCGAAGAAGTGTGATATAAGTGATTTATTTATAGGTATAAATCTTTAAATTATCTGTTAAATGATCGATATTTGTTGGTCGGATTGTTGGCATTAATTCCGTCAGATTTGAGTAGACTATTTGCTTTTTTGTTTCTGTATCAACCCCGTGAACGTTCCGAGACGCGTTCACGTTCGTTTACGATAGATAGATTTATCGGTGATTTGGGCGTATTTGAGCGACGAGAGGGCTTGAAGCTATACACGTTACTTTGAATTATTGCGCGACTGGTAGCTAGTACTGTCGTTACAGCGGTACACGGTTTTAATCTACGTAAGGGTAATTTATAATAGGGTTGAAATAATCGAAGATAATAAACGTCAATTAAATGCCCGTAGTATCAAAGCACGGTTGCAGATTTTCTTGCAAAGAGGTATGATCAATAAAGCTTGCTGAAGATTTATGCAATGATTGCCTTTTATAATGCATAATGCTTGAATTATGTTAAAATTACTGGTGAGTTCGGATGCGAGGGCGAAATGATAGGATTCATTTCTTTATTTTTTATTAAGAATTTATACAAATTGAGATTCTAACAAATGACGTAAAAATACGTTTGCATATGATTATTAGAATTAGTGAAAGTATAAAAAAAAAACGTAAAAAGAGTATATACGAACCTCTTTGAAAAATATAAAACATACTTTAAAAGAATGTAATTATATTGTATATAAAAAATGCATTTTTATAAATCTTTAATTTGTCACAATATTGTCTTTTTTCACAGATTAATAATATTTATTATAGAATAAGAAAATGTAATTTGGAAAAAGTTTTTATGTAAAAAAATATATATATTTGTAATTTTTAAATAATTTTATCATATTTCACGTTGTTTCGTGCATAATATTTAATTTTTCACATTTCAAAATATATATGTATGTATATATTCTTCACACGCGATAAAATAGTAGAAAAAAATATCATCACTGATGTACTACGAAGATAATTCTTTTTTATTTTTTTTCTTGCTTTTCATTTTACCTCACGTCTATAGAAATGTGAAGAGCTAAAGTATTTAAATCGAATTATTATCATAAATTTCCTTAGATGTTTACATATCTGGCTGGATTATCGTGGAAAATTTCTGAAAGTTTAGTCGCAAGTGCAATGATCCAAATAATAGTATATGTATAATCTTAAAAAAAACATAAGTCAAGTTTTGTTAATAAACAGCTATTTTAAAACATAATAAAGATGAAAAAATTCAGACATATTTTAATTTTCCATTTGTTTTCTTAAATCGCAAAATGTGACACTCATATTAATTTGAGATGAGCGAAAAACTATTAAAAATCTAATATATATGTATGTGTGTATATATATAATCTTATAAATTTGTAATAATAATAGTATTTGAGAAATCGTATTATATGTGTATGTATATATATATATATATAATAAGAACGCAGATATTTAAGAATCGCCAGACAAAACTTAAAAAGGGTAAGAATCTTCTCTCGACCGTACTGGCAAATATTATTTATTCAATCACATCTTGACTTCAATTGACCATCTTAAAATTATAATTTTATTTTTATTTTTACAAATCACTTGATAAGGACTCAAAGAAGGGTCGAAACGTTGTGATTGAATAAATAATATTTGCCAGTACGGTCGAGAGAAGATTCTTACACACACACACATATATATATATATATATATATATATATATATATAAAATTTCAGACATAACTTACTGTAAGATCAATATTAAGTATTATATTGGACTTACAGTATTATGTATATGTATACAGAATATTGTTCTAACATACATATACTGTCGATGTTTTAACGATCTTGGTGGAACACTATAAACTTTCTATGGAGTTCTCATAAGATGATTTGTTAGGAGACCTTGTATAATTAATCCTACGTCTATCGTCTGAAACCCTTATTCACATGACTGCTTATGAGAACATGTTTATTTGATTAGTTACGAAACTACATATAACTTTGTTATGACATATTTTTATGCATTATATTAAGTATTATTACATGTTTAATATCAAATTAGTAAATAAAATTACAAGAATTTTAATGCCTATGATAGCTTTTTTAAAAATACATCTTTTTTTAGTTGTTTTGTATATTTTTCTCTTATTATGTATTATTTGATATTAATATGTATTACACTTATTACTAAATATGCTGTAAATGTAATATGTCAATTTGCGTTGATATTTGAAGTGCAAAAAATTATAGAATTCTATATAGAAAAGTTTTTTTATCTTTAACACAGAGGACACACAGTAGTAGGTTTGTTATACATGGTGACAGAAACGCCTGTTGCGCGACTTATAGTCTCACTTTAAGACGAGAGGCGCCGTTTCGCTTATGAAAGTTGTTAGACTGTCGCGACGACATACCATGAGGTAGACATGTGAGATGAAAATAGAGATTTTTCCTTCCACAAAAAAAATATATATAAAAAAGAGCATTTTTAATTGTAATATAAAGAAAGAAGATTTTTAATTGTTAGTTATATATTGTTTGTTGGTATATTTACACAAGAAAAAATAATTTTTGAATGCAAAAATGTCTGAAGAAATTTAAATTTTATATTATTGAACTGCTTCCAGAACTGGAGAATTATTTATTTTTATAATAATTGCAAATGTAAGAAGATCAACTACTGACAATCTGGATCATTGCCCTCAATAGACAATTTAATCGACTAAGGTTTTCGAAGAAACATGGAGCATTACTTGAATATAATGCTGTAATCACAGACGCAGCCTTTTGTTCGATAAAATCTGCATATAAAGACTGTATCATAAAAGCTGACGATTTAGTTAAAGAACGCGGAACATACAATCGAAGGATCACTATTAGAGAATACGAGAAGAGAAAATGGTCTAAAATGGAAATTAGAGAAATGTTGTTACGCACAGAATAAAAGGTTTCGTTAAAATCATCCTATGAGATAAGATATTTTCTTTAAATATCTTCACTTTGTTTCAGTCAGACATTTCTCTTTATAGTGCCATATATATATATATCTATTTAATCTTTATCTTCTCCTCTCCTTGTATTTGCATTAGTTTTGATTAATGCAAGATCAAATTGTATTCATCCATCCATCATATGTTTTATTTACATATGGGGAGAGTAAAACGCAGTGATGCATCAGATGTCATCTGTTAAATCGCTTCTTTCGAGCTTACATTTTATATATCTAATGCTAATGTGGTGTATCAGATGCATCAGACGTCGCATTTGCACGAAACATGAATCTACGATCTCGTGAGAATCGTGAAATATTAATTTATACGATTTTTATGAGTTATATTTTTTAAGCTATCTCTTATTTTTCAATTGTATGCATAAAAAATAGAGTACGCATTATCATCGAAGCAAAGTGTTATTATCAAAAAACCTTCGCGTGTACAGCTGCAAATAAAATCGGCATCATTTATATAGATTCAATCAATACTTTTCTTCTTTTCAAAAACGTTAGATATATTGTCGCTTCGTATATTCGAATATTTTGTGAGTACTTCCTCTCTTGAAACGGCAGCTTTCGGAGAATTCAATTTAATGATGATAGTTGTGAAAATATTTTCTTTGCTTTGTGTGAAACGGCATTATTCGATACAAAACGTTAACGGTGCTGCAAGCATTAAAATTGCATGAACCGAATAAGCGGTTGCTTGATAAAATCGACGGTAATCAATATCGCACATTAGAAATTCGAAATTATTTGCAACAAAACTATTCAATGAGTTTGTGACGTTTTTCTTTAATATTCGAGATTTTTGTTAATAGATTAATACAATAATTGTCAATATAATTTAGAATATTTTTCTTTGTTTAAATTTTAATTAATTAACATTCACAAAATAGATAAAATATATTTTTTATAATCTCTCATTTTATACGTCTTCCTGTGTGTGCGTTATATTAACAAATAACAATTTTAATTTTTTAAATGTCGATTTTCACATAAATTGTTCTTGAATTTTATTTATATTTTGCAAGTCAATTTACTGACAGCTTTCACGAGTTTTTGAATGATCACAATTTCCGAATATTTCTATTTTGATGCCATTGCATGGTCTATCAAAAAACGAGAAAATCATCTGCTAGTCTCAAAAGAAGGGAGATCCATTTCTTTGCCATTGAACATTTCGTTCGCTTTATTAAATATAAGTAGAAGCGTCTTTCGATCATTCTGTGATAGTCTTTTGCAGTTCACAGAACAAAGGCAATATGTTAGCCATTAGATGATTGTATCGTATTTCAATGATACTGTGAAACACGAAACAAAAAGATCATGCAATCGTGAGAAAATAATTGAAAAATGTAATGATCATGCTCGGAAGATTTCCATTAATAGATTTTAGTGCAAGAGTATATGCGGGAAAATATAAATAAAATAAACAAAATATTAATTATATTAATATACTGTTAGTACAAATATTATTAATAAAATATTAATATTAATAAAATATTAATATATATTATTATTAATATTAATAACAGTTATGTGTTAATAATGTTAATAATAGTTATTAATATTAATAATAGTTATGTGTGTATACTTATTAAAATAATATAATCAAAAGAATTTTCGTTATTTTTGAAGACATTGATACATTGGAAATTTTGAAATAAAAATACGTGAATCTCGATTTTTAATTTCGATATATCGTACATATCTTAGTTTCAAAAACAATATTGTACTCTGTCATATTGTCTCGTATTGTTGAAAAAGTATAAATTTCATATAAATCATATTTTTTCAAAGAACAGCAAAATTTTGTTAAATGTCTTTCTGCTTAATTGAAAATAATTAATTATGAGAATTATACAATCGCAGATGAGATGTCGTAAAAGATCAGTTTGATTTATTTTTGTTTCTGTCAGACAGAAGAATTATGTAGCATTGTGAGTAAACCCCTAATTCCTTTAGCACATCAAAACTCATTATTAATTCCGGGTTACTGAATAAACAACGAGATGGAATTTTACACAGCTTTTTACAAAGCACTAAGGCCTAATGGCTATACACCCACTGGGAGGCATAATTTTCCAAACATTTATTCATGTACTATTATACATATATTTACTATATAAGAGCAACGTTTTCCACATTAAATTTGTTATTCCGTGCATTATGCAATGTCTATATTATACATATATAATATATTTGATTAATAATATTGTATACATTGTATTTATGACTATAAATACTTTGTAATTAACTGTTTGGGGTTTGAATTATTATAATTCAACACATAGCGAGAACAAAAATAATCATTGAAATATAATTTATTTTTATTGAATAGTGCTAAAATAAATTGAATTACATTAATAAATGAATACTTAAAAAAGTCGCTAATGATAATTTAAGCAGAAACGAAGTATTAAAAATCGACCCAACGCCAAAAGAAATTTTATTTATTTATTTTAACACACGTTGTCTGTTTTAAAATATAATTTTTATAATAATTTTTATAATAATTAAAAAAATGATATAAATAATATAGCAAAGCAAACATACAATTTTACTACAAAAATAAACAAGTGACAAATTTTATAAATATTATCAGAATATTTGATTTAGTTAATTAAATTAAGCAGGAACGAAATATCAAAAATCGCCCCAACTAGCCAAAGGAAATTTTATTTATTTTAAAACACAATGTGTGTTAAAATAAATAAAATGTCCTTTGGCTAATTGGAGCAATTTTTAATACTTCGTTCCTGCTTAATTAAATTAACTAAATCAAATATTCTGATAATATTTATAAAATTTGTCACTTGTTTATTTTCGTAGTAAAATTGTATGTTTGCTTTGCTATATTATTTATATATCATTTTCTTAATTATTATAAAAATCATTACAAAAATTATATTTTAAAATTCAAATTATAAATTCAAATATTTTACTCACAAAACCTTATACTAGCATAATTTATATTATGCTTAAATTTATGAGATTATAAAATAAAATTGCGAGTGATGCTCATCCCGAATATGATCTCGAATCTTAACGTTATATTGGATGATATAAGAGAGATATATTGGATGATAAGAAAAACTTAATAAGACAATCTACACAAGTGTGCACTTATTTCTTATAGAAGATAGTTCCAGTGAGATATCAATGGTGGCTTGATAAAAAGTCATAGAATGTGATATAATAGCTTTCTGCTGACCTGTGGCGAAAATGAAGCACGATCTTGGAATTTAGTATGCTGAGCATTAACGTCGTACTCCGAGAATCTTCCGAGAATATACTTAGCTATCTTTTGTTTTTAACTACCCTCTTGGCTCGTGCTCGCAAGAACGGGTGTCATTAGCCTTGAGATTGATCAAATAAATCAATAGTTACTGTCGTATTTTTATGAAGACAAATTGATAGGGTACTTTCAAAGGATGCACGGCAAATTGTACAATATATACATTTCGATCGAGAAACCTCTAGGAAAATATAACTTTGTACATATTAATGTTAAATTTTTACAGATTGAACTTTCTATAATTAATTATATGTTTCATTGAAAATGTTAACTATTATTTTCTTAGTGATCACATTGTGACAATTAAATTAATAAGTATACTTAAAAAATAAGTAGAATTAAAAATTTAATTTTGTTTGATATACATAATAAATAGATTATTATGATTACGTTATATGTATTTGTATGTTAATCATTTTCATATAGTTAATTGTCACAATAAAATGGTGTATATTACAATTTGTTATATTATGAACATTGATTTTTATATATTACATTTTTTCATTGCGTACGTTTAATAAATATTTTTAATATTTTAAATGTTCTTTTTTATAATCTAATCATACGTTATATACACGTTTATATGTATACTTTTAAATAAAAAAATAACAATGTGATTTGTACTTAAAATTGTAACATTGAATAGAGTGCTTAAACTCTATTTCAAATTTTACGACTTTAATTACACAATTGTTTCTGAAGTGAGCAATAGAACTAGGATAAATTCTCAATTGGATCTTGTTCTACTTCAAATTATTGGAAAATATACTGATTCGATCACAAAATCAATAAGAGGTCGGAAGACAAGACGCAAGCTCACTTTAGCTACAGAAACTTATTCGATTAAACTTACCGATATCTCGTTTAAAAATTCTTCTTACAGAAAAAAATTAGTTCTATTCAATAGAACATAATTCACTCAGGATTTATCAATTTTGATCTTTGAGCATGCGTTAAATTTTCTTCATTATTGATGGAATACAATTTAGCAAAAATTATGTGAAAATTATTTCGCTCATAAAAACTTGTGAGAGCAAACAGTATTATATTCAGCAAAATATGATAATAAATCTTCCTTAAGGCTAACTTTATGATATCATGAGTACTAAAGATGCTAATTTGTTTTCTTACTTATAAAAGAAAATGTAATTAAGAGAGAATAATTGTTTTTCTTAAGAGTTTATGTGAATAACCATAAGATTGAAATATGTCTTTCATATTTCATTGTATGCAAATGATGTGAAAAATAGAAGATCTTATAAAATATTTTTAGCAATATGAAACTATCGCAAAGAGCATTTTGCATTTCAACGTAGCCGTCGGATATCAAAAGCAGAATAAATGCAGATTTGTGCGCAAATCCAATGTAGGATAAGCGGACGATTTAACGTTTTCTATATTCAAAAAGAGTTCTAATCCGTCATCGCGACAGAAAAAGTAAAAAACATAAAACCATGCTTATTCATCGCGATTTATCAGTCCGTTATAAATTTAGTGATGTATGTGTGTGTGTAATCTACTAGAAAATCACTGTAAGATAATAAAAGGAGATTTTTAGATTATACTTATATTTATTTTTTAGATAATTGTATTAATTATCTACTATATTATTAAAAGTTGAAGATATTATTTATTCAAATATTATTATTATAAATAATTTTGAATTGTATAATATGTATTTTTTTTTAATGCACGTTTTTACATTAATTTTTGTATAATTATAGGAAGAATTTGTTTATAAAATATTTTTGAGATCATGCGTTAATGTACGTAGGTCATGTATGTAAATAGTAAAAGGGTAATAAATGTAATAAGATAATGCAGAAAAAATGTAATTTCTTTACAATAAACTAAATGAAAATTGTATATATATATATATATATATATATATATATATATATATTATAATTATAAGTTTAATAATTTTCTATTAAAAAGGCAAACAATATGATTTTTGAGATATAATTTTTAATTAGTAGAATTTGCAACTGCGATGGTTACAGAAAACTTTCAAACGGGATCTGAAAGTAATAAAGGTTCTACATTATAGTTTCAATTTCGAGTTTAATCGCGGATGCATTCTCATCGAGCTTACGTAATTATTTCCAAATAATGTCATATCCTTCCCGGAAATGAGGCATTACCACAAAATTATATTATATAAACCGCCATTATTCGAGGTCTAATGGATAATCATTGGCAGTGCGCGGAATTGACTCATCGGTAATATATTTGCATTGTTGACGAATATCAAGTAATAACGTTTTGACAAAACAATATTTTGTTATTATTACTTTATATCTCGATAATTCAGATATGGCCACGCTTATTTTGTCGGAAATATTGGACTAGTATAAAAGTTAGATTAATATAAAAATTATGTAAACAATTCGATAAAATCAATTTTTGCAATCTTTGCCATGAAATTGAATACAAATATTTGTACAGATTAATATCTTTCTTCATAAATGTGATTTACAAAAATTTCAGAAAAAAAAAAGGTTTATACTATTATATGTATAGGTATATATATATGTACCATATATATATTTTTTTTAAATATATATATATATATGTATATATCTTTTATAAATTATTTTAGGTGAAAATTCATCAATGTGAGCAAATACTTAATGTTCGATATTTATGAAAATATAACAATTAAAGAAACGTGAGTAAAAGAAATTATATTTTAAAAAATAAGAGATAAGATTCAGTTTTTTCATGCGTGAAACAAAATTACACACACTTATTTCCTGGTAAAGTAATAAAATTCAGAGCAAATTTTCAAAATCGTCCGTTTTATGCACTTCATTGCACGTGTGTAAATCGCGTGTACATTGTTGTGATTTGATATTCAATTTTAACAATTGTCATACAATTGTTTTTTTACATTTTATGTTTCATATATGATCACAACTAAGATTTAATGTAGTAAAGCTTCCCTTGATGCTTCTATATAGGTGTAATTAATTTGTCTCAAACGCAAAAGTCTATAGTAGAAAATCATAGCATATATCTTAGAAGTCATAGTATTAAATTCTTAAAAATTATAAATAATTTTCTAAATATTCTGAATTAGATTTATGTTTATATGAATTTTTTTACTCATAGTGTTCTCGTAAAGTACCAGTAAAATTACGCGAGTCAACGTGTATATAAAAAATAAAAAAAAATTGAAAAAAAGAATAGGTAGCTCAAATATAAGAAATTTAATAAAGGTCACGATATATGCGTATGAAATAAATAGAGAAGTAGGATAAATGTAATGAAACCCGAGAAAATTTAATGAATATTTATAGTTCAATAATAATAGCTTTATTTAAGTACTTTTAATTAGAGTTTTTAATAAATAATTGTTGACTGTCTACATATACGCGTATATACGTAACTCTCTAGTAACAATATTATAACATTTTCTGAACTGACTAAACATTCGACGTTGCAAAAGAAAAACCTAGGTAAACAAGACCATGCTTTCAGATCATCGCCACGGTAGTTAATTGCGTCTGGCTTGTTTAAAAGTGACATTGTCGCGACTAATTAAGTTCGCGTTTCTTTATGCACATAGAAAGAATATTCCCAGCAGATTTTTACGCTTATAATAAAGTTTAAAAAATGTTAACGCAAGTTTATGTGCGCGAAAATATACGATAAATTATTACTCTGTTCACAGTGCTTTTCAACATAAATATAATACATATAGCTTACAACGGATATATGTATCGAACATTTAATTTTAAGGTTTCAAAATAATATATCGGATAAAAGCTACTTATCGATATACTTTATATATTTATTTGTTTCAATAATATACTGTTATTACTGATTTCAGTGATTTATTAGCTTGTTGGAATATTTGAAAGTCACATCATCATGAAGTTGATTAACCACGTATTTAGTAATGAAAGCAATGAGAAACTGCAGAAATACAGATTCAAAGGCGTAAATATACTGTACTATACATAAGCACATTTCAAGTGAGCGCCTTTACGTATTTTGGAATTAAATCTTGCATGAAATGTAAAGACTAATTAAGTACTGAAATGGCCCGTAAATTTCTGCGGCTACGCTATGCGCCTTTTAATAAAAAGCTCTTTATTTATGCAGGTATTGTACGCGCGATGCATTATAATATGATTGTTAAATACCTGACTATAATATAGATAGATATCCACGATATTTGTGCTGTTGATGCTAAAGCTATAAAATTACCGCGGCAATAGTCTTCATTTACGATTACATTTCTCGAAAATATTGCATGTTTGTAATCGAATACCGTAATGAAAATTTCCAGTGGTTGGATAGCAACTCACTTGCGTTAAAATCACGAAGATATATTGTGATGTCGATATTTGTTGTAAAATGCAGCCAGTCCATTACGATCCTTTCAATCCTATTGTTCTTTAAATTTCCACAAGTAAAAGGGAAGCCTTTTTATAACAAAGACAAAGAAAGAGAGAAAGAGAGAGAGGGAGGGGATACATAACTAAATGTCAATATTGATAAATTAATAGTTAGTTTCTTTTTTGATCGAAATTTTAGATATAAAATGTCGCATTATTTAATCAGTATCCATTAATTGTTCTAAAAATATTTGAACAAAGTTCATGTGAGAAATATAAAATCAGACGTAAAGTGCCTTTGCCTGTTCTCTTATGCAATTTTGAACAGTCTCGCGGAAACATGCTCGCATAAACGTTAATATAATTGCTCGCGATAAGAACAGACAGGAGAAACATTATAACGTTATTAAAATTCCTGTCGTTTTATGGGAAACGAGCGAATGTTAAAGTTAACGAAATTGCTCATGGCGATGCTTTTTTGTAATCTCGGTGAATCGTTACATTAACAATGTCGCGGTCGAATTTTCTTAGAAGAAATCACTCTTACTATATACATGTATCTCGTCTCTTCGTTCTTCTATAGCGACTGGATCGTCTCAAGAGCGAAGCAATAATCTGGGATCTGTGTCAAGGAGTAATTCTCGTCTCTATTGTCGAAATGCATATTCATCTCATCGTCTCGTAAGGTGTGCTATACAGAGGGGGCATGTCATTTTTAGTTTTCGAAATACTCCTTGTGAAGCAGCAGTTTGATAGTAAATAAGGCTAAAACTCTGGCAATTCTCAACTTTCTTCGATCGTGTGGAATTACTGTTTCGTAATAATATCCTATTTTCTTGCATGCTAATGCTATCTAATAATCCGGCTTTGTAACTTTAACAGCTTCCAAAATAGTAAAACAAATCCGGTGTACTGCGCATCCGTTACGATATATTCCCCGATGCGCGAGAAGCTGAAAATTTGTAGAACGAAAATCCAGTTTGACTCTTGAAAGTTTGGCATGAACTTCGCGGAAAGTTTGCGTTTATTGAAAGTTATTCGTCGTATCAACAGTCGCGTGTGTCTTTTCTCTTGTCTAAACTCTTTATGAAATAAAATAATTTGTGTCAGAAAAAATAGTAATAATAAAATATAAAGTTACCAAAGAAGAACTTTTTTACATTTTTTAGGGTAGCAATTTCTATTTTTCCTTTACATTTGCGACAAAAAGAGTACTTGTACAACTCTTTCGTCAGCATATCATAACAATCTTATATCTAAGGTTTTCCTGAAAGTATGTTACGTGAAACGTTACAATAAATCACTGTCGACACACAGTGCTCTTTGCGCGAACGTGTACAACTATAGTATAAAGTGCATCTTTTTCTTCTCATAGTACATAATGCGAAGAGAGAGATAGAGAGATAAATAAATAGAAAGACAGAGAGCAAAAGAGAGAGAGAGAGAGAATAATGTACTATATTCTAGATCAATATATAGCTCACATATTTAACGGTGATATAAAAAGTCATCATGTCATAGGAAGTGCTTATGTATTTTTAATTGAAGAGAGTGCAATCATTTTGAAATACAGTTAACTTTAAAAAATGCAAGAATTATTATACTTTTTAAAATAAAATTTTTATATAGAAAACTTTCATATTTACATAATGAATGAATTTGTTGAAAATTTTAATGAGTCATAATAAACAAAAAAAAACACTTTTTTCTCCTTTTTTGGGAATGTGCACACGCATATTCTGTGTCTTTTAATACAGAGCTTTATGCTTTTTAAAGCCTTTTTTTACGTGTGTTAATCAAAAAATATGCAGCCATACCAAACGTAGTTGAGTACACATGTAACTGTTTCATAATTAGGTTTTTCATACAATTTATTTAAACAAGTCTAGAAAAAAGCTGCCTAGATAGCCCATTTGCAAGGACTTTAGCCAGTACGGCTAGTACGACTCCATCAAGGGTAAGAAAGTCATGTACGCTGTACGAAGTTACACCAATAACCAAGGGCAGATCCGCCGTACGCGTGGTCTCGTTAAAGAATTACTGCGGTCGTAAAGGGTCGCCTACAACGATCTTGGGTGCACACCCTAGATCTGAAGGTTCGCAGTTTCACCACCGACTTTTTCTTCGGTCTTACATAAAGGTAGATGGACAGGTTTTTGTAATAGTAGTTAAGATAATGTTTTTAGGAGCAAAATGTGAGAAATTTCACTTCTAATGGCACATATATAAGAAATTCTATCTTAAAGAAGAAATATTATTGGAAGTTATGAACTATTGTTATAAAAGAAGTTTTTCCTTCCCCATAAATAAAAAGAAATAGGAAGAATTTATATATTTTGTTTAAAGTTTGCTTTGTGATCGATGATAAACATTTTGTTTTCTACAGTATTTAAGGATATATTTTGTTTATACAAACGCTATAAAAAATCAAATAAATCATAAATTTTTACATTTTATATAAAATAACATGTTCTCTGATAAAAAGTTAAATTACAAAAACAAAAGAAATAAAAATAATTTAGCGAGGCTACGATTTAACTGCTACAACGAAAATTACGCGGGAAGATTGGAACATCAGTGTCACGATGCATTAAGCTGGTATTAACTACACGTTTAAGCCAGTATTTACGTCATTCTTGTTTACTTAGCTAATATATATGTCGGTATTACAATACTTTACGTTAACACAAAATAATCGATTTGTTCTAAATAATAAGCTGCGTGAGGAAAATATTTCCTAATTAGTTGCTACAACAGAAGCTTTATATATTCAATGCAATTAGGATCCTACTTACCCTCGAGTTAAACTTTGTCGTTTAACGTTGTCATCTCTCTTCCGCACTAGAGCATTATATTGTTCCTCGTAATACGGATGAATGGTTTATAACGATTACAAGCACAGATAGATCGCGTTTTTTATTTCGTGAAAAATCTCGAATAGTATCGTTGTAAATATTCTCGAGGCGCGCATTATCAAACGTAATGGAAGAAGCAAAAAGGAATCCAAGATATATTGCCTCGATAATACTACCTCTTGCAAATTGGAATCGATTCAGCTTTCTATAGCTATGATAAGAAAATTACGATGTTAACACTGTTGAAGTATCTCGAAAAATGTGAAGAATCATACAGCGCATGATATGATTGTTCACAAAAGATATAAAAAAATTCTCCTTTGCAATAAAATAATAGTTTTGTTACAAAGAATAAATTTCTCTGATTGGATAATTTATGCATTGCATAAATTAATATTAGCAGCTTCTTCTCACTGCATATTAATAATAATTTTAAATAAAAAATAATTTAATTTTATTAAAAGTAACTTGCATAATGTATAATTAACAAATAACTTGAAATAAATTTTAATACATTACAAAACTTCTTTTACAAAATTATCAATCGTAATTAGCGCGAAATTGAAAATGACAATTCACATTAATTCATTCGAAATCTCTAAAATATGAAACCTTTATATTAAGTTTTCTAAAATTTTGATTAGCATGAAACAAGCATTATTGATCACAAACTAAGGAACATTTTTGAAAGAATTACAATTGTATCGATTTAAATTATTCTCGATTAAGTTGAAGCGAGCGACACACTGTAATGTTAATTCGACACGTAGATCGATCGACGAAATGTTCTCCCCATGGAAATTTCTTTCCAAAAGGTGACGCAATTTTCAAACACGATACGCGCGAGAGATAGGGTCCAACCGAATGTAGCTACGCGCGTATACTGAAGGAACTTGTGCAGCGAGGGCGCCGGCTTGAACCAAACCAACCCCTCTTCCCAGCATCCCACGCGGCGCGCGTTCTCTTATCAGGCATTCGGGGCGATACGACTTTTGGACCGATAATATCGTCAATTGTATTAAGGGAAACGCGCGACAATCGATGATCGCGATAATCAGACGGGTTTGTCTCGATTTCCGCGAGTTAATTGCCTCGTTAGCTTTAATGCCCCACCAAGAAAAATCAATTGCATTATTTGCGCCTATCTGCATCGGTCCAATTAAATTTTCCATATAAAGACAGTGTAATTGTAAAAATTTCATTCTCGATATAGCAACACTACTGATATTTTCTTTAAATTATTACAGAGTATAAATTAATATAGGTTTTTGATAGATGAAAACGCACTTTATTTTTCATTGCTAATTAATTAAAATATAATTATGGATTGAAAGCACGATTGTTGACAATTATATTTTAGTAATCAATATACTACAAAATTCTTTGTTTATTTTTTATATTTTTCATTATAATATACTGACTTTTAATTAAAAATGAGTAATGTGCTTTTAAAACGTAAGGTGAAATCACAGGTTAAGGCAGAAAACCAAAATTTTAAGAGCTAAAAGCTAAGTGCTTCTGTTCTGAGATGTTCTTAGAATAGTTTATGTTACACATGCTTCAAGTATATGGTAGTAATGTGTGCAATCGCAAGAAATAATATTCTTGATGTGTTTTGGAACTCTTAACTGTTTTGAGACGAAAAACATAGCACTATAAAATATTTCAGAAAATATATCTAGATTGATTTCTCTATACACAACTTTATGTAACGTTCACTTATAGTTTTGCATATAAAATTTTATATTATATGAGATATCTACTGTATAGTGTTATCTCAAGAATTTGATTTAAAAATGGACAAAACAATTTATGAAAATAAAATACCCATTAAAATATGTAAATTCTGAATAAAGAGAAAACTCTGCATAAAAAGTATAAATCTTTCAAAATTCTTTAGTAAAAATTCTTTCGATTCCACGTTAAATGTGAAGCTGAAAACCAGATGGAATATTTTATTCAAAACATTTGGCTCAGACATTATCAAATATGTGGTATTTTAATAGAAAAACGCTGGAGAAGTTGATTTTGTTGCTCGATTTTATGCAAATTTATAGAAAAATTATGCTACGTTCGCTACGTGCATTAAGCTATATTACTACTATTTACGAAATTCTGTTAAATATCTGCTTCATCAAATAATGTTCGTAATATTCGATTAAAAGCTGTCGCGCGAGGAGTTGACTTAATGATATAAAGTGTTCGCACACGCTCGTTATTGGATTTACCTTTGACGCAGCACGAAAGCGCTACCGCAACATTATATTATTAATTAACCTTCCTAAGAAAAAAGCAAACACCTTTACGTCGTATCTCGAAGGTCAATGAACTTGCATTTATTTATACTGTATGATTAACTATTGTCCGCTTACAATATAATCTTGACAAACAAGATTGATTGCTTACGTGACAGTGTGTTGCAACTACCAGTTGCTATCTATTATAGAGAGTGCATTGCGCGGGCAGACGTATTTTTCCTCAATGAATAGTAAAAGTGAAAAGAGAGCGCTGTTTTTTATATATAATAAATTTAGTAATGTAACAAAATAATAAAATTTTTATTTTTGTTTATAATTTTTTTATCTTTTTTTTTTACGAAACTTTAATAAATAAACATGAAAATGTTCTAAATTGAGTTCATCAATTTTCGCTAAAAGTAGAAATTGTGATTACAAAATTTTAATTAAGTATTAAAATAATTGTGAAAAAGTACGTAATTTTTAATACATTGCATATATATTTTGCAAACATTTTTACGCGTTTTAGAGTTATTAGCTGATATTAATCAGGGATAGATTAATGATACTTCTAAAATAAATATGATTGGGTTTTTTAGTCGTGAGATATAAAAATCGTGAGAATAAAAATTGATATTGATAGATCTCGTTCGCTGTATCTATGAATTTCTAAGGCTTCTGCGTAATTCTTACCGTCACCGAATTGCATGTTAGAATTCCTTCAAGCGTTATAAGAAATGATTACCCGCAGGGATTTATGAAGCGGGCGGTGAATTTTTTTCCCCTTATGACCGCGCAACACGGTATATATACGCGCGAAGTTCACGCTGGATTTCGCTCAACATTGTCCCGTCAGTCGCAACAAGTTTCGGGGTCGTATTACGATAAATAGTCCTCGCATTCTAGACGGTAAAAATAATGGACGACAATTTATCACTGCACATTTCGTCGTCGTTTTTATTTCATTGCGCGCAACAGTACTCGCATTCGTCGCGCTATAAAAAAAAAAACTAGACACATTGAATGATATTCGCTGTTCTCGAGTATATATTACCATCTGTTCGGACAAATGCACGGCAATTTTAAAAAAAGTTTAGAATAGTAAAAAAAGAAGACAAGCAAAATCAATTGCATATCAAATTGTCAATTAGAGAGTTGATCTTTGTGCGCACAATTTCGCATAGAAGACAATTTCTCTCTGTTGCGCTTTACTTTCATCACTCCGGATAGCATTTTGTTCTTATTGTTCAATTAAAAAAATGAACTATTCTCTGTATCATAATAAAAAGGAACAAGACAATTGGTCCAATGTGTTCAGAAATTACAAACCGTGAAAATGTTAGCATTAATCTCGATTGTGTGGACACGGTAGCAAAAAATTTCTTTTCCAACAAGACTCACAAGAATGTGATTTACGCACTTACACCCGACCAAAAAAGAACGATCCTGAGAAAATGTTTCTAATCATAGGAATTAATTACAGTAAAAAGTCGCGAGCAAAAGTTTACCAAAGCTACATATTAAAAGGACTGTTACTGCGCGGCAGCTTCCCTTTTCTCGTTCCGACAATAAAGAACCATGAACTTTACAAACTCGTTTGCCATCTCAGCGGGGCCATTTGGTTACAACGAAACATTCACAATGTTACAGAGACCGCGGTCTTCCATGTCTCGTATTTCCGTAAATGAAGTCTAGCTGACGTTAGCTGTGCGCTTGCACGTTTTGTTTACCCCAAAAAGAGATTTTTTCCGAGCAAAATTCGACTACATGTAGAATTAGTCTGAGAATATAAAATTAACATAATTTCTACGTGCACACAATATACGGTATTTTTATAGTATATCTATTTATATGTCAACTATTTATAAATACCTATACTATATAACTTTTATATTAATTATTTTGCATAAAAAGAGAGAAACTATCAATTAATAATTTCTTGATTTTAATTTCTATGTGCGAAATTTAATATATAATATCAAGCATTACACACATTTATTATACACATATACAGGATATTTCAGGTCAAGTCAATGAAACTTTAGAGTTTTATAACAAATTGAATTTGGAATAGAAAAATTCCAATAAATATAGATCCAAAAATGTTAAAAAGTTATAGTTAATATACTTCGAAAAATCGCGTTTTTATTAATTTTTAAAAGTAATTTCAAGCTTTACAGTTTATCAAACGTTTGTCAACAGTAAAAACAACTTAATAAACAGAATAATAGATGCATCTCTTCAAAATAAATCAACGAAAGGACATACTTCTACAATGCAATAAGTTAATATTGCGTAGATGCCAAGAATGCATTAATGAACACAGAGACATTATTTTGAACATAATTGATAATTAAAAAAATTATTTCTTTATTAATTTTTATTATTTTAATAATAATTATAATTATTTAAAAAATATTTGATAAATTAAAATTATAAACTAATTGTGTAGATGCAATTTTCTTGTTAGCGATAGTGCATTAAAAATACTTTTAACAGAAAAGACAAACATTTCAAAAATTTGTTTTATTTTAATCCCTTAAAAGAAAATATTTTTTTAAAATGATACTTCTATGTTTCTCGTATCCCCCTAGCATTAGGTTCGTAGAAATTTCGTTGAAGCAACAAATACGTGATTTTCGGGATTTTATTTAACTCCGCAGATGTCCAGATGAATTTTCGAATTGGGCCATCTTCCCTTGGGAGTAACGTTATATCTTTGACGGACATGAAGGCGAAATGCGCGGTTTAGGCGATGATTCATCGTAGGTAAGGTTTATCCGCGCAGACTCACGAGCATTTCTCAAGAGAACTCGAGATAAATGGAACAAGTTTCTCAGAGGGGGGTGCATCAGCAATGTTATTTCTGTTACAAGAAGAAAGGTCGCCTCTGTCTTTGTCGCATCTCCATCACTCTTAAATGCATAACTAATGAAGCTTTGGCAGAATTAAATTCGCGAACCAATGTTGTAACTTTATCAACATGTCTTCATTACTTTCATTCCCTAGATGTTTATTACAAAATCAGATTTATTAAAATTCATTGACTACGAATCGCGATTTTATCTATAGTTTACTTTTCCCATTCCGAAATCTATTCGATCTCGATTCGGATATTCAATTACGATTTATTTGCTATGTTAAATAAATAAGTTCTCTCATTTATCTGTTTATCTATTTGTCGATATATTTCTATTTACGTACATATCCATCTTTTTTCCGATTATATTGTTGGTTTAATAATTAAATTTCTCGATAAAAAATAAATATAAACATGTGTACAATATGGCTTAAAAATTCGATTATTAAATAAGCATCGATATTACTAATTACTTATAAATGAAGTAAATTTTTACGCAATTTTTTAAAAACTAGACTGTTTTTAATTTTTGTAAATATCAAAGTTTAAATATCAAGCTCGGCTCCGTAGATTTTTATTTTAATTATAAAGAATACATATAATATAGCAAAAAGAAAAATAAACTCAATGTTATTCGTATAATTGTATATTCAGAACAATCGTGTGCTATCCTAGTATAATTTAAAGATATAATTTCATCCGGATTTCAATATTAAGTGGATGGATAGTTTATGGATAGTCTTCAACACATCTGATATTGCTATCTCTTCTCATTCGAGCTATCGCGATTCAGAAGTTAATGGGAATAGAGTCAGTTGTTTCAGAATTACGATCTCTGTATTATTAATATTTTGCAAGAATAAACCGACTCGTTCGTTGTAATCGTGCATATTCATCGTATCATATCTCGTTCGTTCTCTTAAAAGAAAGAATAGAGTTTATAATTATAATCGACGAAATGTCAACGTGGTTGCAAGCATTTAATGCAAAGTTACAACAAATGCAATAAGAATTTAGCGCTTTAGTGGCAATTGAACCGTGCAACTCGAATATTCGCTCGATATTCCCGTATGCTGGCGGCAAAATTCCCTGTGGAAAATCGGGATACGCTTTAAAAGTCCTGATACGTCGAGAGGAAAACTAGAGCTGCGGGATGGAATCAGATAACGAGTCGTAAGGAATAATGACGCGCTCGAGTTCGACGTGGTTTCATCTCTCGTAAATGGATTAAAACAATTTGACGGAGCTCTCTAGTACTGCGTCATGCAGTACATCTCGCCTGCCGGCTATAACCCCATTTGTCTTTCTATCTTTCTCTTCTATCTCTCATGGGAGTTCGGGAACTGCGGGAATTGACCGTCTGCTTTACCACTTTCGGGCTTGCCAATTTATTACGCTTTTAAATCGAAGCGCTTATTGGCGGAAAGTTCGCGTGAAATTTATGACAATGCGCATTCCATTATGAAATCCATTAACTTTCGCATTCGCAAATGGCGAATGAAGCGCACCTCGTTCTCCTAATTTGAGTCACGCGACGAATATAAGCGAACTTCCCTCATGGCAGCTCATTTCTAGCTAACCTCGGTGCATTTCCCGAGCACATCATTATATACTGCTAGAACGAAATAGAGAACGAAATACAGGCACCAATTATCGACTGCGTTCAACGGAACGGTAGCTGTTTAAATTTCGAAAGGGAGAACCTCGTTAGTCACGTATAGGTACATGTGGAGAGAAAGAGGAAGAGAAATGCTTTAAGATTAAATTTATGACTTGATTTTGCAGAATATATAATTTTATAGAGATATTATATTGTGATAATGCACAATAATTGTTGGTATGTGTATGCATTGTGTGTATTATATTACAATTTATCCTCATGAATTTATTATTCAGTATTATATTACGTGAGTTTTTCAAATAGATCTGTAAATTTTCATATGTAATATATGATGCAACAAAGCGACATCAAAATGGTTTAAAAATAACACTTCGAAGCATTTTTTTCTTCGTAATATTTTAAGAACAAAAAGATTCATTCAAGAGAAATTATATAATTTTTTTATTTATTAATTATAACATAAAATATATATTTTATGCAATATTTTTATTTCTATTTGCTTTGAGTGCTCGGTGTGAGAAAAAACGCGTGTAACAAAGAAAATAAGGGGGATATCTTTCGTAAAACAAATTTATTTCTCAGATATATATGGTCTCTCATGCGTATAAGAGCGAGCATTCCTCTTCCAGTGTTTTCTTCTCCCTTCATTTTCTCATTATAATATAAATGTAATATTATTCATCACGTATATATACCACTAAAAATTTCCACAACATGGACAAAACTTCTATCATACTTAATAGTAACAGAGTTAAATTATGTTGATACGACAGTCTAGTTACAGCAAATTAAGTTTCACTCTTATAAATTTTAGAAATATAGTTATATATAAGCTATTAATATTTGTTTGTTATAATATTTTATGTTGTCGAAAGTGATTATAATTTAATGTACAGTTTTTATTAACATTTGGAAACATATTTACGGAATCTTTTTATTTAAAAATTAGATAGATATATTTCTTAAAAGATCTAATAAAGTGATATTGTATATAATATAAGGCTGTATCAACAAAAATAAATTTTACTTCGTTTTTAATTAACATATTTCACTCGAAACTGATGCATTTTGATTTTAATATGAACAAGAAATTAATAAAAAAAATTAATTGAAATACAATTTGCATCATAACATGTATATTGAATTTAATCTAATATCCATTAACCATCAAATAAATCTTTTATCTTCTTTAATAATAAAGTATTAATTATCTCAACGACGGGCTGGACCGACCAAGTTTTTACTAAGCTTAATTGATAGCATGAGTCTCAATTTTAAGGGAAAAAGTCTTTATTTTTTGTTTTATATTTAATATAAACAAAAATAAAAATATTAAAATGTAGGTAAAGTTTCAATGTAAAAATTTTTATGTAAAAAAAGCGTCATAGTCGTCAAATAAATAAGAACAGAATAATGCATATAGATATATAGAATTAACAAAATTCACAAATTGATTTTTTGAAGAATCAGTATATATTAAGCATTAAAATGCTCGAAGAATAGGCTCTGCAAAATATTTCACAAATGTTGCTTCCCGTATATGTATAAGATATGCTTTCGAATGTTCTACTTTAATATACATAAGTATAGTAATGACTTTTTATATTATTATATTATTGTTTTTGTAATAGCATATTATTTTGATGCTTCAGGTAAGTACTGAATTATAAAGTAAAATATAATGAAAATATTATTATTAGCAGGTTGCAATTGCGATATACGTTGCAAGCTGTCTTGCCATTTCCTATCGTCACGATTTCCATTTAATGCATCTTTTTCTTCGAGTCTTTTGATTATTATGATCTATCAAATTTTCTCGTCCCCAAATCGCAAGGACCTGTTGCGCTTCTCCCTTTCTGTAATGTTTATCAGAATATCTTGTATGGCCATTCGATCTCACACATTCTCAAAAGATGTCTAAAGTATTAAAATCTTCTTTTTTCCATTCTATTGATTTATTCATCCTTGGCTTCTATTTTATTAAAATATTAATATAAATAATATAATTACGATAAATCTCTCAATCTGATTCTTCTACTTTGATCAGCCTGGCCTCGATCTTATATCCATTACATTATTCCATAACCCATACAATTTTTAATACATTAAAAATGTTTTAAATGTGTACATATGATTTTTAACACATTTCATAATTATTTTTAATTTTCTAACTTGTATATATTTCAATTAACTAAAAAAATGTTAAAATCACGATAAAATTAATTTGTATAAATAAATTTGTATAAAAAAATGTTATTTTTAATAAAAATAAAAGTGAAAATAGAAATATAAATTTAAAGTGTCAAACAGGCAATAAGAGCCAAATCGCGAATGACAGTGCGTTATCCCAACGAAACTAAATTTTTTAGTTAGAATTAAAAACCTGTGCACAAGGCACCAAATTTTACTTGGTCACGGCCAAGATTTAAATTGGAATAATCTCTACAAGAGATTTAATTCCATACATCCCCTGTTCCCCCCTAAGGATATAAATGCGAGAGAAAAATATAGATCCGAAAGTCGCTGAATCGGGAATCGAGGATCTGAATAGCTCAGTTGGAAGAGCAGTCGCCCGGCAAGCGAAAGGTCTCGGGTTTGATTCCCGATTCAGCGACTTTCGGATCTATATTTTTCTCTCGCATTTATTTCCTTAGGGGGGAACAGGGGATGTATGGAATTAAATCTCTTGTAGAGATTATTCCAATTTAAATCTTGGCCGTGACCAAGTAAAATTTGGTGCCTTGTGCACAGGTTTTTAATTCTAACTAAAAAATTTAGTTTCGTTGGGATAACGCACTGTCATCCGCGATTTGGCTCTTATTGCCTGTTTGACACTTTAAATTTATATTTATATTTATATTACAGAGCCTTGTTAAACTCTTAGTGAAAATAGAACTTTAACGTTTCAAATTTTCCTAAAAATATATTTTCTTTTATTTTTATTAAAAATAGTCCCAATTTAATTTAAAATTTGTTTTAAATAAATTAAAATAAAGTATTAAATTCTTAGTATACTTCTAAAATTATTTAAATATTAAAAAATTCCAATAATCCTGTAGTCCTAACAACCTTACTTGTTAATTCAGTGATAATTATACGAGATTTGAGGTGCGTTGCCCTACTTATGTGCTCTAATCAAATGCATTAAAAGCATTTCTAATTACGTACTATTGCACGTAAGTAAAATATAAAATAGGCGAATTCATATACTCTCAGATATATTTTATAAATCTCTCGCTATGCATCTTGGCCGCAGTATTAAATCGTCTATAGTGTGAGTATAGTTTATATCAATTATTCTTTGCTCAGTTAGACCTATGATTTGTTAAACGCACGCGGATAAATTAAGAAAAGAGAAGAATTCACCTTTTGCAAAATAATTATTATCAGCAGATGAGCGTAAACATATCACGCTTCTTGACGATCGTGCAATTTTATGATCGTTACTTGCACATTCATTGATTTTAATATAACTTTACTTTAACCAAAAAAAGACAAGCCTTTAATTAAAATTGATTGATTGAAAGTTTTGTAATATATAATTTATAAAAATATAATTTATGACAAAAAAAAGTATTAATTATTATTCATATAATTTATCATAATTTTGCTAACTTAATTAATTGATCACTTAATTTTACATCAGTTAAAGTAAAGTTTAAAAACAATTTCTACTGAATAAGTTCTAGAATGGATAAGCTGTAAATTAAAGTAAGATCAGCCATGAGCAACCATAAATTAGAGTATGTCGGCGCGATATAAAAATAAATTATTACTATTAAAATATCAATTTTACCAATAGTCTAACAAGACACCTCATTTTGAACAGTTCAAAATGAGGTGTCTTGTTAGACTGTTGGTTTTATCTTTTTATAATATTTTCAATTTTTTAAAAAAAACTGTGTTAAAACTGTGAGAAGAGGCGACACAAACGCCTATGAATATTAAGAATTTCTGGCTTAAAAACGAAGAAATAATTTACGAGATCCGACTAACATCAAAAGATCATATCACAGCGAATACTTTTATAAATTAAATATGACAAATTGTAACACGCATAAATTTCTTATAATTCTCGACTCGAAGTAACAGACTATTAGTAATTTTAAGAATATTATGATCTATTTTTTGTAAGAATTATAAATTACTTAACACTGTTATACTGAGGAAGACCGCGTGCGGTTAAAACGTTTATGGAAGGTTTTTTTGTAATTTTAATATATTGTTTATGGAATAAATTTTAATTGAATATAACATCTTAAATATTGCTCGATAAGTTGGCCTTTTTTTTGAATACATTTGTTGTTTTATTACTATCAAATATAATTATTAAAATGATTCTTTATTCAATAAATAGCTAAATTAGATAAAATTTAAATTTTATTTAAAATTGATCAGTTAGACCTATGATTTGTTAAACGCACGCGTATAAATCAAGAAAAGATAAATATTCTTTTGCAGGATAATTATTATTATCAGCAGATAAGCGTAAACATGTCACACTCTTTGACAATCGTGCGATTTTATGATAGTTTGTAAAAGATTTTAAAAATTTATTAAAATTAATTGAAAAAGTACTCTTTCTATAATGAACCATGTTCAATTTTTATTTTAGTTTTGTTATATAAATATTGAAGCAATTTAATAAAAGTTATTCAACCTAATCTGTTCCGGCTTATCCATTTTGAGGTAACAGATTTATTTATAATTTCTACAAATCCGTGTATATAAATCAAGAAAAGAGAAGAACCCACCTTTTGCAGAATAATTATTATTGTCAGCAGATGAGCGTAAACATATCACATTCCTTGACGATCATGCAATTTTATGATCGTTATACTTGCATTCGTTGATTTTAATATATAACTTTACTTTAAGCAAGAAAGAAGACAATTTTTAATTAAAACTGATAGATTGAAATTTTTGTAATGTATAATTTATAAAAATATAATTTGATAAAAAAAATTATTAATTATTTATATAATTTATCATAACTTTGCTAATTTAATTAATAATTATATGTAATAGTAATAATTTATTTTTATATCGCGCCGACATACTCTAATTTATGGTTGCTCATGGCTGATCTTACTTTAATTTACAGCTTATCCATTCTAGAACTTATTCAGTAGAAATTGTTTTTAAACTTTACTTTAACTGAATGTAAAATTAAGTGATCAATTAATTAAGTTAGCAAAATTATGATAAATTATATAAATAATAATTAATAATTTTTTGCCATAAATTATTTTTTTATAAATTATATATTACATAAATTTCAATCAATCAATTTTAATTATAAACTTATCTTTGTTTCTTGGTTAAAAAAAAAGTAAAGTTACATTAATATCAATGAATGTTCAAGTAACGATCATAAAATTGCACGATCGTCAAGAAGCGTGATATGTTTACGCTCATCTGCTGATAATAATTATTTTGCAAAAGGTGAATTCTTCTCTTTTCTTAATTTATCCGCGTGCGTTTAACAAATCATAGGTCTAACTGAGCAAAGAATAATTGATATAAACTATACTCACACTATAGACGATTTAATACTGCGGCCAAGATGCATAGCGAGAGATTCATAAGATATATCTAAGATCAAAATATTTCACGTATTGTATATTTTACTTATGTGCAATGATACGTAATCACGAGTGCTTTCGGTGCATTCGATTAGAGCACGCGAGTAGAACACTAATATTAGGACAGCGCACCTTAAATCTCAGATAATTCCCGTTCAATTAACCAGCAAATAAAGTTGTTAGGGGTACTACGGGATTATTAGAATTTTTTAAATATTTAAATTATTCTAGAGGTATTGGGATCATTAATATATTTAAAAAACAAGAAATAAATATGCAAAATATTCATTATTTTACTTTAATTTATTTTTAAAAGAATTTTAATTATATTGAGACTATTCTTAGAAAAGATAAAAGAAATAATATTTTTAGAAAAATTTAAAACATTAAAATTCTTTAAATTTTAATTTTTAGAATTATTTCAAAATAAGTGTTTTAAAATTTGTCTATTTAAAAAAATTAATTAATTTGTCTAAAATATAATACAGTTCTATTGTGAGAAAGACTGTATACTTAAAAGAAAAAACCAATGACAAAGGACAAAAATTAGAATATTTGTATATCGAAAATTGGATTTAACGAAATATGGAAAGATGAAATTACGTACATAATTTTCTTTGCACTACTTTTATAAAATTATGTGGTACATAATTGTTTCTATACAAGCTCTTTAAAATATATAACGCAGCCGTGGTCTTTATTGTCTTTTCGTCGTTAACGAGTGTTACGGCCTCAGTGGAGTAAAACTCGCTATCGGACGCACAATTGCGGTTGATATGCAGCATATATGCATCCCATAAAATACATTGCAACATATATCTATTAGATATTCTCTTACCCTTATAATTGCAACGTCCTAACGTTGACATACTGAGAGTAATGAGTATCTTTAATGCAGAAATTATTTCATATTGGTCTATAAGAATATCTTATAATTTATTTATAACAACGACGTTTACGTACATATAAATAATTATTATTCTTTTTTATAAACACAGATATAAAATGTTTAAAAATTTATTCTGTCTCTTCTCTAATAACACGTTATGTGTGTGTATAATCTTATAGTAGTATATAATTTAACGTACAAATATTATACGAATATTACATTAAAATATACAAATATCATAGTATAAATAATTTTGATAAAAAAAAGTATTTTTTTATATGTGTATGTTATAATTCAGAATATTTTAATATTACAAGTAACAATATTATTTATAAATGCGAAATAAACAATATTATTTATATTGAAATTAATATCAAAAACATTTTATATTATAATTACTAACTCTCTTTAACAAAAAAAAACTTGTACAATAATAAGAAAAGTTTAATAAGTAATTTTTTATGATCAAACAAGACGAACAATTTTAAATCACTTTTTTATTTTAAATAAATACAATATTTAAAAAATCGAAAATATTGTAGCAAAATTAATTTTTGCTACAATATCGAAAGCGTAAAAATCGCGTTTATGATTTTGACGTAAACATGAAATGAAGTTGATAAAGTGCTTTCACGATTTCGGACAAGTCCACGGAACGCGATTCTCAAAGGAATATTATATTTACACGCCGTTCTTGCAAAGCTTCCACATTTTGACTGCACAAGATCCGTTATTCCAATTTCAATGTTCAGAATGCCAGACACTTCTGTCAAATATTCTGAAACAATTTTGGCAAAGACAATTTAGCGTAGCATAAATATGTACGACGGAATATTTATGACGCAACATACATAGGTTGCTCTTATATATAAACATTAATTACTGGTAATTGTCGCACAAATAATAACAGGGGCAGCATATAAACGCAATTATTGGTCAGTGTAATTTACAAAAGTAATAAATAATTAGAAAAGATTAATTATTCTGAGGGAATATATTTCTCTATATTTTCAGAAAGCTATATATATATATATATATTATATTCTCGACGTCAAACATATATATGTATATATACATATATATATAATTTACTTTTATTAATAATACACTAGAAATACTACAATTAAATATTTAATTATAATATTCGTATAATAATTATTCATAGTTCCAAATGATTGTTACAACGTAACAAAGATGTAAAGAGTATTAAGCGTTTGATGAGATTGTAAGTACGTAAAAAGCAGATTTTTCTTTGAACTCGATAGAATAATCCACAATTAATCCTGACGATTAATGAACACAGTTGGCAGAGATTCGTTAATCTTCCTCATCGCAAAGCTCTGCCCTAGTTTCGTATGTATTATATACTAAAACTTTATTGATCAAATACAATATCTTAGTCTTTTACAATATTTTTGCTTATGAATTTCAATATTTAAAAACGCATTTACTTAAAATGTCAATAATTTCATTAATCGAAAATTATGAAAATTGATGGAAAGCTATATAACCAGAGAATAGAATTGATGTCCACGGTATTCTGTCCGCGTCTGTTGCAGCGGCTCTGTCCTAATTAATTGCTATAATTTCTGCACGTCTCTCGTGCATGGTTTACAACTTGCATGTGATGATTGTTGTTTAGCCAGTCGATGTATCCATTTCTAATCAAAGCTATCATTAGAATATCATTTATTTCATACATTAGACTCAAGTTTACTAAATTATTTACTTCAATTAATTGCATGTCTATTAAATCTGACATATATGTATAGATCTAATTGATGCTCTCCTTTGATGTCAATGACCAAATATAATTGGAATATATAATTTTACAGCTATAATAAAACACATGAAATGGCTTTGATATATAAATACAAAATTTAGGTATAAAATGTGCTAATAAGAGTTAGATGTAGAAATTGGAGTAACAAACTTGTTTAACAAACTGTTTTAAAATCTTTATTATTTAATTTGAACGTTTTGATTCTTCCTTTGGATTATCTTTAACAAATTAACAAAAAAATTCGCGTGTCCTGATCCACATCTCTGTTTCACGTCCTTGATAAGTCCTTAAAGTGATCGAAAAGAACGCATGATTTTTTTTTGTTAATTGATTGATCTGCTGAAGATGGTCTAAAAGAAGTTCAACCGTTCAAATTCAAGAAGATTTGAAACAAGTTTGTTGCATTTAATTTTTGCGCCTGATTCTGTATCCATTTTCTATCTAAATTTTGTAATTTTAGATAATTTTTAATACGATATTTCGTATATAATTTATAGCACATAATTAATCGTGTCATTTCGCTTCGTTCAATTTTTATTTCTATTTCAACATCGTTTAAAGAATATTCGTAAATAATACGATTCGCTATTTGTAGGAATCTTTTCTAAGTAGAGATTCGTCTTCTTTGCTGTCGAGAAATGCTGTTTCGAGATTACCTAAAGCAATATAGTTTGCTTCACGCTATCGAATAGATTAACGAGGCCATAATTACCGCGGATAATGGGCGACAGTTAATGAAGGAGGATGAAGGCGATTAAATAAAGTTTAAGACTCTACGATTAAGATACGATGGCGATGGGAGGCGTGCACGCGCTTCGAACACGGACGTGCCATTTGATAAACGTCACGAATTATACTGGTAGTGAGGGATTCACTATCATATAATTACCTGAAGATGGTAGACGTGATTGGGGAAAAGCCGTTAACCATCTGAATCTTATTTGTTTGCTCATTCGCAGTATCTTGACAAGTAACGTTTATAGCTCTAGCGTTTTACCGCTCCGCGCGCTTAAACGAACGAATCTCAAGTGTGTCAGAACGAATCTCAAGTTGTCACATATATAAATCGATGATCAGGAAAAATTTGAACCTTGACTTCACGGAATTGGAAAATCTCAGTTGATATAGGTATGTAAGGATAAACCCTGTAGGATAAGTTTAGATATTACATAGGGGAAACGCGAAAGAAACGGTGCGTGAATTTTTATTTTAATAACTTTTTTTCATTTAAATAACTTTTTAAATAAGGTAACCATGTTTGCATGTGATTTTTATTATAAAAATAACATGTGTGCATTATTATAGAAATATAACACACTAAGAATCTCACCATTAGCGCTAAAGCTTTGTGCAAGCAAGTGACGAGTTTGCTGTAGATTAGACTCGATGGCGGCTTTCAATCAATATTTATTAATGATAGAGAGCTTAGCAAGAAAACCACATGAACTTTCTTGATTACATGATATAAGCTCAAATTGATTATTAAAGGTCAGATACGAGAGTTTAGTTCTCCATCTTTCGTTATCTTTAACGAATGATTGTTTTAAAAGATATAAAGTTTAAATGACAAAATTACAAATTTATAACAAAATGTTACTTTAAATTGTATTAATTTAATTAATGAGTTACGTTGTCTACTTTATTCGTAATAATATAAGAATTTTAGAAATTTTTTTATATGATTTATTAGTTTCGCTTAAGAAGAAAAATTATTCACATACATGCGCTGTACTGTAAATTCTTTTTGCATGTTATTCATAATTAGAAAGAAAAATTCATTATTTAATATATATTTATATATTAAATACGTATTATATATATGCATATAATAATATATAAAAAAATATATATACATTTTGTTATAAAAGTTTGCAGAAAGTATTTTTTACACGTGAAAGATCATATGTAAAAAATTTTTTCTAATTAGCTAATTTGATTGTGATGTAAATCTAATAATTAGTGTGCTTGAAAAGTTTGTTGGAAAGTCTGTTGAATAGAAATTATATTTGTTATAGTTTACATTATTTTAATAGAAGATACAATGCATACTAAATTACAATAATGACAATTGCTATGTAACTACCCAATATTTTTGCTTTATGTCATGCGTAGAATATTTCATCATTATCGTGCTGCCCGTAAGTCTCATCCAATAGAGTTACATAGTTGTGCGCGACGGTGACAGTAGAGTGAAAATGACAAGTGATGTGCCAGAGGCTAATTGAATTTCGCAATATAGGTATGAACGCATATGCAAGGTTGTCCTGATTTTCGCAGATTAGTACTCTTTGATACAGCGAATTTATTGCATAATTAATACACATAATATTGTTGATAATTGTGTAATCATCATTTAAATCCAGCAATATTTGCAACAATTGGAAATAATAAGATAATTACTGTTTAAATGATATGTCAAGAGAGAGAGTGGATTTTAAGCATTGTGTTAGTCTTATATGTAATTAGCACCTATACACGTA
Source organism: Nylanderia fulva (assembly GCF_048542155.1). NCBI lineage: Eukaryota > Metazoa > Arthropoda > Insecta > Hymenoptera > Formicidae > Nylanderia > Nylanderia fulva. The sequence continues at coordinate 1,734,782 of NW_028189518.1, forward strand.
ACTGGTGACGTTACGAATGACGTTCTAAAGAAAAATTCTTATGATTTTCCATTTAATTACAAGTTATGTTAATGACATAAATATCTATAACACATGCATTAATTTTCTTGTTCATTTAACAACACATTCCTTATTTTCATAATAATTGTCCAGTGCAAAGTACCGTGGTATTGAAGCTTTAAATATACAATCCATTTGAATACATTTAATTGTTTTAGCATCGACGGGCTATTCTGTAAATTATTTATCTTTTAACACATCTGATAACAAAATAAATAAATGAGATTAATTTAAAAATATAAAGTAAAAGGTATATATACCTTGTTTCTTTCATAGCCAATTGTACGCTTAATGCGCGCGGTCACGCACTAAATGCGCCTTCATTTACTTTTCTATAGATACATATATACATTTTCAATATTAATTGAATATACAAAAAATTAAACGAGTGTGCATACTAAGTGCGTTCAACCGAATTATTCGCTATTAAAAACCTCTAAACGAGAAACTGGCCCGAATATTCTCGTTTAAAATTAAATTCTTATATCCGTATATTTTGAGAAATTGTATTCGACAAATATTCGACAAATATTCGTACAAACAGCAGTCTTTCGTGCCTACGTTACAGATTTTCATCAAAGCCCATTTGCGCGATGTTACTCGACGTTTTGTCGATAAACTTGTTTTGCGTTACGTTATCGTGTGCATCTATTTGTATGTGACAGGATTTCAGTTCGATCGGCGCGTTATATATTCCAAACGACGTGCGCGATCGGAATGGAAATTGTATCAAGTGCGATTAAGGTGCGTGAAAGGAGCAAGGATACCCAATCCCAAGGACAGATTGCCTGTTAATGCTCTGACGATCGTGTATCTTACCGAATAGAAAATGGTTTTTGCATAATTCCGCTCGAATTAGGCATTTTGTTGACATATAAAACACTATCAAAAACATATCACAACTGACATTATAATATTTTAATGGCAATAAAGCAAGTAAAATATTCATATCTATATTTATAAAACAATGCTAATTCATCACAATTACGACATAATGCTACACATGCCGTTTCTACATTCACTGATTACCTTGAAATCGTTATTGGCTTTACGCAAATCACGGCTGATCATTATAGGAATAAATGTGAATATTCAGTTTCAGTTTTAATTTCCCAGTTCATAATCATTTACCGATATCTTTCAATGAAAATTGCGATTGAGATAACGAGGTCTATTAATTCAATCGATTTGAAATGTATATTGCAGATAAAAAAATATATATATATATTGAAGTTGAAATCTTGATAGCAAATCATAAAAAAATAAAACGAATATATTAAGATTTTTTACGAATAGACATAATAAAAATTAAGAGCGCGTATTATACATTATCTTTGTTTTTATGCTTCTCGAAAGACGATAATTTGCAATTTATCGGTTGGCGAAATCACGAAAGTATCGTACGCATTTTTGGAAGTGCTGTAGATACTATTAAATAATTGGGCATTAATTAAATTATGACGGTTGATGAAACCCAGGTGCCAAGACGATTCGTAAAAATGCCGACTCCGAATTTTGAGCCATCAGAACGATGGCGAATTATAAGGAATATTCTAGCGATCGGTTGCGCTTTTATGGTGAATTTTACTGCCTTTATGGGAGCCTCGAATTTACAGAGCTCTATCAATGCGAATCAATCGCTCGGTACATTTACTTTATCGGCAATTTACGGCAGTCTGCTCTTCAGCAACATTTTTCTACCCGCTCTCGTTATAAGGTAAGACACTTAGCTAATCTCATTTATATATTTTTCTTACATCTCTCTCTCTGTATTGTTTAATGCGATTTCGTATATCAAGTAAAAAAACGATATAATTTGACGAAATAACAGTTTGACATTTTTGATGCTGCGATAAATATTCCGCGTCTCAAACTAAAGGAGAGTTGTCTTCAAATCCGGTTCCTCTTACTCGTTATCGCGATAAAATAAATCAAGAATCCCGTTTTGATAAATATTATATGTCGGAAAAGAACCTTGGATCATAGACGATGACAGCTCAATATCTATAAGTGGGATACATAGAAGGGATTAATTTTGTACAGAATCCCACGCCACTAAACTTTATTATCCGTGGTCTTTACCTTGACCCAGAATTTTGTCGCACGCAACCGTGGGTTCCATCATTGATCAAGAATGAAATAAACTTGTATTTGCGTGAATAAAATTGGATACATTTTTCTAATCAAATCAACGTAACTTTAATATATCTGTTTATAATCCACTTTATTATTCATGATTGTCTTAAATACAGTCTGAAGATGTTATGTGATTATTTCATTGATTGAATAGAATTATAAAATTGTTTAAGATGATACTTAAGATAATCTCGAATATAAAAACGAACCACGAATATAAATCTTACTTCACTTTAACTATATTTTATTTGAAAAATAACCTAATTAATTAATATGAGTAAATAAGTAAATACCCAAACAACATCACGTCTAAAACGGAACATAAAACGTCTTAAAGACATTTTTTAATATGATGTCTAAAAGACATTTTAATGTCCCGATTTTAGACATTTTGTTTTTTGGATAGATTTATATAATTCTTTATTTTAGTTGGTTAGGATGCAAGTGGACGATGTGTGTTTCCATATTGACTTATATGCCTTTCATAGCTGCTCAATTTTATCCACAATTTTATACGATGATTCCCGCCGGATTATCGGTTGGATTAGGCGGAGGGCCACTTTGGTGCGCAAAATGTACATATTTAACTATAGCAGCCGAAGCCTACTCAACTGTCTCAGATATAGCTACAAATGTTCTTGTCACACGATTCTTCGGCCTCTTTTTCATGTTCTATCAAATGGCACAAGTGTGGGGAAATCTTATTTCTTCAGCAGGTGGGTTGTGTTATTGCGAATATATGCGGCATATGTGATGATCAACTTTATACCCCAGGGATTAAACGTGCCGAGAAAAATATTTGCATATAAATTAAACTTATCTTCGACTCAGACGATATTTTGCTTACAAATGTCAATTTTAATGACGTGGTGTGGTGTTGTAAGAATGAATTGATAGTCGCTGCAATAATGTACTTCATAATATATGTAAAACAGAAGCATTGTTGTTAGAAACACGAACTCGTCGTATAAATTTATTGCCGACAATATAAAATATTCAAAGACTCACGAGTATCTTGTAATTCAACTTATTGGTTACTTTAATTGTATTTTCGCGTATATAATGCGGTTATAAATATACTTGATTTCTCTGGTCACTTTATACAGAATAAAAAAAGTTATGATTATTGTATAGTAATTCTTCCAACATATTATATTTTCATAATTTGTTTATTAAGTAATGTAAAAAACTTGATGAGAGATCTCTTTCTAAGATAAGAATTATTTAAATTATAATTTTGAATTATAATTTAATAGAGTATTTAAATTATATTTAACTTAAATTAGAGCATTTAAATAATAATTTTGAATTATAATTTAATAGAGTATTTAAATTATATTTAACTTAAATTAGAGCATTTAAATTATAATTGCTTAATCTATTGTCTAAATTAAAACGCAATAATAAACAATCGTTAGCCAAAATCATGAATCAGAATGAAATAATGCAACAGCTTGCAATTTATGCGATTCTCGCGGAAGTGCATATGAATGCATCGCTGTTGAGCCATAAAAACGCGAACGCTGATGAAAATGAAATTAAGTGTTGCTGTTGATGTGATCAGAAGAATATAAACTAACGAGTTGAAGTTATATGTATACATTATAACAAGATATTGTTGTTTGAATATTCTAATGATTATATTTAAATTCTATTAGAATTGAAGAGTAAGTATGCTTACTCTATAAAACGACATAATATTTATAGCGTGTCTTATCCTACGTGTTATTATATATTTCATAATTTTTAACGCATTTACAAATTCGACAAATTTACCTTTTTTACAAGAAAATTTTATTATTATTAATAAAATCAATTAGTTTCATTTTTGCATATAACTTTTTTTACAGTTCTTTCTTATGGTATCGAAACAGTTACCAGAAATGTAACTCTGAATAGTAGTATTGTGGCAAAAAAATGCGGTGCAAATTTCTGTGGAGTATCTGGTATGGAAGAGGAAAATCCGAATCTGCAGCGACCTCCTGTAGAACGAATATATCTAATTTCTGGAATTTACTTAGGCTGTATGATATTAGCTTGTTTAATAATTGCATTTGGTGTTGATTCTTTATCCAGGTATATTCTGTGTTTATATTTTGCTCATCATCCATCTTCATCAAATATAGCAAAACATCGTATTTATATAACAAAATTTACAGGATATTACATAAGAGTTTCTTGACGCTGTAATTTATACTTTATAGATACGATAGAAGCAGAGCTCGTTCAGTGAAAGGAAAGTCTGGATTCAAGCTTCTGGCCGTGACATTAAAGTTGTTGAGAGAGAAGAACCAACTTTTAATATTGCCGATAATATTATTTATCGGAGCTGAGCAGGCATTTTTATTTGCCGATTACAATGCAGTTAGTAAACTACGAGAATAAAGAAACATTTAAAATAAAATTTCTGCTCACGCTAGAAATAAAAGAAAAATCTTTTTTCTAAAAAAAAAAGAAAAAAAAGAAAATAATAAATAACGGTTTATATATTTATTACAGTCATTCGTTTCTTGCGCTTGGGGAATTAGCAACATCGGTTACGTGATGATATGTTTTGGTGTCACAAACGCTATAGCCGCACTCGCCACGGGATCTATTGTGAAATTGACCGGAAGAAAGCCTGTAATGTTCTTCGCTTTTTGTTTGCACTTGAGTCTCTTAATTTTTATATTACGATGGAAACCAACGCCAGAACAGGGCATTATCTTTTTCTTGGTGTCAGGTATATGGGGTGTGTGCGATTCAATCTGGCTGGTACAAGTTAACGGTGAGCGAGATGAATAAATTGCAATACAATATAAATGCCTCTTGATAAAATTTTGTGTTATTGCAGAATAGTTTTATATACTTAATATTAATGTATTATATATATTGTTGATAATTTCGAAATTGTTGTGTGATAATTAAATCGCATTTTCTAATTTAGTTGCTGCGTGTAAGTTTGTACCAACAGATGAACATTTCGTTCTCATCTGATGATACTGTACCAACAAGTAGTACACAGTCGAGTTTTATATAGATATTTCTATAAATTTTTCTTTAAAAAATGTTCTGTTAGTGAATATATTAATAATAGAGTTTAGTTATTAATTAATTTAGATAAAAAGACTGATTTTGGAAATTAACTTTCAGCCTTAAGCGGTATATTATTTCCTGGTCAAGAAGAAGCAGCTTTCTCCAATTTCCGCCTGTGGGAGTCCACTGGTTCAGTGATAACATATGTGTATAGCCCATATCTGTGTACCTTTACGAAACTATATCTCTTAATCGGAATATTGTGCGCTGGAATGGTCGGTTATGGCATTATCGAGTGGTCAAGTAAAGTAGATAGAGCTTCTGTTTCTGATGACAAGCCTGATTTTGAATTGGTTAATAGAGTTGATTAATAAATTTAGTTGATATAAAATTGATTAACACAGAGATTAAACGATAAAATATAAAAGCAATTTTAGCGTAGAGCAGGTATCTTTGTTTTCAGTCAATGACATTGTAGGAGATTTCTTGAAATTATTATTTTTTGATATATTATCATTAAAGTATCAAAATAGGAAAATTATAACGATATATATTTAAGGGAAAACTTAAAAAAAAATACGATTGAAATATTTTTTATTTATGACTTGTTTTTAATATTGATTTTTTATCAATAATAAGGTATAAGAAATAACTTGTAAAATCTACTACGTACCTGAAATTATATTAGAATAAGAAAAAAAGAATATTATTGTGAACTAAAACTGTGTTAAGGAGAAAAAATTCTACGTCTTTAAACAGTTATAGCTTAGAAATGCTTTTTCTCATTTCTCACAGTTATAGCTCAGATATGTTATATGCACATATGTTACAAAAATCGTGTACTTGTGACACTCGTCTGAAGTTATTTGTCTAAAACTCAAACGAAATTTTAATCGCGAAAAGCAATAGGTGCGACTTTTTATTATTTGTACCACAATATATGTTTTTATTTTATTTTTGTGGACACCTACTAAATTTTACACAGGTATTCGCTTAACAGCTAAGATTCTTGTCCTTCATTTAAATACGTAATTTAATGTTACATCGTGTGTGCCTAGGTGCTAACATTCAAGCTAGAGCTACGGCTGCTTAGTTTAATTGTATACTTATGTGCTTAATTGCCGACTGTGTGCTTATTTCGTTGCCAAAATCAATTGATTCCCGCCTTCAACGAAGACGGCTTACCGAGCTGCGTGATTTTCTTTCCATAGTAAGGTCGATCGATGTTCTCCGACAGTGGCAATGTCGAATCAATTGATCGGCGAGTCGTATTTTAGCATCGTTAAATTGCTGATTGTATCATGATTATTAGCTTAACTTTGCGTTCATCATATTTACAATTCAAATGTTCTGCAGTTCAGTTATATACTTTATAAAACGTAGTAGGAACTTTGGTTTCGCTGGGCAATGTTTCAGGAGCAGTTTCCTCATTGATTCGTGATTTTTTTTTTATTTTATTTTATAACTCGACATGGCTTTTTTCAGGAATGTTTATTTTTTTCTTTATTACTCGGTTATGTGACGTAGGGCTATCCGTTTTTATATTTTGTCTATTTTTTGAGTTTACGAAAATCATCACCAGATAAGACGAGCAAAAATTCAGCTGGAAACTGCTATAAAACATTTGCCCGTGGATCTATCTTCCTTAGAAATATGACATTCACGAATACAATTCACATGTTTTTTTGTAATACTCATGTTTATATTTTCATATGGATCTATTCGAATATTTCAATTTCACGAAGAAAATACACATGATTCTTAAACTGTTTTCGCGTTTTTATTTTTTATCACTACGGCGCGTCTTTTTTGACGCTCTGCTCTTTTTCACCTTTCTCTTTCTCTCTCGCTTTCTTCCCCTTTCATTCTTTCTCTTTCTCTCTTTCTCTTATAACAAAATTTAATAACCGGAATATTTCTGTACAAACATTTTCGCTTTTTTATCAAAACGGATAACATACACATCCCACCCCTGTAATAAAAATTTTGAATTTTGAGTTTTATTTCGTCGTACATCTTTCCGAACCCCCCACACTCGTGCCTTCTCCTTTCTCATTCTCTCTTTTACTCGTATAATACAATATTTTAGGAACAGATCACTTTGCTCATCTCAGGCTCTTAAAAGTAAAACCTTAAAATATGTTTTATTTTTAGAAATTTATTATTTTTTTAACCATGTAAATTTTCTTTGCTTGAATTCAGCTATTTTATAGCTATGATATAATAAAAGTTAATTATAATATTACAATGTGTATCGTAAATATGTACAGGCTACCCCCTTGCGCCCCTAGCTACGCATCATGTTAAAGATTTCACGATATTATCGTAGCGAATAGCCCATTATATAAAGAGGATGAAGTACATTTTATGCACAATCTTACCCATTAAATGTACTTGTCTGCTAAATATTAAGAAAACCATATCTTTATGGGCATCATTTAAATATCATTTTACGCGGAAATACGACTGCGGGTTGTCGATCGCTTGTTGCTAAATGACTGCGTCACAACATAATGCGTTCGTATGTAGCGACGCATGCAAATCAATCGTCTAATATAGTTATTATTATGCGTGAGGCGATTTTACATGGCCATGTTTATTTAGGTATTTATTTATTTATGATTATGATTTTTTCTTTGTTGAAAGGGACACAGTAATAATGCATCAATAATTCTTCGATTTCGAAATTACGCATCTGTAATATTTGTCGCAATATATATATATATATATATATATATATATATATATATATATAAAATAATCTACACTCGCGAACAAATATATACGAATATTACTTGACCGCCTTCCAACTTTTCCTTCTGTCGCGCGACGCTGTATTAAATACGCTTTACAAAAATCAAGATAGAAATATGAAATAACGCGCGCAGAAGCGTTTTCTCGTAATCGAAGAATTATATCGTTCGTCGAATATCCCGCAGATCGGAATCGAGCTCTAGTAAAATCGAAGTTTTCCGAGCTTCATCGTTATTCAGCGAATAAGCGGATCGCGCATATATGTATAGGAACGAAGGATGCGTGCTCGTTTAACACGTATACGTCTTATATGGCAGATTATTACGGACTAGTTTTGCAGAAACTCGAATCTCGTCTGTCCCCCTAAACCGTCTCTCTTTTCCTACAGGACTAACAAATACAGCTTCAGGAGCGGCGTGTGGTATATAATCGTTTAATAGCATACTTTCAAAGACGTTATTGCGTTATTTAGTCACTAAAGGAATTTCATTGATTTTTCTAGATACACGTGTAATTTACAGATCTCGCGCGCATTAAAAACTTTTCACCGAAATTATAACATGTAGAAATATTATCATTGCTCGTTTTAATTGTGTATGTATATAAGGGATTTGATATATTATATAATCAATAGAGAGAGAAAGAGAGAGGTGATGAGATTTGATATTTTTATTATTTAATAAGCGATATTTTTATTTACCCAACTCAACGAGCGACAACGATATTTCAAGACCGGAATGTAATTAATTTCCTCGGTTCGGTACATAAATTCAGTTACAGTTCTTATTGCGCGCAAAAGATTTACCACCCATCGAGTGTTTCGATTTTGAGTGCATTCTCGATTGTTACGCCATTTGATTATGTATCGATTGCACGTAGAGATGTTAAAACGTTCGCCGCTTCATTCTCGTAAATAACCGTTTTGAAGGTATAATTAAATTTTTATTAATTATTATCTCTGTGCGACGACTTACATACCTTTCCGCCCGGTTTTGGTGGATTATATTTCGCGAGAAACGTACGCGTGTGTCCCGACGTGTCACACTCAAGCAATTAATTGATTAAGACGTATTGGAAGCAGTTTCTCTATCGTTGCTCGATAAATTTTTTCATCGTAATTTTGATCGTCAGAAGAATCTACGTTCGTCGGTTCGTTGATGCTTACCAATTGCCAATAACCCGTTCGTTCGAAACACGAAACTGGATCAGTGTGTGTTCTCTGCTAGATATATATCTATGAAAATTGGAAGCGCGCGACGGATTGGTACCAAATGAGAGACAACGATTTTAGATTATCAGTTTTCGATATTCGACTCATGTATACATCACATATTCGTAGATTAAAGCTATTTACATATAGATGTCGTATACACCTGCGATCACAATATTCGAAGGACCTCGCCTCGATCTAGAACGATCTTTCCGTGTGTCGGATTTTCGAAATTTCATAACTGCGGTATTTCTTCTGCGGGTTTATATATATGAATACCTTTTTCCTTTGCTGTTCCGTAATGAATCACAGAAAAGTCGTTCTCTCACGCGCGATTCAATTTATTTATATATTACTAGAAGAAACGCGAGATTTGAAAAAGTTCACGGAACGTGTTCCTCATCGCTCGCTTCAGCTTGAAGCTTGTCTCAAATGTTGCTCGGTTGATCGGTAGATGTAGTCCTTCCCTATACGACGCCCTTCGACATCATCCTCACCGTGTTCTTCAAAGCTTGCCTCTTATTGCAGAACCAGATTCTTATCACCTCCCTATCGTATCCTAGTCGATGCGCTAGAGTCGTGATTTCATTACCTGTAAAGGACAAGAATCGAAACTTTCAATGCGTTCAAGTATATAAGATGGGTTTGAAACAGAATTTCGCGACAAGAAAAAGTTTCTTTTTAATACGAAAAAATTTAATAATAGTAGAGATAAATGAAGAATGTGCGAAACTAACCGGTGGGATGAGTGTTTCTGTCAAAGTGTGCGTTCAGCAGTTCCAAAGCTTGAGGGGTGAAGGAGGTCCGTCGTTTTCGCTTCTTGCTCGGTTCTACCCCGATGAAGTCCGTCAGATGATTAACGCCGCTCTTGTACCTGGAATCAGATGCACTACTCTTGCTCAAATTCGGAAGATTGCATCGTCGACATTGCTACATGTTAACGTTATCATTTATGATTAATTTTGCGTTTCCCGTTTTGCGATTATATTATATATGTATACATATATATATATATATATATAGTCGCGAAATAGGATCCTGTGTTTAAAGGTCTGAGTTAATCACCACGTTTTTACAATAATTAATTACATGCATCTATACATTGAGTTCAGCATTGCTCCTGCGGTTTGTTGAAATATTGTTATAAGTAAATCAAATGTGAAAAACATAATTCTGTTTACCATTTTGCATACTCGTAATTACATTAACGCGAAACAGGATACTGATTAAAAAAAAACAAAAAAAGAAATCGCCAACGTCATGATATTCGAACATGTTCGGTCGCAAATATCCCGTCCAGTATTGGATTTTTCTCCTGGTGTAACAGCTCGGTTGATTCACGAGCCGAACTTAGTCCATGTATCGCGAAACAGACCTTGCGACGGTCGGTGTCGACACGAATAAAATTAGCAATCGAAGAGAGTCGCGGCGTTTTTCAAACTTCAATTTCTATTTTATTCATTGTACAATGAGCTCATTAAATCTCGGATAGTTTCTGCGTTCAAATCGATATATAGTATATATATTCGCGTTATTTCTCAATTATTTTCTGATGGTTAATTAAAATGGTTAATTAAACTAATGTACGTTATCTTTTAATGATTTTATAATAATTATTGAATTTATCATTATATAATCTGCCGTTGCGAAATTCGTTGTTATACTTCTCACGATATATTACTCCAGTTGCGAACAAATAAGTTGAAAGAAATTTATAAATTTCCGATCTCGAGAGTCTTGGATCGAGAATATGCAAACTTTTTTGGCGTCGTGCGACCGGTCGACGTAATTTCATTCGACGAATAGTATTATCGGGTACAGCGCGACATGGAAAAAGCTCGCGGTCGCGACAGTAAACAGGAGAACTTCCGTTGGGACTCCCGGGTGAGCGATGAGAAGCGGTTCGGGACGGAGGCTGCGGGAACAAAGAGAGACAAAATGAGAGAGGGAGAGAAAGAGAGAGAGAGAGCTCGACGTGCTGATACGGTCATAGGTACGGTTGCAGTACCCCGGCTCAAAATTTATGTTTTTAATTTAACTCCGAATGACCAACTGTCGACTCGAAAAAAAGTACACGGCGAGACATTAGCATCGCGCGGTAATATTTCGTCGAATTCGCGAAAACAATATGCTAATGGAGAAGTCGGTGTGAGAGCGCGAAGAACCGACGCGACCGACGAACCGATTCGACGGGGTTGGGATGTTACATCGTTGGTATGCGACTGTATATACCGATGAATGCAATGGAGAGAAACGCCGAGTGCAAGAAGAGGGAGAGGAGAAAGACGAAGAAAGAGATGAAAATAAATGAGTTAATACGTAAAAGACGCGAAGAAGGAGAGAGAAAGAAAGGCTGCGAAGGGAAGCTGCGGGTAAACTTCTGCGTGGGTGTACAAAGTATTGTTACATATATATATAGGTGTAAGAGAGGAATATATAATCTCCGAGGAGAGGTTTAGACGAACGATGAGAGAAGGAAGGAAGAAGACGAGAACAGAGGGAAGGTGGTAGAAGCTGCGAGTGTGAAAGGAATGACAGAGAGAAAGAGAGAGAGAGAGAAAGGAAGGGAACGTCGCGTTGCGCTGCCGCGGATAAGAGCGAGGTGACGGCGGTAAGGGAGTGGGGTAGAGGGACGCAGGGGAAGAGGTACATCAGAAACCTGATTTTAATTAGTCCACAGTTTAATTACTCGGCAGATAAATCGTGCACGTGCACCGCATAAACTAGCCGCTTTCATTTTTCCCGGACGCGGCCGGCGCACGGTCGACGCTTAGTTCTACGCCGTGCGAATGCAGGATGGGTCATTGTTGTTGCCGGTTTTCCCCGTGAAAAGAGAAACGATGCGTACAGCCGTCGCGTCGCCACTTCCGTCATCGAATCATTCGATTATACCGCGCTGCGCTTTTTCCGCGGATCTTTCCTCCGCGGATCGAAGCGTAATGATTTTATCGTTGCTTCAAGCAACACGCTTTTGTGCGAATAAACACGAACTGTTTGATAGCAAACTGCTGCTGTTTCTTTCGTCTCCGTCGATTTATGCTTGTAGTTACAAATGTAGAAATTATGAGAACATCGATCCGTATGTTTGCATTAATATCGTTTATATTTAGTGCTAAATGGGGTCGCTCAATTTTAAATTATATTTACTTTTTATAATCTCATAATATAAATACGCAGAATTTTTCGCATTAAAAATTATCGTATTTAAATGGAAAATTAAATAGGAATCACATGGAAATGTCCAATATTTTTTAAGTAAGATTGCATATAATTAAGCAATAATCATGGGAATAAAAATCAGAAAAAATATGCAATAATAATAATAATATAATCACCTAACTTGTGTATATGATAATTTAATTTCCAATTTAATTTCAGAAAAGTTATAAGCTATAAAAGCGGAGAAAAATGCATCAGCACTCAGATTGCATGATGTCAAAACTGCATCGCGATGCTTTTCCAGCCGTGACGCGGCTACATGGACTCCTGATTAGCTCGCGGCTAAATAAAGTTCATTAGATTTTATATATCGGCTCGTAAAATTTACACCTCATGAAAATACCGAGTCCGAGATTCTTAAGCATTAAGGATCGGCGGATCTCTCGCGACACGGAGCGAAAACCATCGTGGCCGCATTTGCCGCGTAGTTGCCTGTAGCTGAATCGCGCAGCATCTCGTAACGGTTTCTTCCATTCTAATTAACATTCCGCGTATTTATTAGACGCAGATCCGCAATTAATCAGGTGAATTCAATTAGCGAATTACCAATTAGCACGTACACGTTCGCACGCTCTCGTGCAGACGCGAAGTCGAGGTCGCATCGGACGATTGCGAAATAATCATGTATCACAAATACAACATTAGGACTTGACTCGTAATCGAGAGAATTCCGCGTGTCTAGAGAGAATAGCAGAGCGAGATACTCGGTTATTTAAATTTAAATTAATTACGGCGCGTTTATATGGAAAATAAAAAGAGATCGTTGCATTTATTATTTTATATGTCGAAGAAAAAGAAACTTCTCACGATGTGTGTTCGCGATGTAATAATTCTTATTAATACAAAATATTGTAGTGGTATTACTCACCTCTCTTCTGCCTCCTTCATCCACCTTTCGAGGACCGGCTTAATTTTCTGCGCGCTTTTCGGCGTAATGTCCAGCTTTTCGAATCTAAAGCCAAGAATAAGGCTTGATCCATCTTCTTAGATTTCAATTTCTCGGGAAATTGAGAAAAAATAATGGAAGGAAATGGATGTGCGTATCGAGAGACAAGATGACAAAGACGTAAAATGATGAAATCTTCAACTTCGTACATAATACAATATATATAATAAAATATGTAATTTGTTTTTTTTTATATTTTCTCTTGTTAGCGTATATTTACTTCTCGGCCTTACGTCTTTGTCCCACTAAAGGAGCACTAAGAAACATGCATTGATTCAATAACAGGACATTGACAATGCGTGCATGCTTTAAGGTTTGGTGATGCCGTGTATGATGTTGCCAACGCGCTACGCAAACGCTTCTCTCTCGCGCGGGCGAAAGTTCGAGTCTCTCGGACTTTGATCGTGAAGAAATCCAGAGCTTTTATAGACTCGACGAACGTTAAAAATTGCGAGAGTCCTTCGACTTTGTTCTATTCTTTTATTCTTAGCGCGTTGGCGACATCATGCCCAAGTTTGCCAATGCCCTGGCTCGAAGAAAGTTAATTTTAGAAGTGCTCCTTTTCGCGCATCTCTTTTCCGAACGGAATTAGAAATTAGTGAGAGTGCTTGTGCAGCTATACCCAAATACGCCTGCCGATTCTAAAGCAGGAGAAGACCGCGAAATCGGATGAGCGCAAATGACGAAGAGAGAAGAGAGAATTAGATTATATCTTGTATCTGATTTTTATGCGTCGTTGACATTAACGATTGATTGATCGATTATAGTTCTCTTTCTCTCTTTTTAAAGCTCCTTCTCCCGACCGTCGGAAGATACGTTCTCAATTTTCCATCGTTGGGTATAACTGCGATTTCTTAAAGGATTTTCGAGTTTTTAGATTTTTAGGTAAATTAAGTAGCGCAATGAGGGGTGAACGTACGTAGCTTGCTGCTGAGAGGCAATCTGCGAGGCAGCGTACATCTGGGTAGCCAGGGCACTGGGGAACAATCACCAATGCTTATGTTAGTTGATTTACGATAAGAATTTTTTAAAAGGTATAAACTTTTTTCTCTCTGCTCGTTACCGGCATCACCACGGTGGTTCCCATTCGCATTTCGAATCGACACGCTCGATCGACGAAGAAGGTAAATAGTATAAGTCTGGAAAGCCCATATTCATAAACATTTATTACCCGTTATACGTTCACTATGAACGTATAATAATTTTGTGAAATTTCTCTACGGATATCTTTAAATTAACGTAATTTCTAATTATTGATAGTATCAAACATTAGATCTACATTTAAGCTGCAGCATAAATCAGGAACCATCGTGGTGTATGCTGGTATAAATAAGTTTATCTTGCACCTCCAAATTAAATAATGTACCTGCGAAAGCTGCATCGAAAATTTTCTAGTCTTTGAACGAATTTCAAACGTTGCGATAAATTAGACGCGAATAGCAATTTTGTTTAATATTATCACACGAGGATGAGGAAACAAAAGTATAAAACTGTTTCGCGAGCCTTATATTCGGGCGTTTATTCCTAATGAAAGATACTATTATAAAACGAACGGATCACTATTTCTCTTTTTGCTACTCCGTGAACTAATTCCAACCCTTTCTACGCCATTTCCAGTGACCTGGCACACTGTCGTTTTACATTCTACCATATTATTGAATTCTCATTAGCGACGTCCGTTTCGACGAACGCGAGGAGGACGACGCAACGAAAACTAACCTGCATATGGCACTTTGGCTGTATGCGGGTCCTTCGGTGACGCTCAGGGCCTGCCCGACCTGGGTCTGTGTCAGACCCAGCGATAGTCTACGCAGCTTAAAGACTTTCGCGAACTCCTTGATCTCGTCCAAATTGATCCCATCGACCACATTGTTAGTGGCTTCATTGATCGTTGGTTGGTCTGTAATGAAAGTTCATATAACGCTCTACTCTGATTTTTTTTAATAAAAAAAAATAAATAAATCACGATTTACTGGTTTTTAATTTTTTAGCAAAGAAAAATTAAGTCTAATTTTATGCTGAATAAATTCCAAATATAAATTAGCAAGAGTTTCTTATTCAGTATTTTAAATTTTTTACTAGTAATTTTATCGTTTATTGAATATTCTTATTTTTTTATAACAATTGTTTAAACGAATTCTTGATTGTATGAATCACCTCATAAGTTAGTCGCAGATAGGATACCGAGCCAATTGTAAACGAGATGAAATATTCGTGGTTCAAGGGTTAATGCGATAAACATTCTTGCGTCACGCGTGTGATCAGTTTTATGATTCTAATGGTGCATTTTGAGCACAAGCCAGGGATTCATTGCTAGTCATTCGAGCACACATTTCAATCGATTCATCGGAACGTACCGAAGCTCTTATGAGACGGCTAATGACATCAAGCAGCTTCGTTACAGCAGTTCAAGCTGTAACGATTTCTCTCGTAAATCTGTCACCCCGAATGTATACGCATGCAATAGAAATGCCCGTAATCTCGACCAGTCTGCCTGGTTTCTGCACCGCGCGAAACTGCAAATCCTTCTTCTGGCACGATATTTCTGTGATCATTAATTTTCGATCGAGGCCCCATAAGTACTTTGCACGTTTCAAACAAAAAGTTGCGAATGCATTAGATTCGATTATAACACAAAATTTTTGCAACTAATCGCGCTTATTAATTAATTTATTCCAAGTAGTATACGAGTTGCAAATTGCATTAAATTAAATATAATTCTTGATATATATATATATATATATATATATATATATATATATATATTATAATGACTAAAGTTTAATTACTTACAAATTCATGTAATAAAAACTTGAAATATATTAATTATACAACACAGTAGAAATTATATAAGATCATATTTTTTTGTAATTGTAGTATTGCTTCCTGTTTTCTATGCGAATCACTGAAATATTATCGGAGAATGGTTAGTAAAGGCAAATATTTATGAAGTTTTGCTCCCATCTAACACCAGCAATTGAGAATCGTTAGCTTCACGCGTTGAATGATTATTCCACCGCGTCAGAATGACGAAGTGCCAGTCTACGCGATGATTGTAAGTTATTAAAATTATTGTCAGCCAACACGAGGTTACGCGCGCTGCTGGAATCTTTATGGCTTCCTAGAAGGCAGTAAGCAGCGAACTAATGCACCGTAATGAGTGTTATATGATATTCTATTACAGTTATCAAACGATCGATGCCCGTTCGAAATACTATTTGCCAGCTACAGAAACGCGCATTTAAATATTAAATCGCGTCTTGTGCGACGGCAGTTTTTACCGTATTGTTGAAGAGAAGTATTTGAACAATCGCGGTAAAATTGAAAAATAGTATGCGTGCACGCTTCAATTATCAGAAATATACGTTTGCGAATTTATATACAATCACACGTAGCCGCGATTAACGTCCCTGTCAAAGATATCAGTTAGAATGTGACAACTTGGCAAGATAAAGATAAGAAACGCGTTTGCATGTGGTAATTGCTTCTTTAAGTGAGATCATTATGCATGCAATTACTTGTCGACATTAGCAACTGTGCTTCTCTATATAGGCAAGATGATTGCGAATATAGGAAGACGATGTCCTCTGCAAAAGTTGTAATTAAAAGCTGTCAAGAAATAACAACACGGTTACCCTCGGGGCCTCGATTATCATTTTCACGCGCATGTTGATGTGTCATTTTAAACGCACTGCCAAGTAAACCGCACAGATCATTTTGACTTTCGACCCCCCCCCCCCCACCGATTAATAGTTATTGCGCGAAAAAGAAATAAGCTGTATCTCTTACTCGGTGAATCGTTCAGGAGATCATCCTCCTCTTCCTTCGGGCTATGCATATTGCTCGGGGAAGCTTTTAGTCCGACACCGCCTGGTCCATGCGTTGTCGTGATGGTAATCTCGCCGTTGCTGGCGGCCAATCTGTTCAAGGCGGATGCGGCGGACACGACAGATTCGTTCAAAGGCGACGACTGCTCCGGTCGTTCCCTGTGATGTTTTTCCGTTGGCTGTGAACAATACAGTAGTAGCGGACAGATTAGCGGGGACTCTACCGCGAAGACATGACAATGCTCCTCTTCCGCGCCAATTATGCACTTAATAATGAGACGGAACCGCTCGGATCGGGACACTTTAGAGTCTAATTAGCGGAAGGAATGCCGCCAGTACTGACGGAATACTTTCTTAACAAGATCGCTCAATATCGAGAATTATTCAAGTTGCTCCGCTGATCTCGCCGTTGAGTCTTCTCCGTATCACGGAAATTGTGTATATTCGATTGTTCGAGTACGTCATGCGATTCGATAAAAATCAATTTGCATTGTTGAAAAAATTTGGAAAAGAGAAATCAGCAAAGATATCTTTTTCAATTCCTACACA
The DNA here is from genome assembly GCF_048542155.1 of Nylanderia fulva. Lineage (NCBI taxonomy): Eukaryota > Metazoa > Arthropoda > Insecta > Hymenoptera > Formicidae > Nylanderia > Nylanderia fulva. The sequence continues at coordinate 1,752,498 of NW_028189518.1, forward strand.
ACATATTGTTTGTCGATGAAAGATTATAGATAAAATTAAGAGAATAACATATTAGACGATCGCTATTGAGATAAAGCACGAAATACATGATAGTTACGGTTTTCGTAAAAAGCAATATTTTCTTTTACAATAGGCTTCATATTTTTGTGATATCACGTAGAAGTATAGATAGTTGAAACCGTAACAAGTAATGATGGACGTATCAATTTCATTCTGTGTAGTATGACATGAAAGATTATATTTTATATCTACAAGAACAGTTATCTAAATATATATATATATAAATATATAATACATATATTATATATATTATATATAAAATTATATAATTATTTTTAAATTCAAAAAGTAATTATGAAATAATATTATATATTAAATATATATAAAATTAAAATAATAACATTAAAAATAAGTTATATTAATAATGTAGAATGATGTAGATCTTTTAAAATATTTTTTTTGCTTTCTTAAAAAGTTCTCGTAGTATTTTATACTAATTGTCTGCTACATATTTTCGAAAAATGATAGGCTTCTTTGTGGCCAGTCGTACATACTGTGTAATGATTCATATGCGAGGTGTGTCGGTGGCTGTGCTGTTGAGGCGATGTCGTTAGAAGTGGTTGCTGAGAAGCCTGAACGGCCTGTACAGCCTGCGCCGCTTGCGCCTGTGCCGCTTGGGCAGCCTGGAGCAGTTGCTGAGGCTGCATCGCGTTCAGAAGTTGTTGGCTTGCCGAGCTATTGCTCAGAAGATGCGGCAAAGCAGCAGGGTTCAGTCCTAATCCTGATGCCAGGCTGGGGCTCGTGGGAACTGATAAAAGGACAAGCAAACGCACACATAGTACGATATCCGATGCTACGTTAATCACAGAATAGGCACAATACACAGCCATAATACATATATCTTGACATGTCTAAGCATTTGACGAGACATTACAATGTCGTCAAAACATTTATATTATAATTTAATAAGGAAAAATTTATATATAGAAATTTAAAATTAGAGCAATTTTAATAAAAAGATAAAAAAATTTAATTTTGAACATTTATATTTTTGAAAATATCATTAAATTCAGATATTTTAAAAATTATTTATACGTATTAAGTATATTATTCTTCAATTCTATATAATATGATATATTGGAAACAATTATTTATTAATTGAAAAATTATTAGCAAACAAGAGAACAATTATACATATATATATATTAATATTCTGATAAAAATATATAATATTTTAATAATAAACGTTTTAAAACAATATATTAACTCACCATTGCTCGTAGGCGTATTAAGCATATTCTGTGGTTGAGCTAGAGACTGAAGATTCGCCAGTGTCGTAGAAACTACTTGTCCATTACTGAGCGCCAAATTTACCATTTGATTATTCGTGACGTGACTGACTGGTATGGTCAAAATGGTTTGCGTAGCGATCCCTGGGGAATAGGAAATATTTTTTATATTAAATGACATGCTAATATCGATGGAATATTACAAGTGAGAAAGGATAATTAATTTATGATATCCTTCGAAAGTGCTGTATAATCGTATCTCGAATCAATAGATACTTCATTTTCATTATGAACATAGTCCACGCGTCGTTGATCCAGGATGGGTGGTAAAGTTATCAGAGTCTCATAGAGGGATTATTAGGCAACCCATAGGGCAGGTAACCTCGCAGGCTAGCGTAGTTGGCAAACTATTATCGTCATCTTAATAGTGGGTACAGGTACTGGCACTGGACTGCGCTGCGAGAAGGACGCCTAATCATACTTAGAATAGTTTCGGGATTACCTCCAGCTCCGCTAATCTGATTACCCTGTACACGCGCTTAATATGATTACTGATCATGAGTACGTACCCGTGTTGCCACCTACAGCTAAGCTAAGCAAATCCCGTATTCCGAACAGCCATAAAAGTTTCACGTTCTGAGGTAAGGTCAACCGACAATCCTATTAACGTGCAGTTCAAACGTTGCCGAACGATAACGCGCCGTTAATACACCGTCAATAATGTACTGTCAACTCACATCTGATAAATCCGCGACGAGATTCGTAAAATATTTTATTTATCTTATCCGCGATAGCGATATAATAATTAGAGTTTACGTGTCTTATTATCTGTCAAAGGACGAAGAATTGTTTAAAAGTCGAAAATTTTATATATAAATAATTTATATATATATATAATATATATCATTTCTAATTTATATTTCTAATTTATATCTAAAGAAAAAATTGGAGGATATTATTTTTATTCTTAATTCTATTTATATTCTTAACGATTAAAACGTGCATGAGATCTCTCTTGTGTTTTAATCCTCGCCGGATCTTAATCGTTCATGCGCGACACGAATAAAATCTCGGGCGGCTGATATCACTTTAAATAAAGCCGGACATTCCTGCGCGGACAATAATTTCTATGAACGACAACCTATTGACCGCACTCTCGAGCACTCCTCGACTCATCCTCGCCGATACTCGATGTCTATCAGAGACCAATCGAGCGTTAGTCAGTTACCATCGATTGAGCCGAAAAGCAGTGCAAACATTATTTGCCGCCACGTAACTCGTCATTCTACCGCGGCCGGTCCATATCCACGAACTTCAATCCACTTAGGCGGAATCCCAAAGTTCTCCTTCTGCCTCTCATTCTCTACCTGTTCCGTACGCTCTATATCTCTATCTCTTTCTCTCTTCTCTCCTCTTTCCCTCCCTCTGTCTCTCCATTTGTCTCTGTCTTTCTCTTTCTCTCTCAATTGCCAGAATAGGAACCCAACTTGGTAGAAACGAAGTTAGCGCGGACCGCAATCGATATAATAGCGGTCGAATCCGCGGAGCTGCGATGTCCAGTGAGTGCTAGGGTTAGAAACAGGGAGGGGAGCGAAGGAGGAAAGGAGAAAGGGGAGGGAAGGACGAACCCGAGAAAGGAAGTAAAACGGGGTGGGATCCGTGGGGTTGGAGAGGGGTAGTGAGACGTTAATTATACATTGAAATTAGTTGCAGAGTTTGCCCTGTGCTCGCCGAGGCAGTCTAGGACCACTAAGTATGGACGACGGACCGGCCTTAGTCCGAGCTGGTCAGAGATAGTCGATATTATATTATATATCGGCACATCTTGATTGCACAACATTATGCGCCGGCACAGCGTCGGATTACTATGTGTTTCGCACAGCGAACGCGCCTTGATTTTACAAGCGGAAATTGTGTCGATAAAATTTTGAATAATTGAAATTATTATAATTTTCTAAATCTTACTCGCGACGACACAATCAAACTCAATATTACGACGAGATAAGATATACGATCAAAGGAAAGGTCAACTATATATATATATGTATATATACGGGAAATGATGAAAATGTATGCACGTGTTAGCGAAGCTTACCTTGTGAAGTGGGGATAAGAAGCTGAGCCCCTTGAATGCCCTGAACCAATTGACCGGACGTTAGGATGAATTGAGGCATTGCAACCGGTTGTGGTTGAGATAATAGCTGAGGTAACGTCGCCATTGGAGCCGAGCTAGGTGGCAGAAGGTGGGGAGCCGCTGTCGTACTCGAGGCTGTTGGTATCGTTCCACCTGGGAATGAAAATTAACAATTTCACCGCGTTAGATTACCTTTGTCATTTAATTCTCGCGCAATCCTCGATTCCGTGTTCCAACTTTAACCGTGCGAGTTTCTATATTCATTTTTAATTTCCATATCAAAAATTTCGATTAATTTATTATTATTTCTATCATTGCTTACCTGACGAGCTGACAGTCAGATTCAAAGGAGTATTGATTAACTGATTATTAGTCAATCCCGCCGTCATCCCTTGAAGACCAGCGGCCAATGACGCAACTTGTGGAAGATTTTGCAAATTCGCTAAGTTCTGGAGATTCTGAAGTGTCACCATACCGGCCACTATGCACAAAATTTTCGACAGTGAGAGCGCAATGTCGATATATCGAGAGAAAATCGATATATATATATAAAATTTTGAGGGAAAAAAGATATTTACTCGTTCCGTTTAGATGAGCTTGTGCAACCGCCGCACGTTTCGCTTGATGAAGATTTTCGGGTGATGGGCTCCGTCGTCTCTTTCGTGAATTCTTTATGTCATCTATCATCATTTGATGTTCGTGAAGCGCACCACCACCTGTCGCCGGTTCGGGACTTCCAGCGCTACTCCTATCGCTGTCCTGCAACAGAAATATAGATTCATTAATATATAATTAGAAATTAGATTGAAACTATATTACTTTTAATGTATAGGCAAACGTTATAAGAAGTGCTTCTAAATTGAATTCTACTGATAATTTATTATGCTGGATAATTGTGCTGGTAATATAATATTGTTTTAATTAATTAACTCTAATTAATATATCAATATACAGGTTATATTTTGCTGAAAAATCACACACTCTCTTGACCGTTTTTAGATAGTATGGATTGCATTTCCTCTCGCGTGAATTAATTAAATAGCCACGCAAAGATTTTAACACAAGCTAGCAATTTTTATTGCGGTGATTACATTTAACGCGAAAAACAGATTAATAATTATTTACAATTTATGTGATTGATATTTATTGAAATATATTATTTTAGTTTGACAAAAGCCAGAAGAAACAATGACACAAAGTGAAATATATGTGAAAGTAGATTAGTGAAAATAATTAGCGCGATACACAAACCAATGAGGCTTACGATGCTTCGGGGATCATTGTCGAATATCAATTTTCACTTATACATGGCAATGAAAATTGAGCTCGTCTGTATTATCTGCCGATATCGGTACTTGCCCATAAACATAATCCAGTAACGCGTGCAAAGTGATTTAGTTATTCACGCTCAATAACACATTTTTGAAATTAACTTGGTCATCGAACCGACCGCCCGATTTAATCAATACCAATTTGATGCAGCCGTGCGCGACATACGTTGCAATCGTGTGCAACTTCCAAAAATCTTTCAACGGCGCGAACGACCGTGAAAGATTATGCGCGAAGGCGAGAATTTACTTCTAGGGCGAAAAAAAATGTATTAATCACACGTTTTCTCGTCGCTTTCTGCTCTCGCGTGCCTGCAGATATATAATTCATGCATATTTACAGAATACCGGTGGAATAATTAACGAACGCCCGGCACATTAAGGCGTGCCGTGTATACGTATGTGTGCACGTATAGCCGAGGTTCTTAGAAGACAATCTAAATTATAATAAATCGATGGAGTATATATGCCGTAATGCTTTACCACCACGAGTGTATGTCGAGGATGGTGTGGTAGTGGTGGCTGTGCCGCGGAGAGTAATGTTACCGGTGCGGCCTCTTTGCATAATGGTATGGAAATATGCCGGAACGTGTATCGCCATAGTTGGATACAGATTAAGCGTTTTAGAGCTTCGACACTCGAGTAATTCGGGAAAAAGAGTTTCCGCGGATAACTGGATCCATGAATATATCCTGACTAAGCTTCTTCTCGGTGACTATCATCTTACTCTAGACGTATGATTGCTCTTACTATACATGCTTATGTGAATTTCAGAGACAAACTGTCACGCGTAAAGTCTACTAACAATAAGATAGGTTCGATGCAGCGCGATAAACGCGAATATCTTCTGCAAATCATCCTTTTTATTTATTTATTATTTATTTTGAAGAAAAAATCGTGAAACTGATGCGAGAATAACTGAGAACATAAAATAAAATACGCAGATATATCGTGTTAATTGCACACTGTCAAACAATCTCATTACATTCAGCTCGACTTTATATATAAAAAAAAAAAAAGATATCCTCTGGGTGTGCGGCTTGTAATCCCGGCTTGAATTTTCGTCAAAGTCGCACAATGGGCCGCGCGCATAGCTGGTCGAGGCATTTCATTGCATAAAAAATAGATAAAGCCTGGTCGATAGGTAACGAACGAAAATAGGAGGCGCGGCAGTTCAATTTTTTTTCCACGCAAATTCGTAAACGGCTATACCGCCAGTATAGCCACCCTATATTAAATGGACGAGACGAGGGGGATTAGTTGAATGCACAGGCTCAACCATTTTGCTTGTAAAAGTGCGCACGATATACAACCAGCCGTAGAAACATATGTTTACGGCTTTTCGATATTTCGCATAAATTAATCAGTGCTGCGGCATCGCAACGCACGATACAACGGCTTTTGTGTGAAATCATCGACTTTTCCTCAATTGAATGATTCTCTCCGTGGAAATATATATTTTTATTTTATCTATTAGAAATAGATATTTATGTAACTAATATACATTTTAATTAAGATATAAATGAAATCAGTTTCTTTATCGGGGATACGGTTTTCAGATTTCCAGAAATGTTGGATTTGGTATATTTCTGTATGATTTTTAATTACATATATACCATCTATAGATATACATAGTTACAAAGTAATGAAATAGATATAGCGATAATTCTATAATGTCGAGAAAATAAGTTATAATTTATAATTAGCATTTGATTTCTCGGTTCACGCCTCGGGACATTCAACGAGTCTCGACTTACTCAACCAAGTTGCACGAAAGGAGCGGTCGTGCCGCCCACGTCGTTGATCTCGCAGATCCTTTAAATTCCCTGGGAGAAATCGGTCGCGCAATCGGTAAAAAATCGTTATCCCACGTCCATATAGACTATCTCGCTAATGCGAAAAAGCGGGGCTGGATCTCCCTCGCTGCCGCGAGCAGCGGGACTAGCTGGTGAACGGCCAGTGTGGAAGGCACGAAAAAAATACATGATCAGAGTGAGATAGAGAGGATGAGAGGAGGGAGGGAAAGGGCGAACGAGCGTTCGGTTGGTCGTTGGAAATGCAACAATAAACATTACTTATCGGCGGGAGGGGAGGGTCTCTAACAATACGTATACGAGGAGAAGCGGCGCGGTAGCAAAGCGCAAGTTTTTTGCAATAAAGTCATTTCGAGCCGTTTGAGTTATGGGTAATTCCTGCGGAATGCCTGGGCCTGTGTGCGCTCGGAGCTAGCTGGTCCGAGTCCGGTCCATTGATTAGTATTAATGACTTAGCTGCACTCATTTCGCCCGAATAAAAGTAATTGGATTTGGCTTCGACCCCGCGCTGTGTAGTTTGGCGTCGACGGCGGCGTCGGGCGGCGTCGACGGCGGCGTCGGCGACGGCAGTGGCTGGCAGAACAAAACTCGGTGGGCGCGTGTAAAAATACATTAATATCTGTTTGCGCTTAATAAACGATAGCCGCGCTGACTTCAGACTAATGGCCGTATTCCGGAATCGGTAATACGCATTTTTATGTTTCTCTTTCTGATACGCGAGGCCGCGCCGCGTCCTGGTTCTATCCCATCTTCGGTTGCGTTTCTGGCTCTGGCGATCGATTTGTCGAGGCAGGCCACTGTTAGCGGTTTATGAAAATTGAACGATTTTTTTGGCAGGAGAAGGCTATAAACGCGAATTTTACTAGCTCGTGCTTCGAACGCCAGAAAGTACGCGAGAAATATTTAGCTGTTTTTCACAAATTTTCACGCGAATTGATTTTTTACCATATTAACCAACACATCAGTTAAGATTATGATGAAAAATATTAAACGCATGTTTGCCAAATTGAAGCTAGGAAATTTTTTTTATAAACATAGAATGTATATGCGCATGCATAGCTGGGCGTAAAATATATTTAAGTCAAATGCAGTAATTAGATTTGACTTGATTCGAATCTCGCAAATCTCTTCGAGCATCTAAATTACTTAATTAAATAGTTGTATTAAAATTCAGTTATAAACATTGTTTAGAAACACATATACGTTTGAGTGTTATAAAAGTAATTTAATTTTCGCAAATTATAATATCACTAATTATACGCGATCAATCGAAATCAATAATTATTTGAATTCATTCAACACGTGCGAAAGAAGACATAAAAAGATCAGAGAGAATGATGAATTTCCGTCACGATTAAAGATTTTAACGAATCTTGCGGGGAGCTCGCAATTATCACTGTGGTCATTGCGAAAGGGTGTTATCGGGAGTGGAAACCCAACGAGACAGTTGCAGAGGATCTCCTCTCTACACGAAAAGGACAAGAACGGAGACAACTAGAAAGGTAGATAGAGAGACCGTTTGGCAGAGAGAGAATAGTATAGAGATAGTCATGGAAGAGGAAGAAAGAGAAAACGAGAGAGGGAGTAAGAGATAGAATCCGCTCGACCCCTCGGTTCAGGCCGCTTTGTCTGTAAGTGTAATTAGTCCAGGGTGGGGTTCCTGGGGAGTCGAGGCTCGGGGGTATAAGGGAGGGCAAAAGAAGGGGGGTGCAGTGGAGGAACGGCGTGGTTCATCCTGGCTTCCCTCGCCCCATCGTCGTGCCCCACCACCGCCTTATTTATATGCAAATGAGCTTCATTTCGCGATATTAATGTTCCACCCGAGTCGGCCTGCCTCGGCGCGAAGGGGTGCGAGGATACGCGGAAAAGGGTTCGTCCTCGTATATATGTTTACGACCGTTTCGCCTGCATGGACAGCAGTCGAGTCAAAATGTCAAAAATAGCGACGACCTCGATACGCGCCCGAATAGTCCGAATTTCGTCTTTCGGTAGACGAAAATGTACAAAATTTGCGTTTAATATTATCATAATGCTTAGTCTTCGCATAGGCCGATCGAAAATTACCAACGGCACGCCGTTATAATCCCAAGTCGCGACTCTTATATGGCGCGTAGATAGTATAGATAATGACCGATTTATCGTAACGAGTGGAGCGTGGCAACGGGTAGAGACAGACCCCCATCAAGGCCCTACCGGGGTAAATTAACAACAGACAAGCCACTTGAAACATTACCGAGGCTTCCTAGCAAAGCAAGTCGGGGGTGGGCTCGCGCTGTTGCCTTACTCAACATAAATTAGGGCCGATAGAAAGGGTAGATTGCACAATGTTGAGTGTATAACGACCGGCGCCGTGTTCTGTGCTGGTAACGGTGTCTCGAGCATCCGCGCGTCGCGTCTTATTCTTGCAACACACGCGAGCACCGAAAAATCTTGCACGCCACGTGATATTCGCGCACTCTCGTGACCAAGAAAGTTTGAGCGCCAAATCCCGTGTTAATCGATGCAAGATTTGTCGCGCATAATGCCGCTATGATTTTCGTCATTTTTTTCTCTCTTCTCTCCTCCGCGTATACATTTTTCATAAAATTGTCAATTTTTCCAAGATGGTAAAATCTTTGCCGGGGAAATGTATTTGCGTACAAGTTAATATAGCTGCGTAAAATAAATCGAGATCTGTATTAAGAGAATGAAATATTTTAATAAAATGTAGTTTCATTTTTTGTTAATTTCGCATCATCGCGCAATATTAAAGCGCATTTTTGCATAATCATGTAGAATTGAGAGAGAAAGTGATCGTTACGCTGAACGGCGTCGCCGGTAATGTCCCGAGTTCCTTCGAAAAGCTTAATTACGACGAGTCAGCGAAATAATTCGAAATAGGAGTAAACGTTTGTGCCGACGGTATTTGCATTTAATGGATATTAAAATGAATGACCATCGCTCATTACGAATGCCGCGGGGCGTTCGTGGTAAAATCGTGGGTAATGAAGTCGCGAGACGAATCTTACTTGTAAATGGATCCTTCATTATATCCAGATACAGTTCTTTGAGGAACGCGTCCTAACGACTGTTCGGATACGTCGCTAAGAAATTTATGAGAATTTCTCATCGTAATATCGGAAAATAAGGGCGTATAATCGTCCTTTATAATCTCGCAAATATGGACTTGATGAGATATTATACTTTTGAATTAGAGATCTTTTCTTCTCGCGCAACTTAATAAGTTTGACATTTGACATATCTAAATAATGAAACGCATTGTTAAGGAAAATAAGACAAGACTTTTGAATTTTTTCCATTAATATACATAATTACAAAATAAAAATACAAAAGAGGCATGCAATCTTGATTCATGTTTTTTCAAAAAAAAAAAAAAAAAATGTTTTTTCTCCTTCCCTGAGATCAGCGCTAACAATCAACTCGAACATTCCGTGTATTCTTCACGGCGGGCATCTTAATGCGCGCGAGTCATAAACCGCGGGAACGTGGTGTAAATCTATTCGTACCGTCGTTGTTTAGCTCGGTCTGCGCCCTAAGAGAGGACGGTCGGTCGAAGTAGAGAAAGAGAGGGAGGACAGGGACAACGCCGACGGGGTGGCTGAGTGAGAGAATCGGAGGTGGGTCGACCGATGCATGAATATACATGACCTTACCACCAACCCTTACACCGCAACGGGGCTCTGCTTACATTATTGTATATCTAATTCCGTGGATGGTTCTCAAAATTTGCCGACCGCCATCGCGACGACGGCGCGTCCCGTTGCCCGTCTACATCCGGCTGAGAATCACTGCCGGCTCGCGACATTATGCAGGCAGTCTACATATTATACATTCGGACTGGGATTCAATTAAGTTTGGTTAGACCAAGTCCCGCGGCCCTCTCCCGCATCCGGCCTGTACTTCCTTTCTCCGACTCGCGCCTGGTTCCGAGTAGCGCACATTTTTGGTGCAACCGATATTGTCAACGAACAAGACCATCGCCTAGCTTGTTGTTCGACACTGCATTTCGTCTCCAAGATTTATCATCGTACCTGATTTATTATAGCTTATATACATATATATATATATATATAATTGTCTTTATTATCGCGCAAATATGATCTCGATGAGATGTTGTATTTTTTAATTCAATCTTTCAACTCGAAAAATAACAAGACAATTATACGTATATACATATTTAATGATGTGTACTGAAGATGACAGGATGTAAAGAAAATCTATTCTTTTGATAAAGACGCGATAGAAGATATAAATTGAAATTAATAGTAATAAGCATACGGAAGTGTTTAACAACGAAGCTACGTTTGTAGCAAGTTACCTTACATCTTCTGAATTTCTCATTGCAAAAAAAAATCTATATGATCTCTCATCGAAACTACCGATTATCCATCAACTGATTCAAGTGTGCATGGTCGAATCGGTGGTCGCGACTTAAGCGGCAGGAGCCGCAGTTTGATATTCGGTGGTCGTCACCAGCTGTGTGGCAATAAGGTTAATTGAAATACGTCAAGTATGTATAGTCGTAGTGTTGAGAATACTTATACGAGTTGGCGCATCGGCTCAAGACACACATACTATACGTGTGTGCGCGCGCTCGTGACACACTTCGATATATACTACTGGATGGATAATTAACGGGACCACGTGGTGCAGTCACGATACGAAGAGACGCGTCACGGACGAGAGCGTCGGCGAGTGCGTGAGCGGAGAGATCACGTAAGGGTGAACCCCAGGCGGGGAAGGTAGAGGGCGATGCGCGCGACGGACGGGAAGGCGAAGGGATGCTAAAATAATGACGGAAAATTGCGCGCTTCCATGTTACACGGCGCTGAGCGCGTCGACACTTAATTCAATTCGATTGCGATACAGTTCAATAATTCGATTAATTAAAAAATATCGCAGAGTCGCTCAGCCGATCGCCTTTCGCTTCGCGAGAGACGCAAGGTCTTCGGGGCGTACCCTCTTTGAGCGCCCCTGGTTAAAGAGAACTGGATACGTAGCAGAGTCAGCTAATAGGTGGAACGCCAACCCCATACTCGATATGTTGCCGCATCATCTGTGATTATTTGATTGTGATTATATGAGTATCGAACGAGTTCGCTGTTTCCCAAAAGTCTGCGCGAGCGAGTGCGTTCATCGGCGACTTTTGCAAGTTCGGCTTCATCGATATCCTCTAATAACTAACTCCAGAGTCCAATTTGCTAGATGTACTTAATTTCTTAAAAATCGTTCCTAACGGAACTGAAGAATGAACTCGTACTTTATTCATAGACGAGAGAATTGTTCTCGATTGTTTTCTACTGCGGAGTTGTTCCAACCTATATTAAGCTAACTAGAGTTTTAGCTCGTGTTTCGGGTTTCGATACATAAATTATTATTTATCAGTTCCTTATTTTGAAATAAGATAAACAGATTAAGATTCGTAATAATTATCGATAAGATTATGATCGATTATGAAAATCGTGATACGCGCCGCAGTCAATATTTGAAAAACATATCCCGGCATACCAATATATACCTGGCATCGCAATATACCAATATTTAATTAAAAACAAATGGCGCGATGACGTCTACCTTGCGGATTACTTTCTATTAGCTAATTACGCTATATCAATATCTCTTCCGTTATTTCATTAATATGATGATAACGACATAATAATGCGACTGCCACGTCACGCGATGCCCCGTGACGGTTTTCCGGAAATCTAAAAACGCGCAGGTAGTCCCCTCTCTCTCTCTCTCCCACGTTCATTCCCACTTTCCCTCCCTCTCCCCGTTCGGAGATTCGCTATATTTAAAAATAGCCGGCGACGAGCAGCGCCGTCATGGAGTATTCGGGTATGTTATAATCCCGGCGCGGTGTCATAATGATAATAACAACGCGTTAATTAAACTCGCTGATTTATGCGCCTTTCATATTGTAATTGCTCACCGAACTCGAGTCGAGACGCAGAACGGGCGCGCAGCTACGGTCTCGGACGATCTCTCGCTCAGAGAGCTGAGATAATGCGAACGAATTAATGAGTCAAGGCGCAATTAATATCGACCACTCGCGCTTGCCGTCTAGCGGCAAAACCGCAAACGCTATCTTCGCCGCGGCCGCGGAGAAAAGAAAAGACGTTGCGAGAAATGGAAAGACGAGAGAGCGGATTTTCGTAATCTTCTACGTTATAATCGTAACAGCGCGGCGGCTCTTTTCTCTCTCTCTCTCTCTCTCGCTCGCTCGCTCGCGCTACGCAAATTGCGTATTCTCTTTTCGCTGCCTAATTCAACTCAAGAGTCTCGAATACAATTCGTTACGATTTAACGTCGGCCGCGGACGAGCGGGGGGTTGGAGGGGGAGGGAAAGGGGGAGAAAGGGATGGACGCAAAACGCTTATTTACACCGTGAACGGTGTAATACGCACGCGCTGGAGGCCATATTTAGTTTACCAACCCGTGGGTATAATGTCTTTTTAGGTACGTTAATTAACAGTATTCATTTTGCACAAAGGTTTCTAATTACGCACTGTACGGAGCCATAGACTTAGTGCCGCCTCCGCAATGGAAATGTTATGTCCCTCTTCTCGCGCCGACGTCTAGAGTTCATGACTTCGACGTCAGCGAAGCGAGGTCGTCCGAAATCGAGCATCGAAGATCGTCGTCGTCGTCTTCGTCGAAAGGATTCCTTTTCGTCCTTTTCCCGCGATTCGGCTAGTCAAGACGGAGACGTAGAACCAGGACGGCCGCCACAGTTGCGGGTCAATACTTGTCCGGCCGCTTCAGTTAGCAGTCGCATTAATTAATTATAATTAAGTTTTAGTTGACGCGCGGCCGTGGAGCGGAGCGGGGTAAGCAAGGCAGGTAGCTACGCGACTCGCATTTTGAGCATTACCGATATTATGCAGATTTCACCCCTCCCTTTTCGTCGCCGGGGTGGTATACTCCTCCCCGACCCGTTTCTGCCACTGCCTCTCTCCTTCACCTTACAATGTCACCCCCGGCCGTCTTCACTCCTCGTGCCAAGAGCGAGTCGGAGAATGAATTATTTACTTATTTACGGGACGGAGCGGCTCATTACTCGCGCCTATAAAGACAGTTCAATTTTAAATATTCCATGCAATTTTTAAACGAGACGGATAAGTATCGATGAAATCGATCACACAATTCCAATCGTACATCCTATGCGATTTTTCTCGCGATAAATCCAGATATGATATAGACGATCGTTAATTTGTGTTTGCAACTGGTGCAAACTATATTTGCGTTCATGGATATGCACTTTCTTCTATACGAGGAAGAATTTATTTTTGCCCACCAGTCAAATGTGAGCGAGGAATAAGACGCGATTTCCCTACGATTGCTGTCTTTCGCCGATGCTTTTGGCAAGGGGTTGCTCGCGAACGACGTTAGACGTAGTCCCGGGCGGCGGCAACTGCACGTAAGAAGCTGTTAATCTTCGGTAATAAACTGTATTTTCATTATAATACGGCATGAATATGCAACGGCGATAATGGCCTTAATATCCCGGCATGCATCTTCCTGTGCTTTACGAGCTGAGCCTCCTCTGCCGGAATTTGAGGCGTACTCACAGTGGATTTTGCGACGACGTTACTGCCGCCGCTTACTGCCGTCGCTCTCAAGAAGATCTCCTCCTAAGCGCAAACGCGTATTCGCGATCTCCCTTTTGAGGCTCCGCGAATGAATCGTATCGCTTCGTCAGTTATTCAAATACCATTGTTATTTTGTGCACGATAACTCGCGATAATCTAGAGTTATTCGAATGGCTTCGTGACGAACATTTTTCACACTCGTGCCCTTGTAAATTTTTATGTCGGCGAAACTAATTTTCTATCTCCTTCGATATAGAAATAAAGGAGTCCCGCTCGATCGAGAATCCGAGCTCGTAATGGGCACGATACGTTACGCATCGCCGTTAATGCGAGCCGACTTAATGTAAGCAGCGAGCGAAGGAATAATAGTGGCCTAGCCTACGGACATTCATTTATCTTAGTTTATTGCTAACTGCGAGGAAACAAACACCGCTGGAATACACAACGACGTGCCATTAACCTCTCGGTCGCGTTGCCAACCTGGACTTAACGGTGTGTCGTACACTTTTGTCTCCCCTCATACCTTGCTTCGCCCTTCTTCGATGACGACTGAACGATAGATCGTCGTTAACGTTGCTCTCCCTCGTCTCCACTTGCGGTCGCGGATCGCACGATATCCTGATTGTCTTAATCCTTTAGAGTGAACGGGACAGGAAACGAGACCTAACATTTACTTTCGTTATTCTCTCGTATTTATCCGAATAGAATGAATCGAACTTAAAAGAGCTATCTGCTCTATAGTTTGCGTAAGATATAGCAAACACGATTGTGCAACGGTGTTCGTCGTTTTACTCGAATCATATTGGAATATGTGAATAGAATACTCCCTTCTCTTTGATACGTTAAGCAAGATATTCTTCTCTCTCTCCTTCGTTTTTCTTCGTCTATTAAAAAATTACTGTTTAAATTTCTTTGCTTTCAATCGCACGATCGAGTCAATTAGTTCTTCGCTCTCTTTGTCGCTCTGTCCCTCGTTCGTATTAAATATTTAATATTTTAATTTTGTAATTAATAACGCAGGAGATTCTGTTAACCTCTTCGTTGTTCTCTCATTTATCGTATTTAGTGCCGCTTAGATGTAAGGGTTTATATATCGTACGTGTCGTTCTTTCGGCAAGAGTCTGATCATCGTAATGAAGAAGAAAAGACAGGGAGGAGGAAAGAGATTCCGTGGGATAACTCCGGGTAGAAAACCGAGACGAAATCGGACACCGATCGACCAAACTGCGCGTAATTAGCGTATCCTCGTAGCGCGGACCGAGCGTTGTTTTCTAGTGAAACAAATTAGACCGTCGTGTCGCACGAACGAATAAATTTAGAGAATGTTTCGCACCGAACAAAAAAAAAGCAGAAAGAAAAAAAAAGGAACGAGGGAAACGAGCACGGGTGAGAGTAGGTGGATGTTGGAGGAAAAAAATTCGAGAGGGTAAAAATGTTTCTGGCATGGCATATAATGGACGCATTGCGCGCGAATATAATGAGATTTTACAGTGCAATTCACATAAAGCATCGGAAACAACAAAAGGCCAGGCTGGTGGGGAGAAGCGCGATAAAAATGCCTGCGCCTAAACACATTATTTCTACCCCATCCTCGCGTGCGTGCGTTCACCACGCGACGCTCCCGATCTCCGTCCGGACCGTCGACTCTCGCCGCCCCATTATCATTCTACGGATTATTTTTCGCCACTTTGAAAGAGAGGGAGGTTCCCCTTATCGCGCGAAAATACGGCAATGTATAAATAAACTGTACATCGACACTTCATTAGGGCTTCTTCGATACAAATCGATCGTAGGTCGACGCGACGTCGCGTGAACTTGATCATCATCGGTCAAGATTTCTTTCGAACTACTACGCGATTTTATCTACCTGTTTTCTATCCTTTTTTTCTCTCATCGAAACGTTTCCGGTCCTTCGATCCTGAATAGCCTTTGAACATTGTGGTGAACGTAAGCGGTGGCTCGAAAGCGAGCGAACAAACTGGACGAGAAAGAGGGAGAAGGATGGTGAGAAAGAAAACCGATGGGGGTGGGAAGAGGTGTAAGGGAAGGGATGATAGAAGCAATCGCGGCAGCGAGGGAGGCGGAAGGAGACAAAAAAATTGGAGGGTGCGTTTCGTCGCGCCGATAAATTTTGAATGCACCTACACCGCACCGTCGGGAGAATTAGTAGCCTGTTGGTAATGATCAAAAAAAATTATAAACAAAAGATTCCACGGATGGCGAGCCTTTTTCGTGGATCAGCGAGGCAAGCGGAGCGCTTGCGAAAAGCTTTGACGGTTCCCGACCTGGCGCTCTCATTGCCGGCCAAACCTACGACGCTATATTTAAAAATCGGCGCGCTCTCCCGGAAACTTTCACTACAAAGGGAAGGGGCCAACCGTTTACATCGAGTTTATTAAAATCCGCTCGCGGGGACAAACTATAGCCGTTACGAGTTAGTTGGCTGGCTACTTTGCGCGCCGGATTCGGACACTTTTGCGCGCGAGTTTTTCATTTCAAGTGCGGCGGCTCTCTCTCTCTCTCTCTCTTTCAATTATACACATCCAAAATTATCTGCGGCCAACGTTCTTTGTCCTTCTCCCGTATATCGTGACGTTGGATTCGCGCGACTACCACGTTGACGCAGCAAATTCGTCAATATCATTTATTACGAGAGAACAATACAGCTACCGCCAATTCGCGTGCCTGACACGCCATAAAGGATTGCAGCAACCGTCCGCACGCGCGACTCGACACTTTCAAACAGTTGCGCAATAATGGGCCCGCTCTTTAATAATGCGCGCGTTACGAGAATTCGTAATCAAGCCAGATGGCACACAGAGACGCGCGCGTCAACATCGGTCAGGCGTGGGCGGCATGGAAGAGAAAGGGAGAGAGAGAGAGAGAGAGAGAAAAAATAATACGCTATCGTACTGACAAAATCATTGATATAACCGGGCAGCATGCTCGCTCCCCCATACGCGCACCAGATTTAAACGCGAGTTCCGCTGATGCGAGTCGCTGATGCGCGCCCACCCTGGCGACGTGCTACGAAGAGATTCATTATTTTTAATTAAACAAAATAATAATACGCTTATTAATTGATTAATTAAACATCACGCGCGCATTATGCTCCTCTATCAATGGCGCCGTCATTTAATCCACCCCTCTCGAGCCTTTGGCTACCAGATGTTTGTTTATTTTTATTTATATCCTCGCGTTTTATCAATTTGTATCGTCGATACAGAGAGAAATGTTGAAGAAAGAAACGAAAAACTAATAAACGGTAACACACAACAACGATTACATATATCGGTATAGATATATATTATATGTGCGTACATATATCGAGCCTGTCAAAATTTCTTTTCAAAAGAAACCTTTTATCTCCATTCGCAGCTCTCGCACCCTGTTCACGCAACGCTCTGTGTGATTTCTCTTAATAATAACAACTAATTAAACACGGCATATAGACATAACAAACAAGTGTGCTATATAATGGTCTCTATAAACGGAGAAATCTCGACATTTATTCTCTCCTCTATTCCCTCTTCTATCTTACTCACAATCGAGTAAAATGTCGAAGAGCGACCGCGGCGTTTAACTCGCGAATATAAATGTGAAATTGCTGAAATAAAAATTTGGAAGAAAAATCGCGCGGTCCAAGATCAACGGCAGTTCTTGAACATGCATACGTAAATGTGTGTAATGCAGTCTCCCTGGAGAGGATGCGCGACACGCGCGAAGTGCATAAACTTCCGTGGCGCGCAAAAGCGAAGCTAGAAAACCGTGCAAGTTGCGGTGGCGAATGCGATATAAAACGCCTTTGTCTTGCAAAAACCCGCAGACGTATATCATGCGAGCCCAGGCCGCGGGCATTGTTTTACTCTCGCATAATTACTGCGAGTCACGTTTTAAAGTTGAATTTCACCTAAATAAAGCTTAATATTATTATCGCGGTCGCAGTCGAGGCGGTACTGCCATTATGAGCCGGTTACACTCTCAAATATCGTTATACCGCATGATCGTTTTCGCGATATTAAGTGCGGCAGTCCGGGTTTTTCCAGTGTTTTTTCGTGCGGTGTCGACCACGACCGGCGTTAATTAGATGCAAGGTGTGGACGTACCTCGCGCCCCGGGCTACCACGTGCTTTTGACGTTAACTTCGTGATGCCTTTGCTCGTTAACGACGATGATGTATGTTGGAACCGTTTAAAACTCGGTTGAAACGTCGCACGTTTCCCTCTGTAAAGCGCGGCGTTCGAAAATATTTCGGACTTGCACCGAGAGATATTTAACGAGCGGTTTTATCGCGTCTCGAAATATCTTCTTAACATCTTCCAACTACTCGTTGGGCGAAAGGAAGGTTACAGAGACAGAAAATTCGATAAAGCAAAATTAATACTTGTATTTTAAATATACCGTGGCCTTTTTCACACAGAGATAGAAATGTTAATCATAGTGGAGAGAGAGAGAGAGAGACAAAAATATAAAGCTAAAAATTTAATATTAACGTTTTAAACTTTCGATTATATGTTATTTAATTGCTGATAGATATTAATCTTGAAATCCCCGAGAGAGGGAAAGAGAGAGAGAGAGAGAGAGAGAGAGAGAGAAGGGTGACAATTTTTCATCTCGTATCCGAAACTACTCGCGCAGCTATCGACAAAGAGTCTCCGAGAGCGTGGAAGAATCACCGCGGAAAAATGACACCCATTCTCTCCGGCTTGTAAAATAAATCCGCGGACATTAAAAAATCCATCCGCCGCATATTTCCATGAAGTATCATCGAGCGACGGCTGGCATACTCAATTTCCCGCCTTGTATTCGATACTACAATTTCGCTTCCCCGCAGGAGGCGAAACGCGCGACGTATTCGTACATCAACGCCCGAAATAAACGTCAGTTATCGACAATGATCCAATGTTATATACGCCCGGACTCGTTTTCTACGGTAGCATTTCACGTCATCGGCGACTGTAACGCGCGATAGCGCCCGTAATTTCGCATTACGCGTTTAACGCGTGAAACGTTGGTGCGAAAAAAGGAGAGAGAGAGAGAGAGAGAGGAAAAAAAAGAGAAAAATTAGACACCCCGGCTCGTTCATAGATACACGGTCGTCGGGCGGCAAATTTGTTTATCGGCATGCGAGAGAGAACGGCGGGGCATTAATACATACGGGGGCATCACAGCGATAACCATTCTCAATATCCATAATTATTATCAGCGGTGGGCGAGTGTTGGCAGCGCGGGCGCACCACGTGACTCGTTCACGTCGAAATAAAATGACAACGTTCATTTGCAAATGCGCGAAAGTGCATTATTTTTATTGAGTTTGTTAGTGGTCGTTTCTGTCGGTGTGCGGCCCGGCTATACTCGTTTACAGGGGGATTTTGTATGCGTCCGAGCACATACACACGGACATTAGCTACGTCGGAATGTATGTACGACCGACTAAAGGGGGTGCCGATGGTTTTCACCGAGGGAATACGAGCGCGCCGATAGATCTCTTTTTCGATTCGCGGTAGAAAAATTACGTCGATATCTGGCAACGATACGATATATATATATATAACGGATTCGGCCGGATCGAAAATGCGATGTAGCGAGTCCTCGGAACTCGAATTTCAATAAGAAGACCTTTATTGGCAGCAGCGAAAAGCATTGTTTGTATGTATTTCGTTCAAACATTTTTCGAGACCGCTGATGAACGCGATGAAGAACGGGCGAGATGCGTTACAAAAATAAACGGAAACGTTATTATAAAAAATATGTTTGGCAAATAATCCGAGATAAAGTTACGGGCATACGTGACGTTAATTGACTTGGGAATATAAATATCGCATATAATTTTGCAGTAACGCAATATTTACCGATATAATAATTACGGATAATAAGTAACAATTTCCGCTTCTCGCAACGGCAAATAAAACATCCATCCCCTACGCCCCCTCTATTATTTTTCGCCATCCTCGCCGTTCAAATCGCTAATTGAACTCGTCTCGTTACAACTTTCTCGCGGCACAATCCAATAATGCAACATCCATTTCTGTAACGCTAATCACGGCAATTTTACCCGGCAATGGGCGAGATCGTCGTATCTGCAGTTCCTCAATGTAATTAAAAATTCGCGCAATCGCCAGATTCTCCGCTAATTCCTCACATCATATATACAGATAATATACAAAGAGCGTAAAGAGACTCGAAGAAGGGAAAGAGTCGATACGAACGATTCTCTCGTTTATCCTTTTCATATATGGTACACTTGCCGATAGTAAACTTGTTTCAAAATTAAGCTGTTCGCTCTTAAACTGTCTCAATTATCGTCTCGCGTACAGGTATACGTATATATAAATTCTCAAGTGTATAGATCGAAATCATCGATAGCGGTAAACTAGGTGCGAGAGCGTGCGAAGAAGTACACGAGAAAGGTGCGAAAAAAGGCGGCGGCGGCAAATTGAAAATCAGCGTGGCCGATCACTTTTCGACCGCGGTATGCAAATGGGGCACGCGATAACGCGCCGACGATTATACCTGGCACGCGTGCAACCGAACCGCGTCGTCCGTGGAAAAAAAGAGCTGCAAGGAAACAAAAAGAGTATAGGCATATGGGCGTTTGACGGTAGTGGACTGCCGGTAGTGGAAAAAAGTCGCGGACGGCGAACGTTGTAAAAATCCAGAGGGGGTGGAAGGGGTGGCAGGGGGGGCCCCCGCCAATCGGGCGCATTGTGTCCACCCGGCGAACAATACCGTCGCTGCTCGAGCGACTGACGCATTTTCGCGCGAATTGGGCGGTATTGTTGGATTTTTCAAATTGTATTTTTAGCCGGTGCCGGTGTCGACGCGAGGACAAAAATTGCCTGTCGTCGGGCGCGTCCTTCGCGTACCTACACCGCCCCTATACGTCACCCCCTTTTCGTTCTACAGCCCTCCGGTACCTTTTTTTTCGGCCGTGCTCGACTGCGGATCGTTCGCTTGCGGCCATTGCGAATAAAGCAATGTTCTTCCGAAACACGAGATGCAATTTGTAATGCTGTGGGCGATCGACGGTCGTATATTGTGCATGTTTGCGGTGAAAAGACGCGGGAGTACACGAGTTTGAACAAAAAGCGACGAGATGTTAACGTATCTTTGACTTAATATTGTACATTTCTTTTTCGTCTCTTTTGGTTTTTACAAAGGTACACACGTGTAATTTGTCTCTCGTGATCAAACTGCATGTGTATATTGATTTGAATAAACAAAAATTATTTTTCATCGACAAATAATAATTTGAAGAGTCGACTAATTTGTAGATATAGTGGACGCTTCCTTTCTTTCTCGAACGTATTATAGATAGATTCTTCGATCTTGAGGAACTTGAGAAGGTGCGATCAAGGAGTTTTGTAGTAAATGCGGCCGTCCAAATGCTTCAGCGATTTCGCGGAAGGGAGGCAACGTCCCTCGACAAGGAAAGTACCGCTTGTCTGGTTGAGTGACAATCAAAGGCTACAACAGTGCGCACCCTCGTTCCTCGATACAAGGAGCCGAGGTACAGTCGCTTGTCTGCAGCGGGCATTCCTAGTACAGTAATCTTATTAAATTTACATATTAATCAACGGATTTTAATTATCCCCAACCCCCGCTGAGCCACGGCGAAGGAAAGGGAGAGCGGAGGAGAAGAACGACGATGGAAGAGAAACGGCGCAAGATGGAGAGAGATGGAGACGACGAATGGAACGAGGTGGATCGGCAAAGTGCGGTCGAGCGAGAGAGAGAGAGAGAGAGAGAGACATATAGTCGTAGAGTAGAGAATGAAAGAGAAGAGAGGGAGGAACAGAGACAGGATGAGGAGAGATAGATAGAGAGAGAGAGAGAGGGAGAGGGAGAGAGAGAGGGAGAGAAAGAGAGAGAGAGAGAGAGCTCCACCCTTGCGCGGCGGTGGCGGTAGCGGTGGCGGAGACCGAGCCAGCTCTCGTAATTTACATTAATCCAATAATTGCATGGAGGTTTCCTAATTAGAAATTCAAATGAGGTGGTGGCAGGCAGGCACAGGCGGGCAGGGCTTCCAACTCAGCAGTGGGAGAACACCATCGCCACCGAGCAAAGTCCGTGCACATCGGGCGATCGTACGTCGGCTGGCCCTGGCCTAACACGAGTCCGAGTAATGCCAGCCAGGGTGGGCGTCAAAAGCTACTAGAATCCTCGAAATTTGGATCGCCGTGCTCGTGTAACCTATACCTATATCCAGCTACGGTCACACATCAAATAGCGAGCAAGAAGGTGAGAGCGCACCTATACGCTTGCTATTTATACTCGGGCGGGGAAACACCGTAATATCTCTCGTGGAAACTTGATTTAATTCGAATATATTTCGATGCTTTTCCGCCGCGTAATAAAAACGTTTTTCCCGTTATCTAACGCTCGCGCGTTGCTTCTCCAAATGTTCAAGTATCGCCATGCGAACGCTGTCGCGCGAGAGATTGTCTATCGGAATGCAATCGTGTAAAAACTTATATGTAACAGTATCTATTGTACAAAAGTAACGATCGGCGTAAATGTCGCTTTGAAAGAATTTAAAACGTAATTCTGTTGCGAAGATTCAAGCCGATCACCGAGCGAGAGCAATTTCAGCGCAATATAACGTTGTCCATTGGTACATCCCGGTGCGTGTGGTCCTTTTGTTGTCCCCGGAGGGTTCCCTCGGCAAACGTAACACGTCCCTAATATCGTCACAGGTCCGTCCCTCAGTCGTCACCCAGGGCATATCGTGGCACACGGTTGAACCCGTCCCTGATAGTCCCAACGTGCTCGATTAACGAAGGTGTCAACCTACGAGCCGACGCGTATCATTTTCACGAGCAGTCTGATCCGAGTCGCGAAAGACCGTGCGACTTTGCAAACGTTCTCCAAGATTATCAATAGCATGTTAATAAATCGACCTTTTTTTATCTATTCCAATTATATATTATGTATCTTGCGACTCAATTCTTTATAAGCTTTACGCGAGCTTTAAAGATAAATATAAAATTTCAAAATTTTTAAAAATTATTAATTGCACAATTATGTATTATTAATGGTACAGTTGTAAAGTTGAATTATAAATCGTTAAATAAGTCGAAAATCGCACGGTCGAATAATGAAATCGAATTTCCATTGCGTTTTAATATAAATTCCGTTTAAAATAAATTCTGCATCTCGTGTCCGTATTAGATGCACATTAATTATTTGTCCACGTTTTTCTCCCAGTTCACCAACAGCAATGTTATTCTATTTCCTCTGAAAGCGTTTTCCGCTCTTACGATCTCCGTTAGAATTTCAGGTCATCGACGAAATCGTCGACTATTCCTGCTGCAGCAGGTCAACCGAGTTTCGTCGAAGGAACTCCGCGTGCAATTATGATAATGGCGACCGTAGTCAAAGCACCTAACCCGGGCTAACTCCGTACGTTAGTTCTGGTAGTTCAGATATCGTCTGTGTTTAAACAGCTAGGCGGTGCTGCGGCAACCGTCGTCGCGAAAGGGGTGAGACCGAGGGGGAGGGGGGTTAGCTAGCAATGGTGGGGAGAGGGGGCGAATCTGGATGGCATAGTATGAGGCTACGACGGCAAATCTACATAATATAACCAACTATTGTTCAAATAGACGGCGCTCCGCAGATTCAATTACCATTGTGATACAATTAATGTTGGGAATTTCATCAATTCGAGTGCCGGGCACGGCTCTTACATATGCATAGGAGAATCGAACGTGGCGCAGTCGAAGAAAGTCGATGACAAATATTATACGAGCTGGCTGCCGCCTAATCAGATCTAAAGCGATCTCTGTGCCGTAAAGAATGTGTCGCGACGAATAGTTTTGACATTTGCGCATCGTGCGCGATAAATACATTAAAAGATTAAGCAGACATAAAAGTTTCACTAATAATTTTGCAATAATTATATCAGTCATGCGAAACGATCTAGAGATATCTCTTCAATCTGTCGGTCGGAAATTACGTTAATAAAACTCTTCTCTCCACGTGGCACGACCAAAATACAGGTGAACAGATTAGTTAACAATTTTCACGGATCGTGGCACGACGAAAATACAGGTGAACAAATTAGTTAACAATTTTCACGGATCGCGTAACAATTTTGTCGCGTCCAGAACGCAGAATCCGCCCGCGCAGAATGGGCGGCGCGTCACGTATATATTAATCGCCGATATCGTTTGTCGAATTAAGCGGTATATCGAAAGCTTTCAAAATTAAACGCGTGCGACAGGCCGCGTTGAATACAGAGTCATCACGTCGACATGAGAGCCACTGGCTCGCGTGCGGCGATCCATATAAATTCTAATTCCGCAATCAGCGGCATCCAAGATAGTTCTAGGCCGATCCTAGCCCACTAATTCCAACTACCTCTATACCCGCGCCCCCTACCTTCTTATATTTACCCGACAGTTCATAATAGCCATAATCAACGGTTATACCAATCCCACGATAATAATTACCGAACCTGAAACTTTCACCGGTGCGCACCGGCCACTGTATGTCTCGTGCGGATAATTCCCCGCATATGCGTTGCCGCCCTCGCAGTGATTAAATTTCCTTTCTCCACGTACGAGGAGAGAGAGAGAAGAGATAGATCCCCGGGACGGTCTACCAAGAAAATTCGCAACGTCAAGATTGACCCGCGACTCTTTGGATTTGGATCGCACACTGTATTATTCATACGTCGGCAAAATGCGTGACCGCAAAGTATACAACTCGTAATAAGTCAAGGCGGGCGAGGGTCGTTAATAATATCACTCAGATAACGAGCTCGTAAATAAGCGCGCGCGAATGTGTATAGCACGGTCATGCATTCTCAACTTTCTCAAATTGGCCCCTGTTGTCGTCATCGTCGTCGTCGTCGTCGTCGTCGTCGTCGTCGACCGGATCAACTCGATCGCGATCTTGACGTCGCAACAATCTAATTTCCTCCTTCCTTCGTCGTATCGATCTTCGCGACAATATCGTTTCTCGCACAGACGCAATAAAAGCGATCTTCTCCTCGATTTAGTTACGGATAATCGTTCGCTGATCTTACATCGATCTCATTATTAACTACGACGATTGCTGATGAAACATCAAATTGGAATACGCAAGTTCGCAAAATGATGATTTACACGTGACGTACGCGCGAATCCTTCCCGATGGAAGGACCTTGAATTATCGAAAATAGGTTGGGTCGATCCGAGTCGAAGCCAGGCAAGTTTGCCACGACTAAGGCGAGTCGGTAGGGGGCCGAGAGGAGCAATTTTCGTCGGCCCCTTCGTTGCTCCTCGCCCTTCTCGTCTCCTAGAATAATCGATCGTATAATTATCGTGATGTACCTGCTAATGCCGCGAAAATCAGCCCCTCGCAGCGTCCGCCGAGCAGACGGCGGGTTAAGCGTCGGTAGTAGGAGCACATGGTAATTATATCACCGCCTAATGGATATAGTTAATTGCTAATTATGAGGCCTGCCGAATGATCGATAGTACCGTGAGGCATCGCGGCCCCTGATCGTTCATTGGAAACGACAGGATGGTGGCGAGGGATTGCCAAGAGTGTCATTCAGGCCAATGCCAAACGACCCTGACTTCACTCTCGACCCTGAGCCAGTCAAAATTCCCGTTAATCGTTCAGTAAAGATCGTACACGCAGTTGTCAGTTGACAGTTGTCATTCTTCCCGTCGTCGGATTTCCTTGAATTTTTAAGTAACAGTCTATAAAATTTAGCGCTTTGAATTAAATTAGAATATAAAAATAGAAAACTTTGCCTTTTGTGAAAGAAGAAAAAACAATCTAATCTCAAGATAAACGTAATCGCAGAGAATAAATATAATTTGTATTCACGGTATTTCCAAGTATCAGAGCCCTCTTATGGCCCAATTATTCTTTATCAGAAAACAATCGTAATCATTTTTACACCGAATCGAAAATGAGGGATCTAACGATACGATCGTTCTTAAGTTTGTGACACGCGAATAGCTTTGACGGCAGGTACTGGGGTTCCGCCGAATGTTGCTGGTGACACGAAATCGCGCACACACACACACACGCCATTCTCTCCCTCTCCCTATTTCTTCTCCTATCGTGTTTCTTTGAAAGGTTTCTCCGCTTGATACGCGATAATTAGATATCGTGCAGGCGAGAAATTAAAAGTGAAACACATAGCTGCGCGCAAAGGTGAACCTGTGTCTTTAAGGCGTCTCGTTTCGCAGAATCGCGTGCGCGGACTGCAAAGTAAGCCGCCGCAACGCCGACTATGTGCAAACGTCAAAGAGCGGAATAATGTTAGTTCGTTCTAAGAGGGACTTTATTAGATCGCCCCGCAGTCACGCCGTTCACGTAAAATCTCGGCATAAAGTGTCACGTGCGCCTATTCGAGCCGCTTTTGCCGGCAGGTGAAGAGATCCAGTGAAAAGGGTCGACGAAAGCCCCGTCACACAAACGAAAGGTGAGCGGAAAACGAGCGCGTGCCTCGTACAAAATTTTAGGGATGACGAAATTTCTAGGGGTTGCCAAAAATCAAAGAGATGGAAATTAACTCGGTTGAAAGGTGAAGATGAGAGAAAGAGAGAGGAGGGCGAAAGAGAGTGAGAGAGAGAGAGATAACCAACTGAGAGATTAGCTAACGAGATTTCGAGTCCTCGAGAAGGTCGCACCGCAACCTAAAGACAATTATATAAGCGGTGGGTGTCAAATGCTGCCTGGTGATATAATTAAAGTGTACTTAATCTTACGTACGACGCTCCGCGTCGTAGCCTCCCGAAATTTGCTGGTACGTGAACGATGGAATTAACGAGATTCCGTTTCCACTCGCGGTTAAGCGGAAAAGCTGACGGACAGAGCGATGAGAAACACAATCAACGAATGTCAGTAACGATGACATTCAAATCTTCATTGAAAAAAATAATATCTCATGTAACATCGATTTAATTATGTATAATAATATATTATTTTATCATGCCATTTGCGCGCACGCAATTTTATATACGCTCTTTTTAAAAAATAATTTTGCAGTTTTGTATCAAACATAAAGATATTTTCTATCGGAGCATATAATAAATATATATGACCAAAAAATCGCGTTTCTGAAAAATCGGGATTTGATCACTGCTGACGTGTTTCGTTGTTATCTTAATTGATCGCACGAAGACAATCTCGCAGTCTTATTAATTTTTTTTTTTTTATGTGAACCATATCCGATAGCACCTATTTATGCGCATATTCTTGGTTACTATCGCGGCGCGCGCGCGGCGCAGCGGGAATAATCGTCTTAGCAGAAAGCCATGAGCCATTGTAGTATATCGTTGAAACATCTAGAATTATGCTCATTAACACCGAGGCATCTGCTAATGATCTTGGCTCTGAATTGTGTAACTCAAGGACTGCGCAGAAATCGGTCGCCGCACACATAATAATCTTTCTAAGAATAAAATTATTTCTTCCACGAATTACATGTCATTAAATTTAACGTGATGTGTCGAGTAACGCGATGATCATTTTCACATAAATATATTATTAAATAATAACTACGTGTACTATGCATAATTATGACTCGAATAGTATTTTTTAATATTACTAATAATTTCTGTATTTTTTTAAAGAGAAAAGTTACGGCAATTATAATAAAATGCAGGTTATAAGATTTATAAATTTTATAATTAACGTCATAATATTAATTTTTTAGATAAATTGTTGCGTATTTGAAATTTTTTGACACAGATTTTAATAATACAAAAATTATAAATCTAAATTTTGATTGCAAAACTTTAGTCTTCAAAATTTTTAATGTTTATTGCACATTTTATTAACAAGATCTTTTGATGTGCCGGCAAAAACAAAAGCAACACGTTGAGAATGAACCTTTATAACAAATTATTATTCACATGTGAAGAAATATATTAATTTTTGATCTCTGATTTATAATTTATGATTTTGTTTCAAAAAATTTAATTCCTTTGATCCGCATCCCTTCTTTCTTTGTCATAAGTAAACAAGTAAAAAAATCTGGTAAGAAAACTGATCTAATCTCAATTTATAATTTTTCTGCGTCTTACTTTAAAAGTAGCGTGGAAAGAGAGAGACAGAGAGATACAAGTTGTAAATTAATAAATTTTACAGCAAACTAAAACAAATAATAGAATAACAAGACATCATTAAAGAATAATTATAAATAAAATTAAAGCGAGATAACTGTAAAGCAATGCAACGATGACCAGCCTATGTTGATTTAAAGAAAAGGAAGACGCGTTTTTGTAACAAGAAGCATCAAATACTACGACGGATGCATCTCTATTGTGTCGCTTCGGTCATCATCACTACGCATTGGTGTCCATCCACGAGATTGACCGGATTTACTAGAGCAATAATAATTTATTCCATCGTCTTCCCTCCCCATGTCCATCTTCCCCTCTCTCTCTCTCTTCCCCCTTCTTATCCCATCTGCCGTCAAGTTGACAAATGACAAGTGGATCTCTTAACATGTGTCGAGTGGTCGGTCGCGCTGATGACTTCTGGGAAGCTCCTTCACGGCGACTGACTTGGTGCTACAAGGAAAATGTCGACCCATAATTACCGCAACGATCGTGGTAGCGACCTGGTGTGCGATGAAATCCGCGCATCCAAATAACCATTATCTGCCATCAAGAGGGGGAATTCCATTTTCCAAGGGATCTCGGCACGCATCGTCGGCGATATTTGATTCGATCAGTTAAATCACTCCTTCGTTCCGAAACACGCGAAAATGTTTCGTGAGAAGCGCGAAAAAACTCGGTCGAAGAAGAATAAGAAGAAAAGACGAAGCGACTGGGGAACCAAAGACTGAGACTTGCGCGGTCAGAGGGAAGAGGGTAGAAAAAAAGGAGCAACGACTGGCTCGACACTTCGTGCAGGACCGAGGCCACGGTCGGTTTAATTAAGTTGCGCGAGCTGGCAGAAGTTTCGTCGGGTTTGTTTCGAGGTGCGGAAGAGAAGGAGGGAGAGAAAGAGAGAAACCGGGACTGTGTTGTACAGCGACACAAATAAATTTTCCCGGAATGGCATTGTCTTTGAGGTCGACACATTTGCGGAATAATACTCGATAACTCGGGTGAAGGAGAGAGGGAAAGGCGAGGAGAAGTTATATTAGGACGGCTTAATTAACCCCCCACCCATTAGCTCTACCCC
Source organism: Nylanderia fulva (assembly GCF_048542155.1). Classification (NCBI taxonomy): domain Eukaryota; kingdom Metazoa; phylum Arthropoda; class Insecta; order Hymenoptera; family Formicidae; genus Nylanderia; species Nylanderia fulva. The sequence continues at coordinate 1,781,793 of NW_028189518.1, forward strand.
ACCAATACCATCCACCGCCGTCTTTCTCCCCCTTCACGACCATCCACCCATCGCACCCTCTGACACTGTCATTCTCTCTCTCCCTCTCTCTTTTCGCCGTTTGCTTCGTCTCTCTATTGCCATCCTCGTTCACGTAACCGTGCTCGACCCTTCTCCACTACGGTATAGATATCCGCTTCGACTCATTATGGATTCCTTATTACGGGAATAGATTAACGGATTAAATCTTAACCGACGACAGAGCAGCACCGAGAGAGAGAGGGAGGCCGAGGCCGAGGCCGAGAGCACACCGTCGTCTTTCTAGACGCTCTATTATCGTCACCTTTTCTACAACTAGAAAAGCGGGTCAATAATCGCCTCGTAAAGAATCCCATTACTCTCAACGACGACGGCCATTTCACCCGAGTCATTTGCAATCATTAACATCCGTTTAAAGTTGGAGACGCGAGGGAGTGTAAGGAGATAGAAGGGTTGGGGGTGCCGACGTCGCGCTTGCAATCTCGCGTCTTCGCAAAAAGCACGCGAAAATAAAGTTTCATTACGTTTCGTTTCCGAGTCGGCGGCGTCGAGAAATTAGAAAATGCCATGTTAAGATTCGGGCCGTTTAACTTCCGACGGGATTATCATCGCGCGCGTTCGCGGAGAGTCGAAAGATATATTTTTTTTCGAACAAAAAGCATTTTTATCAACACGTTCGTATACAAATGCACGTTGATCGAAATAAATGTATCGCGTTCGACTAATCAGCGACGCAAAATGCGACACATTTGCCCGTATTGTTAATCAAATGGGAAGGGTCTCTAAGAGCGATTCGGGGAGATCGAGTCGATCGATCGCGACGCGATCGACGACGGCGCTCTCCCGACTTCGGCAAGTCGTTCCGTTGACCCCGTAACGCAGAACCGGTAATACGGAACGCTATTTATTCCCGAAGTTTCGAAGGTTCGGCTGAGCCGAAAGCAGCTCACTTCGAGGTAATTACGAGGATTCGCCGTCTTTCTCGGTCGCGCTGGCGCGCCGGGCGTCGCCGTCTCTGTTTCTTCGCCGGTGCAAAGTATACCTCGCTCTCGCTCTCGCCCGCCGATTCTATCGGGCATAATTACCTTTCGCTGTCCCTCTCGGATAATCATTGTAACACCTAAGCACCCTACCTAACCTACCGGAGCCTAGCCAGCGTTTCCAGCGTTATTCCCCCATCGATCGACCGCCCTGACGACGATTTCCGTGCTACGACGTGGTCATTGCCGTACGACCAGATCGTTTCGCTAACGATCACGCAGTGTCATCGGGAAATTTCGGAATTGTTGTACGAATGCGAAAGACAAAAATCGTGCTGTATGCCGACTGCATTTTATTCCCCGCAACTTTTCTCATCAACGAGTTATCGTAATTGATTTTTTTTTTTTTTTTTTTTTTTTTTTTCAGAATTTTAACGGCGAGAAACGCTCTAACGTTCTCGCGACGTACACGCATATTCTCATCGTAATTAATTTACATTTGTCGTGATTAAAAGTTTCATCGTTACACAATATCACGTCAGATATATTTAAATTTGCGCTATCAAGATATACGTAAATAAAACAAGAAACAAGAATTTATTGAATAAAAGAACTCGTACTTATACAAGAAAATGCATGAAAACAAATGATCGGCGATTAGTCGCGGTTCGACCGATCGAAGCTTCCATATAATTGAAAATTCCGATTGATCCATCTGTGAAATCGTACGACTTCTTGAACGAGCCTTTCTCTCCCGTCAATCGAATGAGGCATATCTCGGCGGAATATCCGATACGACGTTAATATGCAGGATTCCCGTTTCGTGAGGCAACGCGACACACGGCTCGCCGATAAGCGTTGCAAACGTAGGATCGATGACTTTTCGTCTCGATCGCCGCGAACGAATCGCGGCGCGGCGACCAGAACCGCTAGCGATGCGCTAAAGTTTTATCGATCCCTATTCAATGAGGATACCCGCGCGCAACGTATACACGCGCGACGCATTAAATCATTGAAATTTATGCAACCGGCCGCGGTACGTGCAGTATCTTTCACTTTTCATTACGGGATCATTTGTCATGCGGCCGTAGATCTCTTATCATTCGGCGATCATAAACAACCACGCATAAATTCCAACTTTCGCGCATAACCTGACGCCGACCATCGACCGGCGCCGCCAAATTTATTACTTCAAAACGCATCGGGAATAAGCTTTGCCCTATATGACAAACTTCTATTTCGTCTACTGTGCCGCTAGCGATAGTCATCGTGCGGCGATATCTGTGTATGGGTCGAGGTTTATTATCTAGGCGGTTGTGTATTATCGAGATCGACGCCGATCACTTTCGTTTTAAAAATCTTTTTTTTTTTTTTTTTATTATCGTTACAATGTACATATGTTGTCTCGTCTTTGATATTTTTCTCGAAAAATATAATTGCTATCGAGAGCAAGAAGATAAAAGTGTGAATCTCCATTTAATAATGACAACTCACACTTGGCGCATTACAGATTCATAATGATGTATAATGTTGCGGCATAGAACAATTTATACTATTTAAACATCGTAGCATTGATCTTGATGCTGTTCTTGGAGCGCCGAAGAAACGGAAGGCTCAGTTTCATAAAAGGGTTTAATGCTCTAGACGAATCAACGTCGCGCGTTCATTCACCCCTTTCGTCGCATAATTATGTGTCTATGCTTTATGGCAACGACGTATAAAACGAAGGCGGGCGCCGGGCTGCTTTCAGACACTGTAAATTAAAGTTGAGAAAGTGCGCTATGCGAGTAGTCATCGCGGAACGCGCGCGTTAATTAAAGCTCATTGTAATAAAGAGCGCTTTTTATTCACTTTGCCTCGTTCAGCCAGCCAACCGGGCCTGGAAGGGATATTTTTATGTTTAATTATATTACGTTTTACGAGTTCCTCTCCTAGACTGTTTCTTAGCGGCGTAAAACACTGGCGATGCTCGGAATTTTAAACTTCAATTGTCGTCAAAACCGGGCGGTTTATCCGCCAATAAAAGTAGCTTCCTGGTGAAGAGCTTTCCTCGACTGAAATTCCACATGAATAGAAGAGGTCTAGAATTTGTAGAAAATTTCCGGCGAAGCGTCTTACCGGTAATAGACAAACGAGAGTAAAAAATCAAGTTGTTTCTGATGATTCGCAAACCACTCGCGCGTTTCCCGCGAGATTTTTCACGAACAACTGATTCGATCCGACATGAGTGTGATTCAATCCGGTCCCAATTCGCGTCTTAAGCTGTCGATCTCTCGTCTCTCCCTGCATCCTCGTTCCTCTCCGAGTTAGCATCTCCGCACCCCACTCGCAATCCCCCACCCTCCCTCTCTCGTTCTCGCTCGCTCCTGGCACTGAGAGATATCAATTAGCACTGCGTCCCAGGGAATTAATCTCGGGAATTAATATCACGACGTTGCCAATTAATTTTCGTTAATTTCGAATCAGCAGTTTCCAGAACACCGTCGGTACGGCTCCCTAACACAAATCCCTATCACCCGTTACGATAGAACGGAGCAAGGCGACGATGGTATATGTATATAAGACGTGAGAGGGAAAAGGAGAGAAGCGGGTACGAAGAGACACCTAAGAAAGAACACGAGTGCCTGCACGTGCGCGCAAACCTTGGCGTACCGTACGTGTGTTGATATTGTGTGCGAGCGAGAAAGGGATGGACCCGATTTGGTGGTAGCAACTTTCGTGAAAGTTTGCCATACAAGCGCAAACGCCGCGCATCAGTCAGTTCTTGCCGCACGCGATCGCGAAGCGGAGGGCATAAGGAGGTTTCGAGGGAAAGCGAAGGGGAGACTGACCTCCTCTTCCACGTTTATCAAAACACACATTTAATTATACCGCGCATCGTTTTGCACACCCGCTGAAAGAGGGTGGGATACGAGCGCGCGCTCTTTCGCTTATTCCGAGCTTAATTCACACCTGCAACCGTGACGGGACGGCTAGCGACGCTTAAATTAAAGCGGCGAATAATAAAGGCGTCAACTCCGCGCGCGTTTCCTTTTTATTTCTGTGCACGAGCGGCCGCAAGTCGCAGTCCATAGCACAGCCGAGCCTTTTGTTCTTTGCATCCGAAAGAGATAGAGAAAGGGAGATAAAGAAAGAATAAAGCACTTTCACGTCTCTCTCTCTCTCTCTCTCTCTCTCTCTCTCTCTCTCTGTAGATCGCGAAGAATTCACCGGTAGCGAAACGGTATGGCCGAAATATTAGTATAGCGCATTAATTACGAAATTTTTCCAACATTTATCAAACATTTAAACATATCTTTTTATAATAATTTGCTTAATTAATTAATAGATATTATAATAAATGTGAGATACGATATGAATGATGTGCGAGCTGCTCGGGTTTTTGGATACAATTTCGTTTTCCGAAACAAGCGTAAAGGAGCGGTCTTCTCGATCCCTCTCTCGAGTCGCGAAGGGGACGACCGAAACTCGAGCGTCGTCGACGAGGGTCGTCGAGAGTCTCGCGCGACTTATCCAGACGACGTATTTAAATTCAGTCGAACTTTGGTGCCGTAAGTTCTCCCGGCTCGGGACGGTTGAATTGAAAAGCTAATTCTCGTCGTACAATCGGCTCGTCTCGGCATAGGGCAAACTTTGTGAATGTGTCTCATTAACCGGGCGCGTCGAGCGTGCGCGCGGACGATTTGACGGAGCGAGCGTGACACGTACGTGTGCGCGCGCGTAGTGTTTCATCGATGTAACAGCCGCATAATGTGTCTTTGCGCGGCCGAATTTTATCGATTTCGTTTCAGCACCCTTATATGCTAATCACGAGACCCGAGACGTCGTAACCCGACGTAACGATATAAAGTTATTTAGGATGTACCTGTATTTTATAGTCTATATACATATATGTATATAAGCTTTGCGTAATCGTGAAAAATGTAACTTTATATTAAACCGCCGCGCAGACCGCGTTGCTAAAATGCTTCGTTAACGGTCGAGGAAATCGACGAGGAAACGATTTTCCGTGAAATTCGTAGAGCTCATCGAGCTTCCGCATTTTCCTACAAAAGTATTTGTAAAAATGTGAGTTCTCTCTCTCTCTCTCTCTTTCTCCATCGAGGAATCTTTTCGTTACGAAACTCGGCATAACGAAGGGATCGATCGCGAAGTTCGCGACGGCACTTCTGCTGCTTCTGTGAAGCTCCGGGCGGACTTCTCTAAATAATGAGATACATTTAATCACAGGATTAATGAGCGCCAAAGAAGCGGAATGAATTATGAATGATATTTATTATTCGAGCACCGAAGCCACCGAGAAAATAATAATGGTAATCGTCGTCGCGATTGTAATAATAACAATAATAATAGCAATAATAACTACGACAATAAGAGCCTCGCCGTTTGTAGAGAGACAGAGCGAGGCGCAAGAGATGCGAGAGCGAAAACAGAGGGTGGGGAAACTTCGTCTCCCGGCTCTATTTGCATAAAATCCTCGTACCCGACGCCTCCGAAGATAATGAAATGAAACTAAACAAATAATGTAGATGCTAAACATTAATTACATTCGCCCCAGAAAGCGAGCGAGGGCGGAGTGCGCCGGCTAGGGGTTTTCGTAAAATTAAGAGACCGTCGAGAGGATAGCACGGACAACGCGGCGGACGGAAGGGGTGAACTGCCGCGCCATCGGGGTTGCGAATTAAGAGATCGCTTAAGAAGTTTAAATGGGAAATACCGTAAATGGAGAAAGGGTAGCGAGAGAGAGAGAGAGAGGTATTCCTTTCTACGCGTCGAGATCACCATCGAAATCGGGGAATCCTAATTTACATTATATGAGGCGTTCATCCCTCGAACAAGTTGGCCGAGCACGAATTTTAAAACATTATGATTTTCTCGATAAAGAATAAGGATGTATAAATTAATATCGAGTATTATTTGTAATTATTATAAGGATTTATTATTTGTCGATTTTAATTTATACGTTAACGCACTTAAATGTATATCGTTTCTTCGTAATGCAATTAAATAATTCCAAATATAACATGATTTTCATCCAATATTTTTATAAGTAATATTGCATAATTGAATCACAATAATGCTCATCTTATTCAAGATAACAGTAGAGTTCATCGGCAAAGGACGCAGAGAGGGATTATAAAAATACACCGCATCCAATTAGTCGAAAAAGAAATAAAGATTGTTCTCTCCCCTCTCTTTCACCTATTCTTTTTCTTTGCAAACGATCATCCGATTATCTCCGCTTGATTCTGCAACGCCTAGCTAATTACTCGCTTCAAACGAGAGAAGAGGTAGGAGAATTCAATTATCTCGTCGCTTCGAAAGTTTGACGGAAACCCGTATCTTAGGCAAGTAAGCAAGCGAAAATATGAGCGCGAATGTCTTTTCCTCCCTGCGTGTACGTATACTTTTAGATAAAATGTGCGCGGACACGCAGACACGGCCGTGTCGCGGACGAGTTATGCGATGCGCGGATCCGCACGTACGTACATACATATACATACACACATATACGTACGATAGCCACTGACCGTTGCATTTCGTTGGGTATGCATTTACGAGCATGTTGGACCTCTTTCGCGGAGACATTGATGGACAAGCGCAGCTTATATGGACGCCGCAAGGGAGCCCGTCGTTGCCGTTTACATATTTATGTTATGACTCCGCTTCACTCGACTTAATTGACGGAATTGCCATAAATTTACGAATATCGTGTCGTGTGGACGCCACGACGGTGGACAGAGATACACACGTATACATATGCGTACGGATTCTATACTGTATATATTGTATATAAGTACGAATCTTGCATGTGAATTTCAATGAATACCGATTAGGGTAGTTGCAGGAATGTCGTTCGGTATATTTTTGCATCCGTCGACGCGACATTAAAACACGATCCGCCATATTTAAACGTTTACAAGTAACTGCTTCCTTTTAATCTGCCTCGCAACTGAGTCAACCGTAATAGATTCTTGCGCCATCGTAAAGTACATCAGAGACGATCAGCGATCATTGAGCAGTAGTTGGAAATGATCGCGTATGATGCGATATTAATGGAGTCTCCCGTAATAGAAGGTCACATTCATGATTATCGTAGCACCAGATAGAAATCGTATCACGTATATATTCACTCGAAAGTTATAAGATTTATTTTTGATCGTACAACAGAGCGATTTATCGTTTTATTTTAACTTTATAAATCGCTATAAAATATTTGGATTTATAAAAATAAAATAAAATGTGATAAATATTAGGCTGTACAGCAAATTTCGCATGATAAAACGGATGGATGTAAGCTTCGAGTTACTCTTTTCAACGACAAGCGAGCGTCCTTTTTTTCGAGAGATCTTAACATTTCGCAAAATTTAAAATTTAGATTCGGGAGGACAGGATAGACCTTGGCTCGCCGAAGATGCGAGCGCGACGTTTCTCGAATGATGTAGCTGCGCATAAAGTGGACAAACTGGGACCATTTATCTGCTTTCCTCGTAGTTTGCTCGAGTGAGGAGGAATCGGGGAGGGAGGCGTGGTAGAATGGGCACTGGTTTATTTCAGGGATAATCCAAACAAATGTACTCGGTGGCTCGCGAGTAAATAACATGCAGATGCCGTAATACTGGTTGACCGATGGCTTTACTCGTCTCCGGCTGCGAACGTGCCCCGCGAAATTTCCGCAAAAGAAAACTTTTGACGTACGTATATACGCGATCTCGCGAAAAAAAGAAATTTGCGAGATAAACGCGGCAATCTGCGTGAAATGGCGATATTAGCCTCGACGTCTTCCTCGAATTTCACATCGCATTTGAAATCGGAGTTGATTTATGTCCTGTATGTATATTGTACATATACAGAATATAGAAACAAAATATTTAAACGGAATATTGAATATAGAAACCAAAATTTTCCATAAAATAAATTGTGCGAGAATTATTTAAAATTCAAAAGAAACAAGTATATAATAACAAAAAAGATATCTAAATTAATACACGCATTATTTGCGCTTCGCGAAAATGTTGGAAGAATTTTCCAATTCTTCATAGTATCGACAACTGCGTCGAGCAAGGTAAATAAGTTTTCCGCACGCACTCGATAGAGTTCCCAGGATATCCAAATTTAACAGGCAAGAGATGGAGGGAGGAGATGGGAGAGGGGACAGAACGGATAACCTGGTTTCGAAAGGGGCAGCAGATGGGGTGTTGGTCAGTGGCTATCTCAGACTTCCCTCATCTTGTGCCAGTCTGGCTGCCTCGTGGCCGCCTCGCCGTCCCTTACGTCGAACCACCCTGCTGCTTTATCCGCCCGCTGACCATCCACCCCCATAGTTTCCTGGGAGATCGATTGTTATGCATAGCCTGTATTTGCCCGGCCAGCTCTGTAACCGGCCCTGGAGTCTGGAACTCGACTGCAAGAAGCGACCGATCGACCAACGTCCAGAAGACCCCGACGCGAATACTCGGCCTTCGGATACGAAGAAAGCAATTTCAGACGGACGGGCAAATTAGACGACCGTGGTTTTAAGGCTTCCGTGGATACGCCCAAGTAAATCGATACCTCGATGGATGGAATAGTTCTATCTGCATCACTGGGTGTCTGCTTACATCCAATCAGTTGGACGTCGTCGCGTTCGTAACCGATCGACTACCGGCCTCTTTGCTTCCCCGTGACGTACATGCATTTATCATGAGCAAGAGTCAGATCGATTCTTCTTCAAATTTATATAAATGATTCGAGCGATTATTCGAACGCGCGCGATATCTGCGATTTAAAAGTTTAATTAACATTACGAAACTAACGGATTTTGTGCAGGGTGATCTGTCAATAAATCTGTCGGAAGGCGTCTCCTTTGAGAGCGAAAACAGCTGACCGATGGTGAAGAGACCATTGTCTTCTCTTCGAATGTTTATTCTTGTGTGGCCCACCTTCCGGTTACCAAACAAACAACGAAATGCAAATCGAGATTATTCCCAGCTGTATTTGCTGTTAACCTGAATTATTCGAGTCTTAATGATGGCTTAGGCAACAGCCCACTGATCTGAGGGATTATACCGTGAATATTGCAGGGACTAATGAACACCCGGGAATTAGGTCCTCGCTAGGATCTTCGGAAGAAGAGGTTTCGTCTATCGCAAACGTACTTTCATCCCATCATTTCTTTTTTGAAAAAAAAAATATTATAATCGCGCAAATTGGTATACGATTAATTGTTGCAGTGCCGCGTTCTTTTTTTGCACACATTAGCAAAAAATAAATTTAAAACTTAGCGAACCTTGCATTTATACACGTACATATTTTTCGTGTGAAATGTTTGTATATAAATATTTAAAAGGCAATTGCAAGTTAATTGTGACAAATAATGATTTTAGAAACAAATCTCTTACGACAAATATATATATATATATATATATCTTCTCTACATAAACACGATATATGTATATATTACATTTCATAAATGCAAGAAAACCGCGAGTACGAGATACTGACATGCTGCGCAAGCGATGGCCGAGCAACGCGGTTAACCGAAGAAAGCTGAAACGGCGCGGCTGAATAAACCGAGGAAACAATAAAGCTGAATAGAGAAGTAACTGCCAACGGTAAACGGGGGTAATGACGTTTGGATCGACAAGCCGAGAATACCCGAGGGAGCAACGATGTCGACGCCGTGTCGTTGAAAGCTCTCGCGCCGTGCCAAGTTCTTTTTTCAAGTCTCTCTTTCTCTCCCTTTAAACTCCATTCGAAGTCATCCATGAAACGTTTAACCTTCCCTTTCTTGCGTCGGCTACGTGTACGTGCATACACTTGACTCTATGTATCCATGTATTTCCCTCTGTCTCTTTCTTCCCGTACGCGCGGGGAGTCGCGTACCCTCGAGCGTTTACGCGTTCATAAAGTTCGAAGGCTCGTAGTCGCTTTGAGCCGCGGAAGACCGTGCGTACCATCGGTGCTGGAGGTGGGTGTCGTGGGATCGCGGCCGAGAAGGGGAATGGAAGAGAACGCGGTGGCGCCGGGCGCGACGGCGACGGCGACGGCAGCGGAGAGTGCTAAGGGGGTGGTGAGAGAGCGAACGAGGGTGTTTTTCCACCACCAGTTGCTCGCGGCATCCGCAAACCCCTCTCGATCCCGGCGTACGAGAGGGAGCGAGAGAAGGAAAGAGTGAGGAGCGCGAACGAACAGCCAGATCGTAAAAGTACCAAACTCCTACCTACTCCTGTGAACCTCTTCCACACTCTCTCTCTCTCTCTCTCTCTCTCTCTCTCTCTTTCTCTCTTTCTCTCTTTTTACTTTTGTGCCTCTAATCTCGAAATGAGATTAGAGAAACGTAACGAATGGTGCTCGAATGTGATAAAAGTGATCTGTCTCGATCATACGAAAGATTGATGTAATTAGAGATGACGAGGAAATTATTTTGAGCCAATATCGATGAATATTGAATGTAAAAAAAAAAAATGATATTTTTTGTGCGAGTTATATTGCCTTCGTTTCAAACGCAATAAAAACAAAATATGAAACTAATACATTAAATATTATAGCATTAAACATTAATATTAACGAAGAATATAGGTATTATATAATATAGACCTTTAATGCTTTTCCCTTTAATATTTTTTTCTATAATATAATTGACATACATATATAAGTTTATTAAAAAATCTTGCACATCAACAACTTGAAAGAGATTGAAATATGATTTCTAGTAATCCATATACAAGATGTACATTGTCGTCAATGTAATCGTCCGGAAGAAACGACGGAGGGAACTTTTTACCCACCACCAGTTGCTGCTATCAAGGGATTCGAATCGAATCTACGACTTTATCGTAAAAAAGAAAAACCTGCAGCTTTGCTCCAATTTTCTATCCCTCTATCCTTCGTAACGTCGGTGTTCTTTCAATATAAAATATGATCAAATGGTGAAACTATTCTAGTATCAATAATTCAAGGAATAAAAAAATCTTGTAGTGTATTACGATTTCATAAAGATTTGCAAAATGTCTTATTAATCGTTACATCGGGATTTTGCTGAAAGTAGTTCAAGGTCGAGCAATTTAAGTTTCTTCGGGATTAAATCGAATTGCTTGCGTGGTATGGCATCTGCTTACGATGAAAGTAACTATATAACATTTCCTGAAAGAAAATTACGTATGTAAAATTGATTTTAGAACAATTAATTTACGATATTTGATTCAGAATTTAAACTTATATTAATTGAATAAAAAATTTAAAATAAAAAATTTCTAGCTTGAATAATTTTAAAAATATATGATATATTTAAATGTATATGTATTTTTTAAAAACATATTTAATAAATGTAAAAATAATTGTATAAAATATATATTAAAAGATTCATTTTTATATAATTTTTGAACACGATAGTGTATTTGCAATTTAATTTGTAAAGTAAAATATTTTAAATCTGTTTAAAAGTCTTAGCTAAACAATGTTTATTTTAAGCTGCCGTTTTTCTAAATGTAATTATTATGCTCGATTGCTGTTTTTAACATTCATGGTTTAAGAAGCATTCACGAACGCGAAGTACATTCACCCGGGGGCAATATATCCGCCCTATAACAGTTCTGCTTACATTAGCCACCCTTATGCAAATTGATAGGAAACAAAGTACGTTGGATATGATCCTTCGAGATTCTATAGGGAGAAACGTAAACTCTTTTATCGCGTATATTATACTATACGACTTCAATTCAATCGGATTATTATCGAATTTCTTTATAATGAAGAATTATCCAATGCAAAAAAATAATACCTGTAAATTATAATTGTTGAAAAAAAATCAAACAATTAATAAATTAGTGTACAAATTAAAATTCGAGTCGAAACAAATTTCCCGTAATAAAAAGGCGATTATCGATAACGTACGTAGTTCGGATTCCGTAGAACTGAAGGTGCCTCGACATGGTAGGATGAGGGATGGGCCGAGTGTCCAGGTTGGAGGGTCGTTTATTGATCTCTCAAGTCCGAACCTCGCCTCGTGTACAAGAGGGACCTAACCCCATCCCATGCGCCCTCGTGACTGGCCACAACCACCCCAGCGGCCGCACGCCGAGACACTGGACACAACGACTCCCTCCTCGGCCTCTCCTTCCACCTTATTCTGTCCTCTTGGGAAAATAGGTTCCCAACCCGAACCCTTTGGTCATCCCGAACGCGAGTCGGGTGAGACGAGCGTGTCTCAATCTTCAGCGGCGCTAAAAAGGGAGGATAATCAGCCGCTCATCTCCGCTGCTGGCTGTTACCGGATCTAAGCATTTCCGAGCGCGTTATCGATCGAGAGAACCGATCGAAGCCTTTGTCAATATGCCTGAAATGGTCGGTTCTAATTATCGTCGAATAGCCGCAGTGCTTCGATTCGCCGAGTTTGTCCTCTTACGGGCATTAATCAAGTTTCGTCGGGCGAACAACGGGACTGGGAATAGCGCTGCTTGAGAACCGTCCACTTAGCCGAAGGGTTGCTAGTTGCAGATAACTTATTCCTGCTTCGCCCGCCACCCGCGCTCACCCTCAGATGGAACCCTCTCTCGTCCAGATCTTGGCCGGCAAGCGAGAACGGTCCCTCCTAATATGGATTGTACTGTGCGAGCCATTTCCACGAGGTCTTAACAACGCGTCGGTACAGGTTGTCGATAAATCGAGGGCCGTCCGACACGCCTCTGTGGACCGAGAGACGTCCGACATTTCTGAGCTAGACTTTCGGACAGTTCCGGACAGTTCCAGAAACGTCTTATGCTAGCAAACGCGAGCGCGCCGACGTTGGATGAGGGATGCATCTGTCGGCGCGGCGACGCGAAAAATTTGCATGTAGAAGCTTAAAAAGTCGGCGGTGCAGTAAATCCTCGCTTTAACGTGCGTCGAGAGTCAGAGATATCGATTCACAAGAATGAACAATGAATAAGGAGCGAAGCGCGCGCGAGAACAAACTTTTCTAATTTTTCGAGAGCAATGATCGTACAAACGATCGTCTAAATAAATAAAAGGGATCTCGTATGTGTGATATGATATAATAATGTTGATATAAAATTCCGATATAAACTGTCTTTGACAGTGAGATACGTACGTGAAATCATAATACTTATTGAACTTGTTTACATGACTTTTATCACAAAAGACTCTGCTACGTCATTAACGGACGCCGCGAGCGTAGAAAGAAATTTCTCACGCAAGAGCGTTCTTTGATAATCATGCAATCTCATCCTCCGCTTCATTTACTTTCTTTTCCCACCTGTCTACACCTAGTTAACCTGGTCGCTGCCGCGAGTTTTGCATCCAGTTTCTAATAATAGCTATCGCTTCATACATTTTCATGGCATTACAAAATCAGTACAAATAGAGTGTACACGCGGCAATTATGAATGCATTATGCAATATAAATATTGATGCTTCCTGCAAAAACGAACGAGCGAAATGCAAAGCTTCCTAGGAAGAAGAGAGTCGCTAGAAGAGAGTAAGGAAATGTATCAATAGTATCCGTCAATAAACTCAATCTCGCACGTTTCTCCCGATCATCGATGTGACGAAGAAGCATTCTCTCTTGCAACTATTTACGATTGTCTAAAAGAAAAATAATAATAAAAGATATAAATTCATCATGAAAGAAAATTGTCGACGCGTTACATACATAATTATTATTACTCTCGTTATCTTCCTCCGAAAGACGAAAGTGCGAGGATCGTGATGTATTCAGAGAGAGCGTTATTTAAAATGTACATTTGTACTGTGACTGACATACACATGAAACTGACAATCGAACGTGTCGCGCTTACTGGGTTTATTAACCAACTTCCTCGAATGACTCGACTCTTTTATCTGTAACTTCTTCTCATTACCGCGATTGAATTTCGTTGAAAGATAGATGTAGCGCGACACCTTTATATGCAAGGTCGGCCGAGTTCAATTTCAACGGGACATCCGATGTAGTTATGTACACGTCAACGCACACAAGCATACTCGCGCGTATACACGAGAGGTACGGCACGCACGAACGGCGCGTCACTTATAATCTGTCGGCATCTCATCAGCCTGTATACGTGTGTGTGTATACGTGTCATAGAAATACACACGCATCAGCTCGCGGAAGCCACTCGTGCGCGCGCGAGAGAGCTAAAGGCCAATAAAACTTAACTCCTAATTAAGAAGCGTGAAGGATGAATCTATTATCCGCGGGGGCCTTGCAAAACGCAAATACGCGGCCAGTAATGTCGCCGTTGGTACAAACATACCTACAAACACGGACGAGCATATACGTGTTCATTAGGCGTATTTACTGTTTAGCATTTCAAATTCAGCGAGAGAAGCCGCGCGATACGTCCGGGATACAGACTGCTAGAGGCGAGGGAGAGGAAGAAAAAAGGTAGGACCTCCTTTTTAGGGCAATCAAATATTTTAATTTAATCGCCTTACGCTCTCCTTACGTGCGCGATACGCGATACTTGCTCTTGTTGTGCCTCTCTTGTCAGCCGGGTCTTGACATCTCTTAATTTGAGTAGTCCGTAAGATGAAACGCGATTCATTTCATTATTTTTTTCACTCTCATTATTATCATAAAATCGAGACACAGAGTGTCGGCTAAGATGCTTGAGTAGCATTCTCTTAACAAGAGCAGACGCGTATGTTTATCTCGAACATTAAAACCATTAATATCGCTTGAAAACGATATAAAGTGGCAGCGAATACCCAAAGAAGTTGATTGTCTCCCCATTTCTCTCTCTCTTCTTGTCTAAGGCGTTATTTTCTTCCAAGCGACCTCCCGCCGACGAAATCCTTGGCTCTAATTTGTATTTAATTAACCGTGTCCCGTGGCTGCGCGACGCTTCCTCTTGACTGCAAGCGAGTTCCGTCGGTTTGGTACGTGCGTTGGGGTTCATTAGGTTATTGAAACCTTAGACAATGTAACTAGTGGCTGCCGGGCACTCCGAGTGCTCCAGGGGCTTCGTAATGCTCGCTGCCTCGAGCGTTCCCTACGACATTTCGCATCTCTGGCCACTCCTGCGTCGAGTCGAGTTGGTCTACGTCCGACTCCGCGATCATTACGACGGCACTGAGGCGAGTTACATCATCAACGCACACGGGTTTATATGCTAATAAGCGACATTAATTAAATGGTGCGCACGCACACGTATCTAGCCGCTCTCGCGAGAATCCGGCTCTCTTTCTTTCTAGGAATAACGAGAAACACTTTCTGTTGGATTTTCTTGCATCTACGTTGTAAGGATTGCGAGCATTTGAATCGATCGTGAATCGCGTGATTGAAAATAAATCGATTTTTTTTTCTTTTTACAAAAATTGATGGGATTTTGTATTGCTAGCAAAATGCGAGCGAAATAGATTCGATCGTTTGCTAGAGTCTATTAAATTCGCACAATTGCTGCATTTGTTTTTATTGTTACAACAAGTAATCCTTGATCTTTCTCTTTATCAGAATAGATAGGTTCGACAAGTTTCAAGCTCTCAATTCTAGCTCTTCTACTCTGGTAGAAAAACCTCGCGGCTGAAATATTCTGCATTCTTTGAGGTCGGATGAAAACGCGAACGAGAAAGAGATTATTTTAAGAACACATAACACGCTTTTCTCTCCCTACACCGGAAAACAAGAGGCAGGAAAAACGCGAATCTAGATATATCGCGCCACAACTCTTTCTCCCTCTCGCAACTTCCTTTTCATTTTTCTGGCCGAATTTAATTTGGTGCGCGTCCGGTTGCACCTTCCCACTCTCGCTTGACTGATACGAGAGGATACGAAGCCCCGGAAGATCACAGGAAAAATGCCTGTGCCTTGTAACATCCCCGACTCGGATCTGGAGCGCGCGAATTAGGAATTTTACTAACTCGGATAGTCGCATTTAATTTTAAGCCCGAAACCATACGAGTCATTACTGTCTCCATTTCGTGCGTATATTAAATTACAGCCGCCGACCGCGAGGCTATTCGTCGGAAGAGGGGCCCGTAGCCATATTACGGAAGAGCACATGCACTCGAGGATTATCCAAAGTCTCCCCCGGTAGCCGGGCTACAACACACAGGATATATGCACAGAGTCTACGAATGAACGTATTCGTTACTCTAACGATCGCAAGATTCGCGCTAACGTATACGTTAAATACCGAAGGCCTAGGCTTTCTCTCGTAAGTCGAAATTTTTGGCGCCGGGACGCGACGTTAAAAAAAAATGACTGTTCTTTTTATTCAAGAGTTGAACAAAGAGTTTCTGCTGCTCGCGCGAAAGTAAAAGCTCGAAACGAGATAATGTAGCGATACTCCCGCACATAAAAATTGAAGAAAGAAGAAAGAGAGATTCCGACTTGTTTTATTAAATTTACAATATTATTGATACTACATATTTATCCTGGATAAATATAGGAAGTTTGATGTAAAACGAAGTCATTTTCTTAACGGTTACTTCAAGTTCCGCTAGCCCTGATTTCTTCAAGAGAGCCTTTAATCACGAAATGCAAAGCATACGTGTATTAGCTTGAGCAGGATTTAATTACGTCTCTCTTCCGGAGATACTGGCATAGATAGCGAGATAACTAGATAAATGATCATAGCGAGATCATTGCCAATTATTAATTTATAACCACGATATCAGCTGTGCTGAGATTCGCCGATGCGCGCTATATACGCGAGAGACTCCGCTAATTAGGTTCTTCAATCGGCAGTTATTGTTTCGTGGCAGTCCTAATTTGGCAGTGGCAGCTGCCGCTGGGAGTAAGCGCTAATTAAAACACCTAATTGTGGCCATTAACGCGAAATGCGACGTGGCGATGCGTTACTCGCTCCGCAGTTCACACCGATCCACGCTCGGTTATGCCTGCGCTTTAAACCATGCTATAAATACGTTCTAATTAGCATTTCTCGGTGTCTCTCGATTGAAATTAAGCGCCTCGCGCCCAATGTCGCCCGTTAAGCCCGAGTCGTCAATTGCCACTCCTGCATTTAACAGCCACTTGAAGCGAGACTGAGGCATCGGTTCGGCTTCGAAAAAAATTCGACAAAAAAATATGCACACACACGACTGTTTCTGTGCGATTGGAAGACAATATTTTGGAAATGTAAAAATTGTGTATATAATAAATGATAATAATATATCCATAATTATGTATCAGATAATTATATATCAATTGCCATTTCATATCCTCCGCAAACTATTATATACGACTGCAATTTGGAAACTCGTTCTCTATCGCCGAACGACTTTTCCCGAATTGATCCTGGCCTCTGAAATTATCCACTTAACGCGACCGCTCATTTTTCTCATCATCGGTCCTTTTTGACGTGAAATCGCTCGGTCCGAACCGAGCGCGACGAGCAGAGAGACCCTGGGTACATATGCAGAAGCGGCGGAAACGGTGGAAGAGCGAGGAGAGAGCATAGTCATAGAAATGCTGCGGTGTGTGGCGGGCGTGGCATGCTCGTACATCCGGTACAGGTTCCACACGGTTCATATTGCCGGTAGGTCCCAAGAGTAGGCAGTACAGGGACGCGCACACACAGGTCTGACGCAAGTTGCCGGTCGCGCAACACAATGACGTTATAATGACTAATGATCATATCATTTAATTAACATCGCGCCTAACTAGCCCGGGCTTCATTAGCCCACGGCGGCCTTAGACGCCCCGTATACAACACCACGCTTATTATGTATCTATCGCGTGGCGATTGTCCGCAGCGCGTGTTAAAGCTCGTGCGTTACCCGGCGACACGGTTTCTCGGTGAACCGCTGACTGGTGTTAAATTTAACATTGTGTGAGTCTCTGTGCGAGCGAACGCGCACGTGTGCGTGTATGAGTGCGTGTATATGTCGTATGAGATGAGCGAGTGCGTTGGTAGCACGGTCGTTGTGTCGTACCACGCGAGACATGTGCGGAGGCGCGCCTATGGCAGTACATAGAACCGGCTATTGTGCGTCGAGGAAAAGGCGGAAAGCTCGATCGATCCGTCCAGACGAGATCTTCGTCCTTATGAGATAGGGATACCTTGATAGCGGTGTTAACGCGTGCTCTTGTCGGATATTCTCGACGGTTAAATTGCTTTCGCGTGGATAGACCGAGAAGTATGAAGCCCGCGATTAGCTCGTTCTTTTAAAGAGTACAAAGCTTTCTATCGATATCAACACTTTGGAATTTAATGTCGATTTTTAGCAAACTATTCTTTTTTTATTGTTTATGGAAAAGATTGTAAGATTGCAATTAAAAATTAAATTTTTGTCAACGAGAAATACATTTATGACGATGCAAAAGTTAAAGACGTAAAGCGTTTTTTTTTTAAATAAAACTTTGGTGTCATTACATATATATAAATATTATGTTGTAAATAATAAAAAATACGATGAGATGCAAAAGCTGAAGACGTAAGGCATTTTTAGATAAAACTTTGATGAACATTTCATTACATGTATACATACATATTAATTATTAAATGTTCAGTCAACGAGAAATAAGTTTATCGAAATTTAATTCTGTCCACGACAGTTGCACGAAATACCCTTGCAGAAAAAAAAATCACGATAAGATGCAAAAGTTGAGGACACGAGAAGCGTTTTTTGATAAAAACTTTGGTGGCTACTTCATTACATGTATATAAGCGAGCGAGGTATATAAAGACAGGTCTGCGGCATGGATCGCACGCGGCGCGACTCCACGCTTATTATATATCTATCACCGAGCGTCCGTGTGTCACACATCGATCCACTGAGTCGCGTTAAATGCAACGCGGTGTGCAGTATTGCTGCGGCACATAAGGGACGTTGCAGCGGGGCGCACCTACACGCCCGACGCGCTCTCCTGTCGGCCGAGGAAAGGGTGGAAAGCATCGATCGACCGATCCACAGACTAGATCCCTCCCTCCCCCGCTCGCCCGCACACCCGCTGATGTTAACACGTGCTCACGATGCTATTCTCACGGGCGAATTGATTTTCTTACGCGTCTCTTGAGAGTTATTAATCCCACGCGTGGACGCCGCGCTAGATAGCGGATAAACCGGTGCGGACAGTCGATATCTGTGCTGCTCCGTGAACAGGCGCTAATTATGGATAACGGTTGTCGCAAGTTTCTAATAAATTTTCTATAATTGCGGACGATCAAACTCGCAGAGTTGTAATCGCGAACGGATGACGGCAGCTTCTGACGCTTTCTCCATGCTGCTTTTTTTTTCTTTTTCCAACCCTTCTAACGCTACCACATTACTCGCGTGCGAGCAACGTCGCTCTATCGTCTCATAATGACCTCTCTCATGACCTCGTGTCTTTTTTCTGCGTTTTTTTAAATCAATATAAAAGAAGAAGCAATTTTGCGCGGATGTGGACAAATAAATTTAGATCATTAAATTATTCATGTCCCTGCTTCGGAATGTCCGGATCTGCTAATGTTCAATTAATTATCGACAAAGAGATTGCTCATTTCCGTAATTTATTTTCACTTCTATGAAAAAAATTTATTTTTATCGTAAATGCACATTGAATTGAGATTTTTTTACGGAGTCGATTGAATATATGTATTTAAGGTCTTGATTAATTCAGTTTCGTTGATTCTAAAATAATGAAAGGTGCATTGAAACGCGAGTCATCCGATTGACTCGACATAGTCAGTCAATCGGGTTTGCCGTAAACAAATACGTGAAATCGGCTTTTATAATTCAATTATAATTAAAAATTGAAATCGTAGATAGGTCTCGGTAGCGAAACTATATTCGGAGAAGCAACAGATTTCGTTCCTTTGTTCTGGCATCGCCGTTCACCCAATTTTCGGACTGTATTCTTTTTTTTTATTTCACACACGAGGGAGCTACGTCTCTCAAATTCCCTGATTGTTACAAGAACCAATTCAGTTAGTATATTCTAAAATGACGGTGCGTCGATAAAATTATAAAAAAGCTTAAAAAAGCCATCAACATCGTTGCATAAATTTTACGTTAATTTCATATTATCTTTACGTTCAAGATGCGCGTGTACGAAATAAGCATTATAGTTTCCAACTGAATATTTCTTTTTTTAACGAGAGGACACTGATATTTATAACTCGTCTTTTTGCTGAGGGAAACCCGTACATAATAAATGCCTCGCACTCTTAACATTGGATATTGTCGTCGATGGTTGCCGATGATACGTTAACGCGATCGACGTCGCCTGTTTACTTATGATTATACCGCAATTATTGGATTTATCGACTACCGTTTCGAAGCTCCTGATTTATTTCAACATTAATCACGTTAATGATGCGCCGGCTAGGCAGCCTTCGACCTCTCCCTCTGCCTTCCATGAGCCACCTACCCTACCTCCGCACCCCCGGTGCCACTGTTGCGACTCGTAGCGGCCTGGCAAACAGGAAATGAGCATTTCGATCAAGATCGATCGTCACAATTACCGATGATTGCCAGCTCCGAAGTTCCTCGGTGGCGTTAGCGACGCGCATCCGCTTAACTTCGCTAATGAGCCGGGCAACCTTAACCCACTCTTCCTCATTTCGCTTTAATGTCGAGCTTACGTCTCAATTTATATTAATCTCTCTTATAGGCGCACGCACACATACCAATTTCGTTAATACTTTGTTATAACTTTGCACAAAAACAGAAATCTTAAAAGAATCGTCAGTTATGTCGAAAACTTATTTCTTTAGTCATGTGTGAATTGAATGATATTAGAAAATTATATATTTAGCGTATATTTCAACTGACGCGACGTACATATCGTCTAAAATAAAAAAAAAATACTTTTGTAACATTTCTTTTTTTAAAACAATAGATGTTAACAGAGATGCATATCTACAAATATAAATCCACATGTCCGTCCATTAAAAAAAAATGCAGAATTTAGTTCGTTGAATAACACACGTCAATCTAATTTTGTATTACGTATTATAACCAAACTAATATTTCAATATGATAGCGATACATGATATATGATAGATGTAAGAATATATCATTGTGTATTTTTGAGGCACTTTTGATCCACTCGCTTCTCGTCAGCATTATTTACAAATAGACGGATATTTATACACGCGTTATCGATTATACGTTGCATAACAAAATGCTCCGTGTCCAGCTTATACGGCGCCACGTTTCTTTTTCAACATTTTGATCCGATTAGCATATATAGCGATATTGCCATGGTCCTCATTATTACTACAAACGAATCCTCAAATCATGCACATCGCTGCGATCAATAAATTAATTAATTAATTTGCCGTTAGAAATATCGAAATCTATTTATCGTTGCTTGATCATGCTGTGTTTAATAGTGACGGATAGAAACGAAAATCGAAGCGGAGAAAGAAAGAGAGCGAGAGCGAGAGAGAGAGAGAGAGAGGGACACGGAACGACGGAGCGGAAATCGGTGGGAGGGCTACCAGGATGATGTTACATCATCAATCAGCTGGCAAACATCAACTCAACGCTCGTACCTCGCTCGGTATGTCCCGACCTGTACCCAAATATATCGCCCCCGATGATATCGTTGCCGCATTGCTACATCATGTCCGGCTATATAATTAATTATCTAATTCTTAATCGTTAACGTTAATCATTGATGCGACACCGAGCAAAAATCGCTCTATCCAAGATTTGTAAATTTCCATCCAGTTTTTCCCCATATCGTTGCGTACGAATAAAATGACAAACATCTTTTTATTATTAATATAACGTGTAGTATTATCGTAGTAAAAAAATACACATAATATAGAATCCCCGCTAATTAAAAAGCTTATCGACGATAAATGGAAAATAAACCGAAACGTTAGTGTATGAAAGACGGGGGAAAAACGTTGCGTTCGTTTGCTCCAAGTTTGATAATCATTTGTAAATCGCAATTTACAAATAATCCGAGATTTTGTCAACGAAGAGTTTTTGACGTTACTACCCGTTTTCGACCCTAAAAGGGTATTATCGGACGTAGGTAGCCTCCACCTACGATAATCTACCCCCGCGAACCCCCATAATGCGCATCCCTCCGGCCGGCCGCAATAATGATGATTTATTTCAGAGCTAAAAATTGCGCGAACGCCGAGGTATGAGTAATGTTCCGATGTGGCCCCACCCTCCTGTGCGGGCCAGCCAGCTTTTTTATCCGCGCAAACGTTATGAATTCCATTGACCCGTTCGGTGGTAGGGGTTCTCGGCATCGAGGGCTGGTCCTCTAGATAATGGTGGATCCCTATTTATTTATCGGAGCAGACACGACTGATCGTCTTCCATTCATCCAAGTACCCTTTGATTCCGCAGACGTCGGACTTTGTTCCGTGAATATCGGCCGCGCGAGAATCGTCGCGAGAATCGACCGTCGTGAAAACGCACTTGTCGCACGCTCTCGTTCGCGAGAAGTGGGGAAGGAGAGAATAATGCGCGTATAAATATATCACACGTGGGACGGTAAATCTTTTTACAGGGGGTGCGTTTCCGACGATAATTATTATCAGGCGCGAGACAATGAGGCGCGAGCGCGAAAAAGACGACCGGACAAAAACCGACGTGCCTTCGACAAAAACAATCGTTTGTACGTCGACTATGTCGCGTCGCGCAATAAAAGAGGGTATCGCTGGTTGGCGGGTTGGCGAAGCCGACGACGCAGCAAACAGCATCGAGATGCACAAAAATCGGTCCTTTCAGCTTAAAATTACGGTTGTCGCGTGGATGGCGGGATAGCTGATGGGGTGGTATTGTGCGGGAGAGGGAGCGGGCGGGCGCGGTCGGGGGGTGGTAAACGAGAGGAGACCTACGGGAGAAAAAGCGAGAACGATCCGGGGGTGGGTGCGGAAGAGGGCGGTGTGTGTCCCGGAAAAAAATCCATACAATCCGATCGGGACAATGTATTCGTGTGAATTCGCGCGATTGTCTGGGTGTTCGCGTGTGTTCGGACATTGATACGGAAGCCAGATCTGAGCGTGCACTGATAAATGTGAAAAAATCCCCCATTTTTAAACCAGCGACGCCTGCCGGCGCGTGATGCTGGTGAGCGAACGTGTGTCGGCCGAAGAATCACCCCCTCGATCCCTTGCCTCGTCTCTCTTGCGCGCGCTCCTGCTCGTTCTCCCGTGCCAACCCCCCTTTCGACGAGCGGTATTGTCGAAACAACGAGAACGGCTTTGTCCTTTGGTCCCCGCTGCTAAAACCTCGACGTATTTTAAATTCGCGGCATTTTATCGCATTCGCTATTTATCGACGGGCTGCACGTCCAAAGGACGTCGTTCTATCTCTCGCCCGTTTTATCTCGTTTTCCTACGGATTTCTCTCATCTGCTCGCGCGGAGAATAAAAAACTCGCGGTATCTAACCGGCATCGATCGTCGTCATTTTCGCGTAGCGAAAATCGTATCGATTCGCGTCAAAGATGTATCAACTTTGTCTAAGATCATTTTTTTTTTTTTTTTTTTTTTCCCCAAAAATAAAGGGGTGAATATCAATTTCGAAGAATGAAATCATCGTGGAACGTAAAAAATATCTCGAACGAGCACGGAGTATATCGCGGCACTTCCGGTTACCGTTTTACGAGCCACGTTTCCGATGCTCCAGATTCGGTTATGCTCGCACGCGACACTGTCCGTAAAGGAAAGAAGGGAGATGACCAAGGGCAGACGAGGACGCGGACAGTCGGATTCGTTGATGGCGAGTAGGTGTACGTTCGGCTACCAATCAAGCGGCCTCGAAACCTCATCGGTTTTTTTCCTCCTGCACGATGCCCTCCCCCTCCGCATCCCACCGCCAAAACCGATCGTTCGCCCTGCCGCACCCCTTCCTTTCGCTCCCTCCCGAGCGCGGGTGCACCCTCATACCCGGCAATGTTCCATTTTTTCGCCCGGCTATCCCGCAACTCGAACTCGCGATGCAATTATAATCCAGCTTTATGAAAAAAGAGGAAGGAAAAAAATGCATCGCAAATGTGATTGAGCACCGATACGGTGGCGAGATTGGTCGGTGGTAGGGGGAGCGGGTGGCCGCCGTGGGGTGCCCTGGGTGGCAATGGGTGGAGGATGAGATGGTGGTCGGTCGGTATAGGTGCGGCGAGGGGATGGTACGCGGGATGGTGAGCCATATAGGGGCCGGGAGGAAGAGAGGGGGTTGAGGGATTGGTCAAAGCGCTCGGTTGCCGGTGCTGATAAAAAATTACACCCGAAAAAAGTATCGCCGTTACCCCTCCGCACCCGTTCGTCAGACCCCTACCCGGCGCACAAGCCAGCCAAACCTCGGATATACATTATTCCTGCCGACCAACCCCTTTGCACGGCGGAACACTGAAAATTGTTCGGAAACAACATTCGACCTAGCCCCTCCTGCCCCGCCGGCTCTACCCTCTTTTCTGGATCGTCCGTCTCTTCCGGTTGCCGCTTCTCGCGAGGTGATACTCGGCTGATTAAAGCATTTGCGGCCTGATCGCGCCGAGAGCCTTCCATTTTTCTAGCCTTCTTGCAAAGGAGACAACTTTACGACGAAAATTATAACGAAAGATTTACGTGTCGGAATTTTTGTCCCGATTCTCGCGTGGAATATGATTTCGTGCCAAATTTGCTTCCAATCGTTCGAACGGGGTGTGTGTGCGCGCGCGCGCGCGCGCGTTGATCGCAATCCCGTTCGCAATTTTCTACCCGCGTACCGGTGTATTAGTTGCGTGCGATTGATGTCGCTGATTCAAATTTGCCACCTTTTGAAAAAATTATGAAGCTCGGTTGTCGCTAATAATTTAACCATCTCTATATTAATGTCTATAATAATTTTGTTATTACGTATATTTATTTGTCGCGATTCTCATATCTCATCAAATAGTCACAGGTGTATTTGAATATGGAAGCGGATTCTCTTTGATTGCGTAGTAATCATTTATAAGAATAAACTTGAATTTTTTTCGTATAAAAGATTTCGTATAAAAGAATCGAGCGAAAAGTGGACGAGCGAAAGCGGCTGTAAATGTGAGCAACTTATTTATGTATCTCACTAAAAGCTGTCGTTATAGTTTCCTTTTATTTTATGCATCGTTCTCTCTTTACGTATTTGTCCGTTACGTGTGTGTCTGATACGCTCCGAAACTATATCCAAATGTACGACAAATCGAAGCTCGCCGGGTATTATATTGTACAATACAATCGAGTATCGATGCCAATTCATATATTCATACGTTTTAGCGAGATCTTTATGCACGCGTCTCAAACAAACGCGATTTAAAATTTTAATAACTTTGTCGGTCGCGACTGCAAACCAGATTGCGGTTATAATGTGTATCACAAAAGATTTTTGCCGTGGCACATCAACATTATCTGGAGTCGTTATGTTTACTAATTAGTAACACGATATCTCTCTGCTACGCTTTTTGCGAAACGGAATGAGAAAAGGAAATGAGGCTGGTTTGTAGAACTCTTCGCAAGTCTCGACTCGACGCGCGCGTCTTTCTCTTTCTCCCTCCTCCTTGGTTAGAGCCCGTCTGTTTTAGTAAAGATGTAGACGCAATTTGCACAAAAATAAATGTAAATTTGTAGACATGTAGCTTATATATATCATTAAAAAAGATATTTTACCGAAACACATGAATAATATAATCTTTTGTTACGTATGTACCGCGCTGGGATGGATAAGTGGTTGTGCGGAGAAAATCAAGAAAATATTTTTAACGAGATAAAAGAAGAACAAAACGTAATAATTGCGACGTAAATCGGCAAAAGTTAAGTTTTTATAATGTTTGCAAATGGAAAATAATTTTATATAATAAAAAGCAACAAGGATTGATACTCTAGGCGAGCTCTGTGCGCCGCTAATTGGAGAACATTAAATAAAGTATGTTTACCAGCAAGAGGTGGCACGATTGCACTGCGTAATGATGGCTGATTACTATTATTTTCGCGCTCGCGTGTAGGCAACAAACACACGCGAAAGAGCGTAAGGAGTATAACGTCGAGTCATTACCTTCTATTTTCTACCGGCAATTGTTGTTCATATCAACAATCCGCATTTTATTTCTCTGATGTTTATATGTACCAGTAATTGTATTATAACAATTACCACATTGCTTTCCATATCGTAAAGCATTAATCTAGTTGATTAATTTAAGATACGATATAAGTTTGTTTTTACAACAAATCTTTATCGCGCAATATTGTGTTATCAAGATATTTAATATAGAAACTCTTTTTTCGAATTTTATATGAAAAAAAATTGATATCGAATGAAATTTTTGTTAACGAAAAAATAACTTTAATTTGATCAAATGCTCGGCAGATGAAAAGCTGGTAATAGTTGTGCGTAATCCTGTATATAATAAATGTGATCGCGCAGATTGTGTCTCAAAGGCGGCGAGTGCGATTTAACTCGGATTACAAATTGTTATTGACATCTGAGTGTTTGTGCCAGAAAATTTCGCGACTTTTGAAGTGCCAGAAAAATTAATGAGATGGAATTATGAATAATTTTTTGATCGTCGCGCACGTGTAATTTCTCATCGCAAATGCAAGTTGTCTTACGAATATTAGCATAAATCGTATATCAGCACGAAATAGTTGACGACTGTGCAATGCGACAGCCTCCGTCGGACGACTCGTTCGTTTTTATTTGCAGTCCGGAACGTTGCGTAAGCGGCACGGTAATACGTCATGCGTTTTATTCTTACGTCCTTGTCCATTCATGTCGGAGGCGCAAATGGCATCGGCACATCTCGCACCGACGTCGAAAAATTTCCGCAAATTGACGCGCGAAGCTCAGCCGTGCCCGACGATTTCCGTGTACGACCGCGTAATTATGTAGAATTAACGCCACATAATGACAATATCACCTGTAATGACAGTATACGGGTGATATCGCGCCGAATGTTAGATTCGAGTGATTTTAGAAGCACGTATATACAAGCGTATATAAAAATATTATTTTTTCTCATTTTTTTTATATCTGATAATATTGATATTTTCTTTTTTAATTCGCAATGTTGCAAAATAGCAAAGCGACCATTTAAGATAATATTTTTTCTCATTTTCTATTTATGTCTAATATATATTTTTCGCGTGATTATAATCATTAGGATTATTATCATAATTTTATTCGAGTGAATTGTATAAATGAAAAAAATCTCGACACAATCGAAAGCGCGCACTTAATGCAATTAAAGAAATTGTATTCGTTTCTGCATGGCGAAATGTTGCGCGGAAATAATTCGCGTCGTGAAATATACAAATTGTACGGTACTTGATGAGATAAAGTGCGCCGTTATATTCCCGCGCTGATATTCCTTGCCCCCTTCGAGGCTGAAGGCGAGCGGTGCCGGCTCAGGCTAATTGTAATAATTGTTATTATTCGGTGTATAATTAATGCTGCGGCTGCGGAGCTACCATCGTTGAGGTCTCGGACGAAAAGTTTAAGCATGGTGCCCGGGGGCCATTTGCATAATTAATTAAAGAAGGAACCGAGTTTTCAACAGATTTTCATGCCGCCAAAGAGAGAAAGCCTCGGGATCCTTCTTCGCCAATAAGAAGATCACGCCGCTAAGAGCTCTGATATTCTTTTCCAACTAACTAGTGCGCAACGCATCGTTTCGGTTCGCTATATCTTCTTTCTGTTCCTCGTGTCTGGATTTCGATGGACGCGACACCGATGAGCACCTAATCCTATATTTTTTCATTGATTCGTCCACTGCTCGTACCAGAAGCAGCTCGAGAGAAGCAGGGAGATACGAAACGTGGATGCTGGGGGTTGAGGAGACGAGGGGGCAAATGTAATTAATTATCCCAGTAATGACTCTGACTGATGAGCGGCTGGACAAGTCCAGCCAGGTCGAAATAGCATAGAAGTGGCGATGGCTACGAACGAGTGCTAGAATAGAATAATTTATACGACTCTCGTCAATTCTAATAAAAAATTATTTGTTGAAATTTCAAGTAAAAAATATATTGTATTAATGTAAAATAAAAATTGATATACGGTATGACCCTGTTGGTTATCGAAACGTACTAAATCAATTGTTAAAGATGAATTTTCCGAGATATAATTACATCGAGCAATATGCTATTTTTTTATTGTTCTTAATTGCGATTTCTGGGGCGGAAATATGAACGATATTGTCTATATACACTGTAATTGAAACAAATATTTTTTTTTATATTTCGAAAACATTTTTTTTTCGAGTAGCTTAATACATATACCGGTAACAATCAAAAGTATTTGGAAAGA
This sequence comes from Nylanderia fulva, assembly GCF_048542155.1. NCBI lineage: Eukaryota > Metazoa > Arthropoda > Insecta > Hymenoptera > Formicidae > Nylanderia > Nylanderia fulva. Next base: position 1,809,928 of record NW_028189518.1, read on the forward strand.
CTCTCGATATGTGAACATTATTTTGGCATTTTGTTCTTCAAGCGCGAGTACGAATTGTTCCAATGATCAATCAAGTGTATTCGAGGGCCGTTCATACCTGTTCCTGAAACACCACGGTAGGGAGACAACGAGAGGCACGGAGCGGGGCTGTGCATGACAAGGTAGATTTATTTTTTTCACACCCCACGCCACCAGGGGCTGGACGAGGTGTTTTAATATTTTAATAGGACGGCGGAATGGCCGGTTTCGTGACTTGGCGTTTTATAATGATATTCTCCCCGCGTTCCGTTCGTAGTAGCAGGAGAAAATCAACGGCTTGGAATAACCCATTTCGCTGCCAACTCGTTCTATTCTCCTAAAATAACAAGACCTGCCCTTTATTTCGCTCCCTCCGATCGCCGTCGAAATATTCGTCGACTTAACGTGATTTATACATCGTTATTGCGCAAGAAAATTCTCAACTAATTAACGTGCTTTTATTAACAATGAAAAACTTATATAATTAATGAGGTAGCTTTAAGATTGCTGGATATCGTATTATGCTATACGAAAATGAACCACATTGCACGCAGCAAAATATTACATCTTGTTTCTCGCCTGACGAAAGAAAATGTTTCGAAATAAATTATATCGGAACGTGAATATGAATATATTTATATACGTATATGGATATATATATTATTACCGCGAGCATAATATCTTCCCGCTTGATTTTTATTAGAAAACAAGAGATGGGGATCCGCAAGAGAGAGAATCGTGCTCGTCATTTCGTTCAGTGATACTCGCTGAATCATTCTGCATCAAACTCTCCTCTCACAATCGAACCGGCCTCGCATCACTCGCCTTCTCGCTCTCATTCGCCGTTTCAATCAAGCATCGACAGACATAATTTTATCCGGGTGACTTCTCACCTCGCTACAAACCCGTCCGACCGATTCTAATTAACTTTCGTTAAGCTATACGCGCACTCATCATATTGCACGATTGAGCGATAATAGCTCATCGTGTCGACGCGCGACCGTTCTTAGACACTTGTTAATGCGAGAGTAGACTGATTGTGAGTAAATCTGTGTATAGTCTCCGTGTGTTCATTACGTATTCGGTGCGATTGAGTGGTGCTGGTAATATGTTTTGTCGCGAATCAATTCCATACGCGATTCATCGTTTATAAACTAAAGGTCAGTCGATAAATATTAACGTGACAATATACTATAAATTTCTCTATACATATATGATGTATATATATATATACAAAACATATAATTTCACATAAAATACAATTCATATATTATTAATTATATCTTGAAATTAACAAATACGCCTAGAATATTTTCGCAACATAAAATGAAAATTGATTTATTTTAATTGATTATGCACGTTGGATCATTCTGTTATAACGCATCCCGTCGTCATCATCCGATGTATGTTCGGCGAAATGTCGATCAGAAAAAAATTCGCACAGCTGAGATAGAAACGCAACTGACCCCACGAATATTTCCCCAACGGCGAGCAGTTCGAGATTGATGCGTTAGGCAAACAGCGTAGGCGCGTCCTCGTTTGTACCGGCGGACACGACGGTTCGCAATTAATCGCAGGTAGAATCGTTAATGCCGCCTAATTTCGCGGAAGCACAGAAACGGTCCAAGCGAAAATCACGATTCGTTAGTGCCGGCGATTTTTGTCGGACCTGCTAGAACCGTTGCATCGCCGGATGAAGCCGAATGCAAACTTTCCTCCTGAACTTACCATCGTTATGTAAGAAATTAATAGACTCTGGCAATGCATTATATATTATAATATAATCGTTAGCGTACGATCTTTTTTTACTTGCCCCTAATGTTTCACAATTATAGATTCGTGAGACACGTATTAATATTTTAAAGATTCTTGTATGAATAAAAAAAAATCGAACTGATTATAGACTCCTCTTATATTTTAAAGAACTCTGAAATTTTTCATCTACAAAAATATACGTTAATAAATTGTGAGGTGTCTAAATCGGTGTTACATATTACACAAGGGCAGAAATAATACATATATCGCGTAGATAAATGATCCGCTCGTCTATTCGAGCGAGGTACATTTTTACCGGGCGCATCGAAAAATAGTCGACGTTATACTTATCAGAAATACGAGATTCCGAAGTTGGCAGCGCGAAACACAATATAAACGATAACGAGATTAACGGTGTATCATGCGAGAGAGAGAGAGAGAGAGAGAGCGAGCAGGCGGCCACGCCAAAATTCGGATCAGACCAGTTCGGTATTAACGATTCGACGATCGAGTCGCTCGATGCAGCTGCAACCGCATCCGATTGAAGCCGAACGTGGAAAAAAAAAGGAACAGGTCGGCGCAAGGGGGCATAGGAGAGAGGAAACGAACCGAAGGGAGGAGGAGGGAAGGGGTGTAAGAGCGCGAGGGCGGTCGAAGAGCGAATTTGTGAAGGCACGGGTCGACGGGGGAGAGGCGGCGGCAACCTTTTATAATCCGGCAAAATGCGAAACGCGCGCGCCATTTTAATCGAAATAGGTTTTCGCCCCGAAAAAAAGTTCGTATTTAGAGGGAACGAAATGAGTTCACCTCCGGCACGATGAAAGACCGATAAGCATAGCTGATTTATACGAAGCACGAGCGAGCCCAACCGAAACCGTCCGCTCGCTCGTTCGTTCATTCGAATCGAATCTTCCCTCGCCAAACCCGGGCGAGATTTCATTGGGTGCGCTTACTACACGCTCAAAAATACGTGAATCTCTGCGCATACGTCGAGATATATTTGTGCGTGTTTGTGCCTATCGGCCTACGCGGGTTTCTGAAAATGCCGAGCGAATTCGTCAATTCCTGAAATCGTAAATACCAGTTTTCTGCATCCCACTTGTTTGCATTTATCTTTCCCTCATTTACCGATATTGTGTGTAACAACTTTATCGCAGTTGTAAACATATCAAATTCCGTTAGGATTCGCGTCATTAAATGACGCGTCGCGGAGTCTCGAGTCCGAGAGAATAAAAAATTTTTTTTTATATCGATCCGTTACGAAAAATATATATGCGCGAAAATATGGCATCGTGCTCGTCTTTAATTCAAATGGCGCGATAGCAACGCGAGTTTCAATGGGAGCCGATATTTTTTAGATGACCGTGCTGAATGCAGGAGGCGAAAAACACGCGCGTAAATCTGCGCGCACAAGTGCACGACGAGTTCTTTCTGCGTATGGTAACCAAGGGGGTGGCGGAAAGGGAGGAATAGAGGGTCGACGTGTGTGCGAAGTGTGTGCGTGTGTGCCATCGGTATGCCGAGACACAGCGGGAGAGTCACGAGAGGGAGACGGTTTTCAATTTTATTCGACGAACGCGAACGGGAGGGTACCGTCCGGCAATTTTGAATCTAACTGGTTATCCGGCCATCGTCTACGCAAACAGAGAGAGAGAGAGAGAGATGAGCGTTGATTTCGTCGCCGTTGAAGCATTGTCCGTAGAAATTAGAAGAGAGATGGTGAAGATTCTAATTCGGAAATCTCGCGCGTACGCAAAGATATTTGTATTCGAGATACGTCGCGATTTATTTCTATGAAAGAGCAAACTGATTAAAAAGTTGTCAGATTGGCATTAAAAAATGAAGAATAATATGATGGAAAAATTATACACATACGATTGACAAATATCTAAAATATATTTCAAATCGCGAGCGAAAACGAAAATGCGAAAACGAAGTCTCCGCTTTCAAGAGTCCCAGATATTTGCCATTGAATGCTAGGCGACTTGAACTTGGCCGCCAGGTTGAAAGTTTTCTTGTTGGAACGGCGCCTCCGCGCCGTTGAGAGCGAAAGCTCACTCGTCTATTTCTAGCGTCGCGACGCCCCTTTCTTCCTGGCGTCCCGACGTCGTCAACGACGACGGTAACGACTACAGAGTCACTGGGTTAAACGTATCAGTCACGCTCGGCAAAATATTCTTTTACAATTTTATTTTCCTTTCCTTTTCGCGTGATATTTTCAAATGCGTATTTTTTTTCTGGAAAATTTATCACAATTGGCTTACGCACAAATGTAATTTATATGATCAATCAAAATTAATATTGGACGCTAGTGGTGAAAATAAACTTGGCAAAGTTGATTTCGACGTAACTAGCAATTTGATTCAATACTTTCACGACGTTTCGACCATTTGGTTGTGGTTCTTATCGAGTTCTATAACGCAATATTACACAATAGTTTTTAACAATGCTAATCATTCGGTTTTGAGTAAACACAGATGTGATTTTGAACATGACTTTAATTGGAAATCACCGACCATTTTACATAATGAGAAACATGTAAGAAAGAGAGAGATTGCTGAAATGTTCAAACTTAGTCGTTGACGAAACATCATAGCGATGGGTATGTTTGTGGTCATGACTTAACATTTGAATATGTTCTTGTATGTTTCAACAAAACTATTGTGTAATATTGCGTTATAGAATTCTCACTCGATAAGCACCACAACCAAATGGTCGAAACGTCATGAAAGTATCGAATAAAATTGCTAGTTACGTCGAAGTCAATTTTGCCAAGGTAATTTATACGGTTTGATAATATAATAAGTTTTAGAATTAAATTAAAAATTTTTAGGTCGCAATAACAAAGCAAATTTGTCTGATTTTTCACGATTTGATTTCTAGATTGTCGTAAAAAAAAAATGCATTCGATTTATTTTTCTATATAAACATGAATATTTATATAAATTATTTTTCTATTCGTTTCAAATAATCTTTTTAATATTACGACTATACTTTATTAATTTTATTTCTCACTAATCACATTTACAGCATAATACATACATCAAGTTTCTCTCGTCCAACAATAAGTTTTCGGTCGCTTTTGCACTTCGAAGAACGATCGATTAACAGATATATCCGCGACGTCGCGCAATTATTTGTCATTCGCAGCGCCGTGTGCGCACCATTAGTTAACCTCGGCGGTGGATTCTCCATTCTTTACATCCTTTTTTTTTTACGCCCCGCTATTCTGTCGCTCGACGCAAAGAGGAAACGGAGAAAGAGAAAAAGCGCGGAATTTCTATGCGCCGAATGACGCGTCGCGATGCGACGCGTTCGCCCGCTTATTCGCTCCTACATAGGCCCGGTTATGAATATGCATTTTCCTTCGTTAAGTATGTGCAGATTGCGTCGCGATACAGTGGACGGCCGTTCATTATTGTCGGTAGCAGCTACTCGCAGCCATCGCGGTAGCACCGCGACGCGACAGCAAATCCGTAAGCGTATGGTGGTCGAAATTTCGCCGTGCAATTAGCGTCCGGTGGATGACGATCGCAGAATAGGCTATCAGCTCTCTGCTTGTCCCGTCCGCTATTAGCGAAATTTCATAGTTTAAACCTAAGACTCGTATAAAGAAGATCATAATTGTAGCCAGCCTATCGAATAAGAATATAAATTAGTATAAAACTTTTCCAAAAATATACAATCTGATTTACTCTAATCGTAATTTTTGTAAGATTAAATTTGTTTTAATCATCTTTACTCTCTTCGAAATATGGCATGAAATATAATACAGAGCGCACGATTCGTTTTTCGCGTCGGAGTATAATTTTATTATCGTCAATAATAAATACACGTATGTGATATAAAATTCAATTCGGGGGTAACTATTCGATTCCGAACGGTTGCATTCGACGTAACTCTTGGCGAAATCGTTTCCAACTGCGAGAACCGTGTATCCGGAGTAAAAGGGGGAACAGGACGCGAGAGCGGGACGTAAATAGGGCTAACTAAAGTAAAAGAGGAGCGTGGAGAGACCGCGCTTACGATTCTCTTGTTTGTAATTATTCATGAACAAAGGCCCCGATAATTGCGCTGCTTGATTGCACACTCGTGTACCGATGAGCTTGGCCGAGTCTTCTGTAACGTATGGAAATTAATGCCATATTTTTATTGTCGCTGTGTTCCCCGCGTTGGGAATAATTTGAGGAATGCGCCCGAGGCTACCCGTAATACCTTTTAGCGCGAAAACGAAAACAGGCATTCCAAGCCTTTCTCGCTGGCTGTCGCCGGACATTTTCGCGATTGCCCTCGCGAATTATATGACATAAGCGCAAAAACGACGGGCCGGAATTACTTTGTACATTAAGTTAATTATCCTTTGGTGTGCGTTTATTCAGTGCGTTTGCTGATAATAAATTCGTAGCGCGGTTTATATATGCGAAAAAAATATTCAAAAGATATTAATCTCTTTTAGAACGGAACATCGTCCACTTTTCTCCTCTCACAATTGATTTTCATTAACGTTATATCTTCTCGTTAAAGATATATTTATGTCATCTTATAAAGAAAAACCATCACGAAATGATGTTTCTTCGGTCACAATAGCGCCGCGTCGAAACATTGATTTACTTTCCGAAACTCGTCTGAATTTATATATAGCGAGACAATACGTCATTTTCCGTTGATTTTCATCGAGGAATTCCGTTCGGTGCTCGAACGAACGATCGAAAGGGAGAGAAAGAGATAGAGAGACTCCCGCTCAGTCCCTTCATTCTTCAGTAATGATTTAGACACGAACTCCCTCTCTGTCAGTGCGAGCGCACGTGTCCTAATTACTGCGAACGATTTGCGCGTGGCCCCTTTTGTCGCGCGTCACGCATGCAGCCGGAAATCTTTGGCGTTCGCGCTGCGTGGAAGCGCGATAAGTAGTTTAGTTGTACGCGTGTCGTCACGTATATACCGATACCACCGAGCCGACGCGACGCTCTCGCTCTCGGCAAGTGCGAGAGCACGAACACGCGAGAGGAATACTCGAAGGCTCGTGGAGCGGACGAACGTGATACAAACAAGAGAGGGATGACACGAGACAGGAAAGAGATGAGCGCGAGATATGGAGAGCGGTATCGCATTAAGGGGAGAGAGAGAGAGGAAGGAGCAAAGAGATGGCTCTGGAGGGTTCGCGTGTTGCGTGGGCTCGCCCCTCACATTCTGCAAACAATGCTCCATATCGTCTCCATAATGAAGGCGGCTATAGGTACATGCATGCGCGTCCCCTCGCAGTCTAGTAATAATGAGTACGCAGATTATGCGTGGTGATTGGTGCTTATATATATATATATATATTCTACCCTCCGGAAAGGAAGAAGAGATGTACATGGACGAAGAAAACAGACGAGATGCGATAAGATCCCAAGCGCAAAGATACAAACGGTGGTCCTGACAGACGATGAGGATGATTTCGATTCGCTCGATAAAAAGTGCACCCGTGTCTGCATAATGAATCATACGGTCGGGCGGCTTCGTAGCTGCAGCGCATAAATTAGTAATGAACTGTAGGCAAATGATATTACGACGTTCCTCTTGCATGCTGACGGGGTATATAAATGTACCGGGGAAAATCGAATCGTCGCGCATGCAGACTGCGGAGCCGATATACGGGCAACACTAGCGTGAATGCGCCAATTAGAGTATCGAAGGATTCCACTGCTACTGCCGAAACTCCGGAGATTCCTGAAGGACCTCGACGAAGGTATTTGTCCAACGTCATGCTTGCGGTGCTCGTTCGAGTAACGATTCGATTCGAGGCTTCGAATTTGCATCTGTCGCGCTGTATTGTCCATCGCGCCTGTTTACACATTTGACCCGGATTGTCAAGCTAAAGTTCGTATTCTCTCTATTTAGACACAATCGAACTTGATTAAGGATGTTGAAATTAACTTGGAGCCGATAGCAGTATCAAATACGGCTCACCGAGCACGGCGTGGCGAGAAGAGAGAACCACGATCGCGATCCTATTGATCTTTGAATTTCTGGACACGACGTGTCTCTATCGGATAGATCAGTTAAAGAAGCAATTAAGACACTAAAATTCGATCGTGTTACTATTCTTACGATCTCTGGTGACTCGAACGATTAGCTAGTTTGTTTAAAAGCGTTGGGGATCTTCTCGTCCGTAGAATCTTACGCGAGTCGAGGGTCGATTTTCCGAAACGCGAAATCCGCGGCGTCTCCGCTCGAATTGACGGTCCATTTGGTGATTTCGCGATAGTCGTTCCATGCCGTCTAAACGACGCGACGTGTGCGTGTGCGGGCGCGACACCAGTTTTTTTTTCCTCGCATTATAAATTCTCTGCTCCGGACAGCAGCGCCGGTTTTCCGCGCTTCTGCGGATGGCCGCGTGCTCGCTATACGTACACCATATATATCCGCGGGAGCGGAGACGCATGGCGAGTCGCGTGATTCGCACGTGAACTCGTGAATTCATGCGTCGGCCGCATTGAATTCGCGGATATTCGGAAAGAGGAAAGAGGCATAGAGAAGAGGTGGAGAAGAGAGCGGCGGATGAGCAGGAAAAGAGGCAGGCGGGGTGAGAGCAAGAGCACACGCAGGGCGACGGCAGGCATCGGCCGCAGAGAGAGAGAGAGAGAGAGAGAGAGGAGCGCGGATTCCGATTGAAGTCAATACTTTTTCAGCCCGCCAAACTACCCCTTGTCCTCCTCATCCTTCCCCCACTGCCACCCCTCTGCCGTTCCGCGAGCGCGCTCGTGCACTCGCGCACTCGCGCGCACGCACGCACTCACGCACGCACGCACGCACGCACGCACGTATCTTCGTTAATAATATACGCGGAAATCTGATTATTTTTCTGCTTCCCCGTTTTAATTCTGAACGATTTTTTCGTTTCTCCTCACCCCGCGCCTCACCCCGTCGCACCCCGGCACCCTCATCCCGCGCTTTCGCAGCACGCTCGGTCGTGTGTGCGGTTCGATGTTTTTGCGCGGGGTAAGGTCCGATTGGTCGGCGTCCGCTCGCCGGTGGGGTGGGAAATGAAAGGTCGGCCGTTCTCGACCGTGTGTGCACGTACGTACGTAACACACGTGATCATGATGGAACGTGTGCTTCCCCAGAGAGAGAGAGAGAGAGAGAGAGAGAGTAAGAGAAAATGAGAGAAAAAGAGCGCGGAGAGGGATGAGAGAAGCAAGTGGTGAGAGGGAAAGACACCCAACGCGCGAGAGATACTTGCTGGAGCAACACCGGAATCGACACCGTTCGGTGCGATATGTCGGTGCACAACCGCTGCTCCTTGGTTCACCTCGAGTCCTTAAAGCATTCGCAGCCTCTGCTTACGCGATCACTTTCGCTTTGTCAATTATTTCGAATTTTACACACCGTACTTGCTTTCATCTCCCCTATATCAATCACCTTTGCGTATAAATCGTAATAAATCGATTTGCGCGTACGGCGTGTAAAATTGATCTCTTTTTCGTCAACATCTTATTTTTTATATATACAGTTTAATCATCGCGACATATGTTTTATATGCAGCGCGATATCGGAGAGAGAGAGAGAGAATCTACCCCTTCGACATTAAGATCGCGCGGGGTGGGATAGGGGTGCGCGATAGGAGGGAAATAATGATAAAGGGATTCGCTTTATTTTTCATTATATTTTCATCGCGGATATATATTACTAGCCGCGCGTGTGTTACGTAGTTCGCAAACTATACGCGACATACCATTCGACCGCTTTGACATATTCCTCCTCATTTCGCGTTCCAACTTTTTCCGCTTATCGCGCTTTGCGTCGTCCGAAGGGAGAATCCGCGTTTTTAATACTCTAAAATCAGAAATTAATGGAATAATTTTAATTCGCCGCCCTAATGGACTGTCCGTCCGGTTCTCTTTATCAGCGTCGAAAACGCCGCATACTCGGTGCTGACGTCCCGGCCTGTGTAAGAGTGGCACACACGCGTCGCGTTGCGTCCGCATCGCCGCTAGCGGAAAGATCGCGGGCGGAGGAGGGCGGACGGATAGACGGCGATGGCTTTTTTCGACGGACAATAAAATTAATTTCGTTCGATTCCGATTAACTTCGTTTGTAATCACGCGAAAAATAAACACGCACGAGAAAGGATAATTCCGCCGTATAGTCGTACTACCGCCACCCACATCCCCCGTTCCATCCCATCATCCTTCGCATCCCCTTCCCGCGCGCGAGACCAACTCTCTGCGTTTCTCCCAACCCCTCCTCTTTCCATTTGTCCGCTCGCCTGTCCATCCGTCCGTACGGTGGCAAACGTACGGTGACCGCGCGCTTCTCTCTTTCCAACAGATGTACAAGTCGCGTCAAAAGTCACATTTCCTCTTTTGATTACGGATTCATCGTCGGGGTAAACTCTCGAGATCGATTTTTAATTACCGACCACCTCCGATAACGCGGATTCATTTTTAATGCTATATGTTTTTTTAATCGGTCTTTAAATTAAATGCGGTCAACTGTCTCAACCCCGATTTTTATCATCTACATATCGGTAATATATTATTCAAAAAATCGCATGAATTCTTTATTGTTTGCAGATTTTTCAAGCTTATTTATATATTCTTGAAATCTATATCGGCGCAAAGTTATTTTCTACTAAGTAATCAATTATTCTGCAATTTAATCTCTCTTCGGTCCAATTTTTATTATTGAGATTATATTTTAAATCTTTCGGAGATCTTTGTAATTGAACAAAAGAGAGAATGAGCATCACTTCGTGATACATCCTGTATATTTCTGCATCCGGACCGCGAGCGGACCGAAACGTACCGAATAAAAAGCGACGAGAGAGAGAGAGAGAGAGAGCGAGAGGATAGGGGTGGCCGAGGGTGGAGGGTTGGAGGGAAAACGGAGTTAAAAAAAAAAGGAAAAGCAGACGCGGATGAACTATTAAAAGGCACGTTCGAGCGGACGCCACGGTCGGGGGTTTTCATTAAAATTCTTTCGATCTTTTAACATTTCCAATCGGTGTTTGTCGGAATATCGAGTTCTCGCGCGGCCTGGTAAAAATGTAAACGACCGCGTCTGCCGTAACGCGAGCTCAACAACGGCCGAGTTAATAAGCATCTATGCTGGATAGATAAGCATCTCTCTCAGCGGATGACATTTTCAAGTATCACGATATCGAGGTCGCCGAACATTTACCCAAGTTTTGGAATTATTTTTTGTAAGCGATTCTTTCAAACATTTTTTTTTTTTATTTCATTTTTTTCTCTCAGAGTTTATCTATCTAATTAGACAAGCGGTATGAAATTTCTCCGAGTGAAATTTTGTACAAATGTATTTATGACATATTAAATCGCAAATTATATATTATATATTAATCATTGATGACGCGGTATATAATAATTAATAAAGAAAGGGAATATTGTCACAGCGAGTAGATGATCCGTAGCGTCAACGATGAGCAAATTATCATTTTCGATGGGTAACGCGAGCCAGTGAACGATGACCCGAAACAGTCATCGAGAAAGTGATGAACTCGAATTCCACCCTGATTACCAGCCCGCGCTCCATTAACTCGAATTTCGTGCGAACCAATCGACCGTGCTAGTCATCGCTGTTGTAACCCTTTCAAATAGCAAGTCCTTCCTACAATTATCGATTTGCGTGCGCGTGCTTCTATTAGCGTAACAATTTAATGCAAAGCATATTTTACATTTTATTCACACTGCGGACATATGTATATCCCGCTCGCTATATATAGCAAACATCGAAATGTACAAAATCAACAGAGAAACCATGTGCCAAATATATATAATATGAAACGATATAAGCAACGCAATTTCGTGCCCGCTGTATTTTCAGTGTATCATAATTTGGATATACATATATCTTTCTGCAGAGAACGTGATCTTCATTTTTACATTCAACGAAACCACGAATACTTGAACTCATTATAATTTAAGAACCTCGCGGATCTTTTTAGAAGATTTTCTCTTATTTTTACTCTTATTAAAAACAAAAAAAAAAAAAAAAAAAAACGAGATTCAAAAATTATCGCCGTAAAACCCGAATATAAAATTGAATCGTTTTAACGTCATCTATTTAAAGTGTATCTTCTAATTGTCCTTTAAATACATTATTGTATATTCAGTCCACAATGATCCTCTCGCTTAGGCTTAAAGCTCATAAACAGTATCACGCACGAATTAATTGCGGCACGTTACTCCATTTAACCTAAATCGCGCGAATGCCGCGTATAAATCATTAAGCATTAAGCGTACTAATTACATCTGTTCCTAAGCAGCTACATTAACGAGCAGCGCTGAACCGGTCGTCTCGCCGTTCTGGGAAGACGGAACGAATTTAATACGCGACATTACTCCGTTGATGCTGAACGATTCTCGGAATTACTAGAAATAGGTCAAAACGTATTTGGGCGCGAGCGTTCGCCTCTCTTCTTCAAGAGATCGCTTTTCTTAAATCGGGCTAAAATCGGTCAGCCCGATCGATGAAAGCCCTGAAATAAATCCGCGGATAAGAATACACGTCGTAAAGTAGATTGCATTTTATCGCGGTAACATCGCGTCACGCTCCGAGACGCCGATGCATATACATACGTGGATACGTACATCGTGGATCGCGACGCATCGCATCGCATCGCGCGAGGGAAAAAACGCGTACGAGTTAAAGCGGTCCGTTACCGCGCGCGTTTTTTTCTCCGACAGCGTGTTTCGTGGGCACGGTTGGAACCGCTTCTTTCCGGGGCAACGCGCCCGCCGCGCGGTGGTGAATCATTATTTATTTTTGTGTTTCACGCTGTCAAGTGGCGGTGAGAGAAACGAGCGAGGGAAAAAGGGCGCGGAGCGAGAGTGAGAGAGAGAGAGAGAGAGAGAGAGCGGTGGAAAGTCGGATGGAAGAGGATGCTTCGCCGTCGCGCCCGCTCGAGTAATTATTACGGATTTTCCGGATCTAATTCTCCGGACGGTAACACGACACAATTCACTCACGCAGATTGCGCACGAGAGGATGTAAATTCCTGTCAGTCGGACGGTCCATTTCATCTCCTCTTTTTCGCCGGAGCTTCTAACCGACACCGAGGTCGGAGAGCCGGACGATTATTCGGTTTTCCACTTTCTCCTCGCCTGTTCTTCGCCCTCTCTCTCTACACTCGTTTCGCGCCCTCGTGCCTCCATCCGCTTCGTATCTTTTAAAACCGTGATTTTTTACATATCTCGCGCGTATCTTCCAACGAGAATCAAATTTCAACTTTGATTACGGATTACATTTATTAGTATTGTTATATGTATATTTTGCATCATAAAAGAAAATATTATTTATAAATCTGAAACTCTGATACAAGTTTATCGTAAATATCCTAGATACACATACATACATATCAAGTAGTTGTTAAAAGTATTTATTTCAATTATTATAATATTTCGATTATCATATATAAGCTTATTATTGTAAGCTAAAAATAAAATAAATTTCACGCGATCGCGCCGTTGTTCGCCGTTTAAAATATTCGTACCTGATTTATTCGCGCATTCATCGGTTCTGAAATATCTCGTTTAAGAAAGTAGATCCATATTCGAGGCTACCTATTTTTATCCGAAACGGATGATTGGGCAACAACATATAAACTTACACGAGGGATCGTTAGTGTGCCATAAGGCTCTAATCGTCCACGAAAAAAAAAAAAGAAAAAAATAATACTACGATGTCAGTCGCTCGATTTTATCTCCCCTCTTCGCGCGCGCAACCCCTTCGGATACTACACGTTAAAGTTACACACACATGCCGAGCATGCGGTATAATTATACCAACACTTTCATTCGCGTATTTCAAATTTTGCTTCGCTCGGTGCCAGATACTAAATCAGGTGATACCTGTCCTCGGAAAGATGCGATAGCACCACCACCGCACAACGCCATTGAGTGTTTCGCGTGTTGTCTAATTAAACGTTCTCTCGGCTCCGAATATCATGTTCAACCAGCTGGATCTAGATATTATCCAGCCGAGTATATGCGTGCGTCGACGCATAACGCGCTCTCGCGACGACGAGGAGACGATTGTGTGCGAGCGGTCATTAAGGATGCCAAGGGCCACTAATCGTCATCAGAGACGTATTCACCGGCGCGGCGTCGTACACAGAAAATAAAATTGCCTCCCCATCCCGGTCAATGGACATAATGATTATTTTCTGCGGTATAATGAGCGCAGCCGCCACCGCCGCCGCGCATATCGTTGTGTCTACGCGGTGGAAAGATAATAAAAGATTCAGGTCAATAGCGGTGTAATGAGGTATCTGGAATCCATCAAGGATTCATACGCTGAACATACATAATAAAGACCGCACTGGTTAACGTATAGGTACGTATAGCGCGAAATGCAATTTACGGAGAGTGTATGCGTGATGCGTTTGCATTGTGTGTGTATTTGTATGTATACGTATATATACGTGGTCGCCGGTGTACGATCGCGAAATGCGTATCAGCAGCTTCACTTAGGATTGTCCGTTTCCAGCGAACCGTTATTTGTCCGTGAGATAGAATCGTATGTATATCTTTGTTACATCTATGTATATCGCGCGGTTGTCGGATAAAACTCTCAGAGCTATAAACAGCGTAAAAAGGAATTATTTATTGCGGCGGATTGCATTCTCAAAAGGTGGATAACATCAATGGTGATAATGTCAGCTAACGTAATTTACTCGCGCACAACGCCGCGGCCGCAAATTGAATCGCTTGGACTAACCGCATCGAAATAAATGGCGAGGTCGCAATTTAATAAGGACCAGTCACCATCTTCCGGTGATTAATTCTTGCTAAAAAGTTTTCAGCAACTTTACAGACTCCTTTCTCATGGATCTTAACTTCTCGGAGTCATTCTTGCCAACCACCAACCCCCTCGTCTACCGGCGAAGTAAACTTTTAATCCTCTGCTCCCCGAAGAGAGCTTTCCACCCTGTAAAACAGTCGACAGCGACACTGTTTCCGTATTCGATGCATCGACACTCGATACTTTAATTTCTAATTGCATCATTATTTGCCACTCTATTTTCATTCGCATTACTCTTTCATAATATCGGATCGATCGATTTTCATTTGAATGGTTTAATTTACCGCGACGTGTATCCCTTAATTCTTATCGAGCCAATTTGATGGCACCCCTAATTAAAGACGATGAGAAATTTGCTGAAAAATTTTACGAGTAAAATAAGACGTGTAAAAAATATATTTGTTTTTTTTTTTTCGGTAGATTATTTAATCAATTATTATATGTAAACTTGGATACATTTTATCGACAAAAAGTTTCACGTCTGCAAATTGTTCTCAAAGTAACGCCTCGTATCCTTGGAGAGTAAAACACGAGGCGGACGTATATTGAAATCAGTTGCCAACAACTTGGGCAATTATAACGATAATTGCGACATACATTATGCTAATACCGTGCACCATTTGTCCCGTTTCGGTGTCCGTTCCCTCTTTATTCGTGCAAAGTTCCGCGAAAGAAATAAAATGGAACTTTCTAAACAACCACTCGGCATGCGACGATCGATCTCTTTCCTTACACACACGCGAGCGATATCATATATGAATGTGAGAAAGCTGTATAATTAATAAACTAGATATCCGTTCACGAATGAATACGTTAGCGATAGATTTATCTAAACGGTCGCTTATAAAACGACTTCGAGTACGATTAAACATTCATTTAGAGAAAGAATGTTTACGATATACACGATCGTTCTCTCTATACATCCCTACGAAATTTGCAATTTCGTAAATTAGCGCGAACAAGAGATCAGAAAAAATCCAAGCAAGGATGAGACGCGCGCGCTTGTGTTTAACATTTAAACGTCATGGATCCGCGCTTCGATAAAAAGCATTGAATGAAAAACGAGGAGCCGTAAACCGGCTTGCCCAGAACCTTCCGATATTTTTTTTTTTCGGCGGGATACAAGTTATTACGCGACGCTTGGCTCAGCCCCGTTTGAAATCCCCGATGCCATTAAAATAGAAATGGGAAAGCCGGCCCTCCCAATTCCAGCATAATATTGTGATTACGATATGCACAGATGCTTCATATATATATATATATATATATATATATAGATCTACAGATATAGATATACATATACATATATATAATATATAATATATATATATATATATATATATATATATACATATATATATATATACGCTTATACATCCGCGCGAGAAACTTCGGACGAGAGAGGTGCCCAGTACACATTCAATATCAGAATCGGCCCTTCGCGTTTCCCATGCATTTATTCCTGCATAAGCGCGATCCCGTCTGCATCATAATTTTTTCTTTTTTTACCATTTTTTGGTATCTAACGTATATTTGAACGACAAGACTGCAATATGTCATCTTCTTTTTATCAATGAGACCTCTGACAAAATATGCACGTACGTTGTAATAATTCTCGAAACGATATCTGGATTTTTAATTGTAATACGTTTTACTAATTTAATTGCAATTACGTTTAAAATAAAAGGCAAAATCACGTTAATAATATGTGATGATTTAAAATGCAATTTTAATAAATTAGTTTTAAGTAGCCAAGGGTGCATATTAATTCATTTATAATACGTCATAATACGCGGTTTGCATACCTTTTTGACCAATATATACCAAAATAGTACGATTGAACATTACATTATTGATTTATGCCAAGTTTTATTATCGGATACAAAAATATGTCTCGGAGTGGCAGCTGCATATTCACTCCTGTTAGAGGGGTTGCTTCATGCTTGCCGTGTGTTTATTCCTGCCCGCGTCAGTCTGTCGTTATTCCTACAACGCCTAATGTATGTTTCAACAACACATATTCTACAGCATCGTTTTAAATTTCACAGCACATCTCCTAAAGCTTGCATCTTCCTAACAGGCGTAATAAGTATTACGTATCAACTTTCATGATATATCGACTTTCTTCTTTATGATTATTTTCTTTGCAAAAATTCATTCATCGCAGATTTTATTGAACAATCTCAAATTCTGATATTTTGAAAGTAAGCTAAGTGAAAGAAAGAATGTGAATTTTAATTCCATTCGCAACTTACGTAAAACACATGCATATATTTTATCTATTTTTTTTTCGTTGGCCAAATGTCTTTGCGAGAATCCGTAAAATTTGCAAAGAATAACGAAAAAATATGGAAAAGGGAAAAGAGAGAGAGAGAGAGAGAGAGAGAGGCCGCGGCGTTTGAAATACATGGAATACAAAACAAAACTATCGCTTACGCGCGCAGCATCACCATAAATCCTAAGTGTATGGCTACGTAGGTCGTATTTGCGCGTGAGATAGTGCTCGGAGTGGAGAATGTATCAAAATCAGGCGCGAGGTTGCTTTATGGACGGGAACGCTCGTAAATACGCACTTCTGGTACTCCTGCTCCGGTATACGGAACGGCCGAGACTCCGGAGAAACTGCCTGGATAGGTTTAGCGATAGAGAAAGGGCTACGAAATAGCTTCTACGGGATGCTAATAAAAGATAGAACGGACCAGATAAACTCGCGCGAGAGAAGACGATATCACTATATAGAATCCTCGCTACCGTGCCACTGTTGTTCCGGACATCGCTTTCTGACCAATGAATATAATTATTTGACCGATGAATATGATTATTGGATGATACATGAGACAGCCGGAGCTGAACTTCTTCTCAAGGCCATGGCATAGAAAAACAGTAAGATGATTGTTCGATGCTGTTTACACGTCTTTTTATGTGTAATTCCCTTCAGCTCTACTTATAGAAACCATGATTAATTTCCGATTGTGATTAAAGTATTTGCCTTATTTATCTATATTCTAAAAAGAAAATTATAATGTGGAAAGAAAATTACTTGTCAATCATTAATCAGGGTTAGTTAACGCAGATTTTTAATGTAAAACGTACATTGTCGCGAATGTATATTAATTTCATTCAAGCGAAGAGCGAAAATAATTTTATTACGTATAACGCAAAAAACGTATATTACCATACTGTATCTATCTTAAAATAGCTAGCAATGAAAATTAAGTTTCGAGAATACATCGAACGTTAATACAAATTTTCATTATTTTTTTTTTTGGCAGAAAATCTCTTTTATTGCAAAGTAATTACAGACTGCATAATATATAAATGTATTCTAAACCGGTAACCCTTGTTTCCATATGTTTCGATGAAAAATTTGCGCGCCGTGTTTAAAAATTAATATGAAATTTTTTTATTACTTTTTATCTCGGCAAAAAAATCTCTTTTATTGCAATATAAAATAATTACGTATTTTATAAAAAAAAATTTACGGGAAACGGGATATGCTACGATCCAATCCAGAAATGAAAAAGTTGATCGTATATTAAATATTGCCGGGTCGAGTTTGCTGAACGCGCGAATAAGCGACTTCGTATCAATAAAATCCCTCCTAATATCGACCTCTCGAAGGTAATAATGTGCTAAAAAGCAGGTGCAGAACTTTGATTGGAGGAAACATCTCGACCGATCTCAAGGCGTTAAGTGAACATACGAGCGAGAGAGAGAGAGAGAGAGAGAGAGAGAGAGAGTGAGAAATCGAGCGTAACTCTCAAACGACGACGATTAACAGATACGAGTCTTGGACGAGCGTTTCGCACGCACCGCGAATGTAGTGCACGCGCGTTTACACGCACGCTCTCCGCAAAAGCGAGGTAGATTGACATTTTCAATCGCTCACGAACCGTTATTAAAACGTCATGTACACGGACGAGCGGCCCGTCGCTTGACGGGAAAATTTGACTTACCGGATCTCGCGGCCTGTCCCCGCGATTGCCCCGGCCTGCCCCTTGCACGACTGTATTTTGCTCCAATCAATTACAAAATGTTGGCGGAGCCGGCTTAACGACAGACGCGAGCCGCGAACGCGAGATAGCGAGACTCGATAAGTCGACAAGAGACGACAGTGATTATCAAGTTTGCGCGACGCGCTCTTCTCGCGCTTCCTTCGCAATAAATCCGTGCAAAAAGCAAAGAGCTCGAGTGAATATTGATCATTTGCGCAAATTATAATTTTCTGCCTTATGTTACATCTGGCACTTCGTCAATGATTATATTTACCCATGTGCGATGGTTCGCAAGTGCTGTTAGATTTAAAAAATGTAAAGTTTTTTTTATCAAAATTTTACTATAATTTATTTATTAAAACATGAAATAATACGGTGATCAATCAATATCTTTCATTTTAATATTTGTAAACAATAATATTACGGTTTCGATTTACCGAGCATGTTTCTTTTGATGTGGTAATTTTCATCAAATTGTGTACGTTTATTTATAGATTGTCACTTCTCTTTGACTAATGCTTCTCTGTAACTCGTTTCTTGAAACGACCTTCACAATTAGCACGTTATGTCACAGCTTACGTATTCATCACCAAGTCGATGCTAATTCTTATTTTAATACTTGAAAAACGAGTTGAGATATGCCAGTTTTTCGGCAAGTAATTAATCATATCACACGCACCTAAGAAGACAATTATTCGCAAGATACATATATTCGCAGGGTATGCTAACGATTCCCTGCAACGTTTCGCCGAACGATTCCCACCCGATTCAAAACTACCTGCGGAATTCCCTTTACGAGCCTTAGGAACAGTTATATCGTCAGCAATATAGACGGGATCGATGGACCGTGATCGAAGTGGCTCTCTCGCTGCATACCTACGTATGATTTCACGGAATTCATATATACATGTATTTATTTATAACTTCACATTTCGAAAATTATCCTGAAAATTTAAACAATACGTATATAAATGAGATAACGTTTCTTTATTTCATTAAACCGTAAAATTTATAAAATGTAACAATAGTAATTATTCTCCACTCTAATTCGACATTTTAAATTATATATAGTGCTATAAAAAATTATTTATCTTGTATAAAATAAAAAAAAAAAATTTTAGTAATGCAATAATATCGCGTTGTATAAACAACATTCTAAAATCAAAATTATTGAAGTTTAATATCAACACGATAAATTTTGCATCGACACTTTCTCTCTCTTTGTCTGTTTTCATATACATATATTTATGTACGGTAACCTTTTGGCATTAATAAATAGTTCGATATGAATATTATATCTAGAATTGTAAAAAAAAATTGTGTTATACTTTATTTATAAATAATTCAATTATATTAATTATTAATAATCGTCTTTTTTTCAATTGCATATCCTTAAAGGATAAAGTGCGAAGAGGACGGCAGGATGCAAGCAGGACGCAAGCAAGCCGCGTGAATGCAAGGGAGCAAGGTGTTAGTCCGCACGAAATTTCCTACGCTTGACGCCGGATACGAGGCTTAATTGCACCGCCACACAATGTAAATATGCCGCGTCAGTTAACCGTCCGGCCGCGTACACGCACGCGTAGCACGCAGACGCGTGAACGAAACCGGCCACTCTCTGTCTACGATAATGCTCATGTGTCATCGCTCGCCAGGGTATTATCGTTTGCAATAAATTCTTACAAACACGCGGCATCTTCCTCGTTGCATGTCTTGACGTTTAAATGAAATGATGATTTTTTTCCTTGCACAGCTAATCGAATCTCCTTGAATTATTATTTCATATCATTGCATCCTGACGTTTATGATAGAAATAAATTATTCAAATAAAATATTTGTATATCTTAAAAAATATATAATTGCAAACTTATTTTTGAAATATTGGGTTTTCCGTTTTTTAATTCGTAACCGAGATAAAATCTGATGATTTAACCACTGTTGAAAGAGAGATCGCGCTCGATGCGCAAAATTTCTTCAGCGAACGCTCGTATTATTTTAGTTTCGAATCGTCTGTTACTCCCGTAGATCCAGGCCACCCGACCACGTATTCCTCTTTTCCTTTCCACGAGGCACCGATAGAGAAACGCAAACAGTATGTATGGTGACCTCGCTGTAGGAAGTTTCTAATCCCTGTGGCGGGCTAACGTTCAAATCTACCATGAGCTCGCCCAGCGGATAGTTACACCTCGGTCCAGAGATACAGGTAATGCCTGTTTACAGATATCGGGGCAAACATTAATACAGAGTAGTCTCGGCGCACACCGGAGGATTATATTATTCTTGGGCAGCCGAACGGTCACTAACTTCGCAATGAAATTCATCCTCCAGGCACGAAGATTGTTTCCATATTTGTTCTCTGTTACGTAACGAACACCTTGCAATAACCATAAATGGATTCAAACGCGATAACGAAGCTAATTCGTAAATTAATTTCATTATTTATCAAATAAATTTCGATCGAAATTTTTGCAATACACAACGGAAAAACTTATTGGCCATATTTTGTTTTATCAACGCAACATTGCGCTCGAAGCTTTTAAGCTGAATATATTTTTAATTGTCAATTTATTACAATACAGACATTTTTGATAGGTTTAGATGCATATTGTGATATTTCCATTTTCCATAATTTAAAATCAAGCTGATATTTGTCACGCTGTGTCATCATTAGAACTCTTTCTCTCTCTCTCTCTCTCAGATAACAAAAAATTATTTTATTTTTCCAAGATACGTAATTGCGCGCGAAACATAATAATAATTATAACAGCGACATCGGCGAGCTGCGTTACTTTTCGAAATGGCGGTAAACAAGAAATATACGACGAACCTATTTCTTATCGTTCGTCTTCTATCCCTTCGCATGAAACTCGGAGGCCAGAGACGAAGGATCGACGGTGACAGTCGCCTCTGAAGAGCGACTGGGTGGCACCGACGAGACGCACACTCGTGCAGTATCATCCCTTTCAACCCTGTACTTAGGGTGACCATCTCATTTATATAGTAAAACAGAGTCGCGCAATGGTGAAGCAGAGACGGGAGTAGAGTTTGTTTGTCGAGCAAACGTTTGCCGACGACACCGCCGGACACTGGTGCTGCCTAGCTCGCTCTGGTCCTTGGTACAAGTCTGTCCGGACCACTGGAGGTACGGGATGTTGGAAGGGGATTTAATACCATCTCCCAGGATGAACAGTGGTGGTCAAATAACTTTGCCAAGTGATTCCCTGCGACGGTATTAATGTGTCTGGCCCCTTCGGATTTCTGCTCCATCGCGAAACGTCGATAATCTGCGGATGGTATCTTTCGTAGGTCATCAAACAAGCTCATCGGTTCTACAGAGTAAATTACTTTTGTTTCTCGCTCCGCTTTGTTTGAATTATTTTTGACAAATTTCTTTTTTTGTGGAAAATACCGATCAAACTGTCGTTCATAAACCGCAGTCATTTTTCATTCCTTTTATCTTTATTAATATTAAAATTAATTCTTTGAATTTTCCAATTTTCCAATTAAAGATATTTAGTTGGGTCAAACATAAAATATAATAACGGTTGACGCTGTTTCCGAGATACATGGAGCAAAGTTTAAACACGCATGACAGGTTGCGAATGCAAGATTCCATTCGTCTTACTCCAAGATCCAAACATCAAGGTCGTAAATCCATCAATAAATCCCTGCGCCCTCTTCGCGGTGACCACATTTGCTTAGGGATAAGAAGCAAAGACAAGCATACGGGGGCGGAGGTGTAAGTCTGTAGGGCAGTGAGGAATGGCTCGGTCTAGCGGGCCTTTAGCCCCGGCTTAGCATGTACTGGAAACACCATCCCCTATCCTTCGTGTCGGGGCCAAGTTATACCCGCAAACAGTCGTACATTAGTGCCTGCAGGAGTCCTGCAGGATTTATAAGGGGCGCCCGCGGGCGCACGGGAGGCTATGCGGCCGTCTCCTGATGGTTAAAACTGGAAGAGAGGAAGCGCGGGCGGGAGTACGGAAAAGCGAGAAGATCCGAGGGAAGAGCCAATTTCGCCAAATTCTAGATGGCAGAGTATTATTCAATCGACAGTAGCTTTATCAACGCGTACATATGAAAAATACACGTCGATATACGCTATTCTTTCTCCAACTTCATCGCAGCGGACAATTATAATCCGAGTTGCCTTTTTTTCGTTCGAGATCTCACGTCTCATCGACATCTTGGGAAGAAACGAGAGAACTCATTTCGACATTAGCGAGTCAAAGTGCAACGCCCCGTCGACTGTGCGCCGAAGTGTTTCCCCGTTTCCGCGCTTTAACGAGCAATTGGCACACGCCAGAAACGGACGAAACACCGAGCGACGAGCTTAAACTCGCTTCTGGAGTCTCTAAGAGTTCCATTCGGTACGTGAGCACGTCGCCAGAGGGTTGAATCGACTGCGCGAGCGAGCCGGAGGGGGCTCGGTAAAGGGGTTCGGTCAGGGCCGGCCAGTGGAGAGAGAGAGAGAGAGAGAGAACGAGGCGGTGGGTGGTGTAGCCAGTGGTCAGCACACTTGGCCGACCCTACTTCGCTAACTAGTTTAATGATATATGTTGAGCTACAAGCGCCTTGATTAATCGTTAACTAATGTTGGACCTCGTAGTGCAGCACCATCGCCGGGCAGCGCCGAGGCGAGGTACGGCGGGATGGGACGAGAGAGAAAAGGGGAGAGTGGTGGCGCGGAAGACAGGAAGGGCGAAGGTTTCTACCGCAGCAGTCCTTACCCTCGTCGAATCCGCTGCTCGTGAATTCGAGCGTGGCCAAACAGAAATCTAATCTCACTCAACGTATAATTTGATTTATGACTCGCGGCCGCGGAGTAACGAAAGAAGATGAAGAAGGACGATGGACAACGGAGGGAGAGAAATAAAGAGGCGAAAAAGGAACGAAGGAAGGAACGGCCAATTCCAAGGCGTCGATGCAATTTGTCGGAGTGTCCGTCGTCCTTCTGAGAAGAGGGGTGGATCTGCGCGAGGGAGCTCGTAGGATACGTACGCAAATTTACGTCTCGCGAGATACGTCGCAAAACCCTCCTCGGGCCTCCTCGAATTGAATTAACTCGGCGTCTTCCCCCGTCCATATTCCTGAGCTCCGCACGTGGAACATTGGTCATCCCTAATTCGCTTATGGCCCTCGATCAATTAAGTCGTCGGCCATTCGCGCAAATCCCAGTGACCCCTCTCTCTTCCTTCTCGCATTCTAGATGTCGTGTACTTGCTCCAAGATAAAGCTCTCGCTACGCATTATAAATGAATATATTTTATACGAACATAAATCTTCCCTATATTATTGTATTGCGATTTATGCTATAATAAAACTTTTCATTTAATAAATGATGCTTCAAGAAACAATTTTTTTTTTTTTTTTTTTTTTTTGAATCTACAAATACTGTTATTCAAACGAGAAACAATGTTTGCATGCAAACTCGCGAAATATAAATACTTAGACGCGATCGATTAAAAAATTGGACGATTACAGCGAGAGTATATCGAGCAAGCGCGGTCAACATATATCGCGTATACCCGTGAGTGTCTCGTGTAGAGAAGTGCAACGAAGGGGGTGGCTCAGGGATGCAAGACACCGTGAAATTACCAGCAGAGTCTCCCATCCCCGGAGGGGTGGGTGGGCGGTAGAACGGACTCTGTCCACTCCGCGCCCTAGGAACCGCCGTCCAGGCGGGTATTTGTCTTGTCTCCTTGTTTATGAGATCCAACATTGTTATTTGGCACCGCACCGCACCGGGGGAGTTTCCGGCGAGTTTCCTACTTTAAAAGGCCGCGTCCCGGTACGCGATTACGCTCTGACTTATCCGCGGTTCTTCCCGCCCGGCGATCGTCTTTAATCAAGGTCCGCCCGGACACTCGCGAGATACGATTAAACTTTGCTCCAACAACGTTACGTTGTTTGTAAAGTTTCGTCTTTTCGGCCGGGTTATCGTGTAGAATTTATTTTTCCTAGCGCGCAAACGTGTGAATTCTTACATATATACGTCCAAATCTGCCGTATATATTAATTTATTCGAAGAATGAAGCTTAAAATTCGGATAAATTTTGATAACAATGTACATATCTTTATCACGTTATCAACGTTATCAAGCATTGTTCCGCGCGTTCGTGCTGCGAAATAATATTAGCATGTTTAATTATGATAACGCATTAGTAATCATAAAAGCGGTTCATTCGATATGCTTAAAGCATTCTTAATAATGACCGCCTTGGCGCGGAATTTCTCTAGAGCATTATCGTATAGGTCAGACCGCATTTTCAATTAAATTATCCGCTGCAATCGCGGCACCTTATCGTGAGCGTAATACGTTCTCGATTGCACGGCATTGCACATCGAACTGGTTCGGACAATGGCGCCATATAGCGGTTAAGCGAATTGCAATCACGTTATGCTTAGCATTGCTCGTCGCAAGATACTATTTTAAATCAGTCGAGATAATGCTATCTACTCGACATTCCGACCAGATTGTTTCGGTGTAAGGATAAGATGCTTTTCTCTTTTATCGCGTATAATACTTCCTCGCGGAAGAAATATAATTAATAATAATACCGGTGGATTAACAAAATTTCATTTCAATAATTAATCGCGGAAAAGCAAAGAAGATTATGAACATTTAAAAGTTGCAACAAGAATGCACGAAACATAATCTAATAATATAAAAAACGGGAATTTTTATAATTGTTATTTCCAAATAAAATTTGTCGAGCCTTGTTGCGAGATTTAACGCATCGCAATCGAGTTTCGAGATTATCGACGAAGAAACGCCTTTTCTTACCACGGGACATACCCTCGGCGGTTTCGTTCGATGGCCTGACCAGGCACCACAGCAAATTCTCTCGCGAATTAAATCCATATTATCCCTTTAAAAAGTGCACGCGATAAACGCGTTCGTTGTAAAAACTCGTCAGCTACGGCTATCTTGCGAAACGGGAGCGAAACAGGCGCGAGAAGAGAAGGGAAACACCAGAGGGTGCTGCGTCGGAATCATATCAGGGTGGAGATTGAACGAATGACACCGTGAGCAAATTTCCGCGATCGGTAGAATGGCGAAAGCGAGCGTCACCCTCAAAGAGCGTCCGGCAATTAATTTTACAAGGGCGCAAAAGGAAGCAAAAAGTAAACAGCCCGGCGTGCATCCCGGGGTCCATCGTCGCGACGATGGGTTTTATATCTCCGCTAGTTGTCAGGCCAACGAGTTCTGCCTCGTTGGCCACCGCGTATAATGTCCACCGTCAATATAAGCTGTCGGATGCTTTTTCCTAAATTGACAGATTTTCAATTTAATCAAGTTCCAATCTAATGGAAAAATGCCCGATCTATCGGTCGCGCGAATAGGTGCGCGCGTGCGCCTGTGTGGATGCGTGTGTGTGGATGTGTCGTGTACGTATGGCATCCCCGATGGGGCTGACGTACACACACACACACACACACAGTCGAGGGAATATACGGCCGACGCGCGCGGAGGGGGTACAGATTGAAATAATACTTTTATGTTTAATCGCAATCGAGGAGCCTGGCCAACGACGACGCGGAACCACCCGCCGATCTCCGAGATTAATCTATTGATAAACATTCCATCACTCCGCGAATACCATGTGAGAGAAATAGACGAGCCCCACATCGATAGAATATATATCTCTCGACATTTTACTCTTTTTTACTTCTTCCACTTTTTTCTCGTTTCTTTTTTTCCATCTCGTTTTTTTTTTTTTTTTTTTTTTTTCATTCTTCCCTTTGCCACCCATTTCCACGTTCGTCGTTCTGACCGCGTTGCTTTACGGACGGTCGCTCGTCAAACGTACGTTTTTATTAGCTAAATCTTTTGCAACTGCCACGTATTATCATGCGTCGTGAAATCGTGGAATTTGTTTCGATCGACTCTGCGATTTTCGTTCTTAAAATTGCTCGGGCGATTGAGCGCGATACATCCGCGCGTTTAATTTATGATCGCGTCGATTAATTTTTGCCCCGCGATAAGCCGCTATTATATATGCTATTACATATATCCGGCGAATATCATTATACCAAGTGTAAACAAAACCATAATACGGACGCGATAACCGAATTCTTTACGGTCGATTAAAGCGCCAAGGCATCTCGGTGGGGCCGTCGAGAGCCGCCGACTCTGTTCCCGTTAGATTATTTCTCGCCGGATTCTAATTCGACGAGCGTGCACGCGAATCCGGTTCGACAATAATCGTAATAATCATAATAATCATAATAATCATAATAATTGTGAAATCCGATCGAAACGCATTCGAATCGCTGAAATGAGGTAATAAGATCCGATTCATCGGGCTTTCGCGCGACTCCCCCTGTATCGTTTGCTTTCAATCACTTTCTTGACAGATGCATTTACGGCCGGGACTGCTCCGGCCATCAAACTGGAATGCGCCTTAAGGCTGGTTACGGCGGTATCGATCCATCGGACGGTCAACGCGCCGGATTCGGAGCTACGTGAAATTTGCGTCTTGGGTCCGAGACGGTTTGGATAGATGAGGGACGCTGCTTCTGCGGCAAAGCTGCAGATGGTTTGGCGGCTTCTCTCGTGTGACCGATGAAATCTTCGGGGCCGCGAGTGGAGGAATATTCGTGACGATGCATCCGTTGGACGTTCAACGATTTTCCGGACCGCAGATGTGTTCGTGAGATGCGCGAATATTTGCATATAGATGCACATTACTGCGGTCTTTGCGAATGCAAAGGGTACTTGATCCGTTTACAATTTGCGCTTCCCTAGCGCGTCGCACGTGTCGCATATTTTTATCTTTACATTTTATTACGTACTTTCGAAATCATCGGATTATTCGTTTCTGTCAGCATCATTCTGCCGCGCGCGATTCTTTATACGTTTCTTTCAACAAACGACTCGATTTTAATCTCGCGGGTGACCTTGCGCGCGGGAACCTTCAAGGTTTGCTCCTTTACGTCTTTACACTTATTAACGTCGTTGAATATCCATTATTCTCCCCGAGAAAGAGAGATATATTCCGCAATTAAGAGGCACGGCTAATGGCATTGAGAGGATCGTTAAGAATACCGTGTTCAAAGATTCAATAATTTATGATCGTCGAACCGAGGGAAGTTCGAACGACTGTGAAACTTGACGCGAATGAACTGCTCCGATGAGAAATCGCGGATAAATTATTCCGTTGATAACCCCCTCCCGCGCGTGCATCTCCGCGCATCGATCCGCGCGATTGCACAAAAGCAGAACGAGGATTTATTCTCGTTTCCGATCCAGAAAATTGACTGCTCCCTCCCATCCGATGACGGTCGCCGAGGAATTACGAAAGCACGAGTGACGATGATCGATCGCGTCATAAAAATTCATTCTTCTCTCGAAGAGGGTCAGTAGAGGGGAGAGGCAGACGACATTATCATCCTTTTTTGCCGGTCGCGAATGAAACATCCTCCGGTTCTTTTGCGCGTAAATTGCGCCCTCCCTTCTCAGACGCACGCCAGGCATTAAGTCCATGCGTGGAGTCCGGCGTAGATCCCCGTGTTTACCGAGGGGATAATAGTGTAATGGATGGACAGGGACAACGAGCTAACGGATGAGACTGCCGTTTTCGAGAGTCTCTAGTCCCGGGCTGTTGTCGCGTCTAAGCGTCGCGGTTGTTCTCCTTTGTCGCTTAATTGGCATCATTGTCGAAATTCTTGGTCGTGGAGCGTCTAATTCTTTAGGCGGAGAATATCACGTGGCTTGCCAAAAGACAAATAAGATCGTATAAAGTGATGGGTATCAGTCTACAGCGACTTCAATTATATATCAATGACTTTTATGCGCGATGACGCTAGAAATTGTCAGCGTAAACTTTTGCGTCTTTGTTATTTATTTGTATAAAACTAGACGCCATTTCCTTAAAATAAAAATACGGTTGATAAGCGAGAGTTAATTGTCCCAAAGAAAAGTAGGCACATTTGACGACTGACTGGTAATCTCCCCGGACGCTTGTTTGCTAAAGTTCCCCCACTGGATAGTCCAATGTGCAAGCATCGACAAAACTGCCCGCCGTTTATCGATGCGAATACGTATAAGCTACGTGCAAATATTTTCCGCTTTATGATCGTCAGAAGTCAGGATTCCCTTGTGTGAATACTTTACCGCCTCGCCTTTTAACGCGTGACTTTTACTGCTGCTTACAACTAATTTAGCTGCACGAAAAATAATTAACGACATACTCATTAATTTTATCTATAAGTTTTGCTCAATTTGTCCGCAAACTTTGCTGGAAAAAAACCTCTTTTAATTTTTACACGAATCTCTCTATACGTTTAAATGCGAGCTAATTCGAGATAAAAAATATATATATATATATATATATATATATGTGAATATTGGTATAATTATACGCAAAAGATTTATGTACGACTAGCATTAAATCATTTTTAGATTATGCTAAAAATGCATAATTAAACAGATTTTATATTGCAAAATAAATTGATGTGTGTGTGATAATTATTATCTTATTTTATAGTCGCAAACATTTTTTGACAACATTTAATTAGTTGCAACATTTAAATAAATATGCATGTGCAAAAAATCATGCACATATTTCGTTTTAAAACTCCTACTTTTTCGATTTTTTACGAATTCTTGCTATCAAGATTTCTGTGAATTTCTAGTAATGGGGAAAACATATTACGATTACGTGAGCAATCATTCGTTAAATGATGAGTATAGATTGGCATTTGCATATTAATGATAAAATGATAAAATTTCTATTTTTGTTATTTCGCTATCATTTTAATATAACAATAAATTTGAATTGCGCAATATATTACTCGCGGTTGTAATAAATATAATCCGACTAACGACTTTTCTTCTGAAATAATTTTTTGAATATACTATCGCGCTATGACGAGAATCTGTTTCATGCACTATTATCTATTACGTTATATAAGTATAAATGGATAATTTACAGTTAATTTCAATATCTAATTATAATTAATTTAAAAATAATTATAATATATATACAATTTTTTTGTCGAATGTCTTTGTTGAATATCTAAAATCCATGCATAATAAATTTAAATTTTCTCAAAGAAATGTGTTGTACAATTTAGAAGATACGTTTTACAAAATGAGACTATATATATATATATATACCGATTACGTTATTTTCCTGGAAGTCATTTAGTATGCCTTGTTTCGTATATTAATCGCATGCAGGTCAGAAAGACCAGTGGCCGGTTTAGGTTGAGATGCGGCGTGGCGGCTACTTAAGCGTACAATTGGTTGTCATTGACATACAAAACCGTTAGTAACGAGTGTGACCGTATCGTCTCGAGCACATCGTCGTACACAACGTTTATAACGCTGTCGTGGTGTCTCGATCGTTCGAGCGGAAGCACGTCGAGTCGAGCGATCGCTTAAGACTGGTTAACCAGCATAAACACACAGACCGTCGTACCGTCGTGCGCGGTATGACAATAATCTTACGCGGTAATTAAAATCAATTAACTATACACTCTTGCTACGTTAAACGCGCTTGTTTTTGCAAGAGCGATCGTTCGATTCGTGTTGTGATTTCCATTCGGTATCGCCGCCGGGCCGCATAACCAACCGGCGAGCAAAACTCATTCGAAGTGAACAATCGAGAGAGGGAGCAGTCAATCGATTTCCAACATCAATAATCGATGGGAGAGATTTCTGCGCTTACCTCGCTCTTGAGATTCAATGGCACATCGCAGGGGCCGTCCAGCTCTGCCTCCGCTTTCACCTGATGAGACAGCATGTGGCTGTGCCGGGGCGGTACGGCGGTCGCGAGCATGTTGGAATGCTGCAGATGCTGAAGACGAGGCTGGAGATGGGGCTGGTGGTGATAAGGCGGCGACAATTGGGTGTTCAGAGTGCGAAGATCAGCTGGCGGGGAAGCGGGCGCAGCGGTACTGCTCTGTTCCTCCTCGGCCGAACCCTCCGCCATGTCAGCCTTGCATCCCGGGGACTCGTAATCTGCAAATCGACCAAAACTCTCAGAGGACCGTTCTAATAGCGGGCGCGCCGCTAGTTCCTGGCACAACGCAATCCCATTATAGCGGGAATATAATTCGCGCGTTTCGATTCGCAGTAGCGAGAAACAGTCGCGACGAGGAAAAATATCAAGATGCCGCATTTTCGGATTAATGTCCTTATCATGGGCGTCCGCACAATTTTTTCCAGGGAAGGGCGTTATTAAAATTTTGTTTCTTTCTTCTTAGTATTATTCTCTCTTCAAATTCAATTCTTTTATTATTTTAATATTAAATAAAATTGCAAATCAATTCCAGTGTTTATTCACAAGGAGAGCGAAGGGTGGTCCCTCCCTGCGGACACCCATGATCCTTATAAATGACGATTAAAATGAAGAGTAGCGTAAAAAGGAGGAAGTCTTCTTAACGCTGATTATCAATTTTGATTTTTTCTAAACAACGACACGCATAAACAAGACGCTAATTAAACTGCGCGGGACCGCATCAGCCGTATCGAACGGCGACGCGTGCAGCTGTTAAGAATGCAAACGCTGAAAATTAGAGAAGCAGGCCCGTTCATCTTCCGACTTCAAAGCAAAAACGTTCGGTCGGCGTCTGCGGCGAAGGGGTGGGGGTGAAAAGGGGGAGTCGCGAGAGGCGCCGAGAGAGGTTCCAGAATAAAATCGCCGACTAACGGCGCCCGCAGCCGACACGTTTATCCGCCTAATTATTTTTATCTAAGCGTTCAGTTAGTAAGAATTCAAGGGCAATGAAATCACTACCGTCTGGACACGCCGCTCTCTCTCGTCGCTTTCTTTTCGCGTACCCTTCCCTTTCCTCTTGCACCGCCGACGCCGCCGCGCCGCTGTCGTATACTTGGTGAACGCAACTAATAACATCTGCTTCTATTTTTGCGCTGGCCCGAGTCCAGCGCTTTACTTTTTAAAAGCCACGCGCCTATGACGAACGGCTGGATGGATCATCGAGCGGAAGCCTAGTCATGGAAGGGGCTGAAAAGAGGGAAGAAGAGGGAGGAAGAGGGAGTGAAACGAGCCGATTATTCTGGCTCAAATTATTGTCAAAGGGCGAGAAAACACCTTCTGCCTGCGAGCTACTTTGTTTCTCATAAAAGGCGTTTTATAATGGCCATCGTAAAAATATTTGATGCAGTGCTTTAAAACGGCCGGCGTGTTTATAATAAAAGCGTTAGGTCGTTGAGTACCAAATAGACCGCTCACAAGTGCAAACTTCGGCGTTAATGTCGCCCGTTCCTCTATAAATATGGGTATCTTGATACGCGTTTGTGTTCGTTTAACGACAATGACGAGAAAGTTTCTGTTTCTCAAGACACGCCGGGACGATTGAACAAAATTGAGAAGAGAACTCGAGTCTTCTTTCCTTTTTCGACTTGAACGTCTGCCGTCGATTGCTGCGGCTTTGAACTTAAAGTGATTTATACCATGCCTCGCGAAACGAGAAGCGAGAAAAATGAATGCGATTTATCTCTTTGAGTCTGCTCAACATTATCCACCTGTTTTCGCGTTATTTCGCTTTGAATCTTCCTGCCATGTGAGTATATCTTCAACATTCACGGATTAGATACAAATGTTGCAAATTTTTCGCTCGAAAAATAAATTAAATCTTTTTTTAATCTCTCTCTCTTCTTAATAAAAAAAATTGAATTTATTCTCTTCGCAATGAGAAAACTTTCCCTCGATTCGAATCTCTTCGAGAAAACAGCGAGATAATACATGTCTCTTTATTTATGTATATTACACGATGTAGAATTTCTTGTAAACGATGTTATATACATAAATGTAAATTAATATTTAGTATTTTCAAGCTTTCAAAGATAATTCACGGTAACTTTTTAATAAATAAACATTCTCTTATACTTCTCTCAATTACATTACGGTATTAAACGATAATTCATGTTGAGGGATAAAATTATTATATCTAACAATCGCGCTGCATATTTGTCTGAAAATCAATTAAACCGGCAAAATGCTGGTGGAAAATATATAGCGACCGCAATTAGATGAAGAAATGGCATCGATCATTGCTCCGAGAATTAATATATGCAACGTGCAACGAGAAGAATTAATTAAACTATAATTAACATTACTCGATTTTTGTATCAAGAAAACAATAAACAGATTAAAAATATATTTTCATCGATCCTTGTATCAAAAATCATTCTTGAACGTAATATGTCTCAAAGAGAAGCATAATATTACGCGAATGTACCGAAATTGCCGCGTTAAAAAATCTGATTTTTGACAACAGAGTAAAATCCCCTTCTCGGAAAAAAAGATTCCAAAGTATTTAATCTCTGTTGAGCGTTTTATCTGCTCTACAAGATCGCGTCATCGGGGCAGGACTATACGCAACCCATCTTTTTTCCGTTTGCAGTCATTAATTTCCGTCGGAATCATATTAATCGCTATAGGGTTGTGCCCGTGAAATTACTAGACGCTTTAACCACCGGCTGTCCAAACCGAATTCGTCCGCAGCGATTATTATATCGCGTCCTGAGGTCTAATGCCGGGTATTCCGAAAGCTAGCCAATTAGTATCGTCGATTTGGATGCTTTAATGAGAGTGCGGTTTCATTAGCGTATCGCATCGCCCCGTTCGTGATTCGTGAAATAGAAGAGGAATTCTTAACCGGACGAAGATATCGCGAGTGATTATAGCGCGATCGTTCAAACGTCACCATGGCCGACCATTTGAAAATTGGTACCTTCGCGTCCTGCGACCTTGAAAAATGCGCCCCTCACGATCGGGATCATATAAATCTTTCGGAAAAGAGTAAAGGTCTGCGTGAGGTTCCTCTAGAAATGTTCTATGTAGAAATTAAATCGGGCATCCATGAGAGTGCAGGGTTTCGTCTTGAATTATTTTTCTTTAAAATTGTTGATTTCTCCCGTACGGTCGAGTTGTTCTCCAAAAACGATAAAATAAATTTTGCCAATCTCTTTCATTAGCGATTCGATTTCGGCTGCGACGTTTCACGATGATAATCACTCGTTGGATAAACGGTGAAAGTCCGGTGTAATAGGACACCGCGATTAATACGCCAAGGCGATTGATATGAAAATCACTCGAGGACCTCTGAGGATTAATTAAAAAAAACGGATGCATTGCATGTGATGCTGTCGTTCGGCCAGACACGACGCGATGCGACGGAGATATTCTCGAGGATTGGAAGTCATCCTCCTCCTGAATTGTCCTCGAGCGACACCCGCCGTTTCCCCGATCGTGATCGTGTCTTTCTCCCTGTCTCTTTCTCTCACGCCAGTCAGTTCGCGCATCTTTCTTCCGCGTCCTCCGCTTTAGCCCTCCGGCATGCATTCGCCATTTCGCATTATAGTTCTATAGCCGACATCGTCGACGACGACGACGACAACGACGACGTCAAGGCAGCGTGCAATTAAGGGGTTGATTGATGTTAATTCAAAGGGTAATTAAGAATGTTGCGCATAAAAATCTGGTAATTTATGGTCATTGGGGATAATTATATGTTGACCAGCTTGTAATTGCAAGCGTTCTCCTCGTGGCCTATACGCGTCCAGCGATTGCGAGAGGTAGCTACCTATAGCGAGAGAAATGCGAATGTAGTGCGTGCGTGCGTGACATGCGCGTGTATGTGTGTGCGTGCGGGCTTCCTCGGAGCGTGTGCGGGCGGGGATATAGACGGGGTCTCAGATCGCGGCTTATTATAGGGGTCCAGTAGATAAGGTGGGTTTAGAAACAACCGGGCGCCTCTGGCCAGCAGCTAGTTTCTACGTAGCCGCCGACATTCTCCTCTCTTGGTAGGACAACGCCGCTTGGGGCTACGGAGGTGTGCGCTTATAAACCACCTCTAAGCCGAGAGGCTTCTCGTACGAGGCGTTCGCGATTTACGAGGCCGATTCCCGACCGTCAAGACACGGCGCTTTTAGAATTTCTAGACTCGGTCCAATTCGCGCGCGGCGCGACGGCAATGCACAAATCGTGGGCGCTGCGTGTCTGGGGTGTTCCGTTGCGTTGCTCGAGTCTTAAGCTATAAATAACCAGCCGGATAATCGCCATATGGCCACACATGCAACAAACCACTGACCATTTCTTCGTAACGCTCGCTGACGATACGCGATTTCCCGGTACTCATCGAGAAATTTCACTCATCGAGAATATTTCATTCAACCTACAAATTGCTCGTTTCCAACTTTCTTTCTCGGAACAATAACGCAGAGATCGTGTCAGAGACCTCTGTATCTGATCAAGAATCTAGCCAATCTCTCGACGAGCTTCTCATAGCCGTAATTCTAATGGAATGACCAACAGGTAACGGATGAGATTTATTGAAACTCGTGAAAGAAAGTCCGAGTTTTTGATCCATGTTTGATGGAGAGGGTGAATAACGTAGGGGTAAAGAAACACGTGTGTGAGTAATCCCCTACCAACTTAAAACACAGCCGAATAAAATGATCCCAGCGGGACCAGTTGGCAACCACCCATCGCGACATTGTCCTTACCCGAATTTTTTTTTCGTCACGATCTCCCGTAATCGAGCGGGCGCCCTAATGGCGATGGTATAATCGCGGCTTTGTGACGTCTAACCGGGCATTAACGCTAAAAAGAAGTAAGAATGAGCGTCGCGCGCGCTCTTGTGAACGTGCTCGTGTACGGTCGATTCGGATTACCTTATACGTACTCGCCAGTTTGCTACGATCGAGCAGTAAATGCAATATAATAAGCGCGCGATAGATTAAACCGCTTCTCATGCTACACCCTTCTATATAGCAGTTTCGCTTCGCCGGCACGAGAGCGAGCATAATTAAGGCGAGTGTACAAAGAATCCCCGCCGCATCCGTGTTGGTTAATTCGCATCGACCTTTAACTCGCGTACGTACATAGGCATATCGGCTAAGGTAATGGCCGTTTCGTGCGATACCATTCTGTCAGAAATCCGAGGGGCTTTGTCCCGAGTCACGAAACGCAAGGATTAAACTGAACAGCGCGGCCGTTAATGCGACTGTGCGAACGCCTCGTCGGTTCAGTTTCGAATGTACACATGGCGTAGGTGCGTATACGTGTACGTGCGTACGTGTGAACGCGTAACGCGCGCATCGGCGAGCGCGAGAGTGCCCATAAATCGGCGCCGAAGGGGTTCGACATCAACACGCGTTAACCGAAGACGCGATATTTTATGCCCCCATCGGAATTCTCATCTGGCGTTACAAACATTTTACATTATTCCGGCGAAATTCTTTTTCGAGACGATAATCGAAGCGAAAGCTAATCCCGCGAACAGAAATGAGTTCATCGTGTAAAAATAAAATGTTATATCGCGAAAAGATTCTAAAGCAACATATGACGAATGTCTATATTAATCCCAAATTCGCGATTTCTCCAGTTTCTTTATTACTCGTTAACCTTCTTATAACGTATCTCGCCAAATCTATTCTTTTTTTCTATATGTCATTTTTCGCTGAAAGTTGGCACCCGAACGAGATGACGTCTCCAAGAGTTTCCTGCGACGTGTCCTTCAGAGAGCGAGGCGCAGGAAGAATATTTCATGTTTTACGGCGCCAGAGCGTCGTTGGGGTTTTGCCGAATAAAAAAGTGTCAGCTCGCTGGCTAAATCAGAACGCTCCGAGTGCATTAAACTCCGAATTACCACAAATAGAACTTTAACCGCACATGCCCATTATAATGGCACCCCCTGCTGAAGATGTATTTACGTACTAAACCGCCTTCGTGGCTCACGCTGAGTCGTCGAAATTAACATCTGGCCCAAAAACGTGCGGTTCGGTTCATTGGACCCCTTTTTCTCTTTCTTATAAGTGAACTCGCTCTGATCTGTTAAAAGTGCTCTCGATTATTTACAGCAGAATGCTCATTGCTTCGTCTTAAATTATTTACCGCTCTACTACAAAATTATTTAGTCAACCTCTATTATTAGATAAATTAGTCGCTAATAATATTTTTATCTAGTAGGAAAAGATAGAAAGAAAAATTGTATTACTATTTTTAAAGAAAAGAAGAAAAAGATCTGAACGAATGATTACTTGAGGAATTACCTAATGCTTTTTCGATTCGTTAATATTCGAGTTCTTTTCTTAAGAAAGGGAACACTAGCAGTGTGTTGGAGACAAAATGATTTTGAAAGTGGTTTTACATGCAAATTAGGTCTATTAAAATATCAGAATATAGCTTACCCAGCGTATATACAATAAAAACACGAGTGCTATGAGGCAACTCTCTATCCGTCAAATCATAAGCCGCTCCGAGCTATTACGTGCGTGCGTGTCTCTTCATGAATTATTAGAATTAATGAGTTCGCACACGTTGTTTTCTTTCACAATATTGCGGGAGGCTAATCATAAATTTGCCGAGGAAAAATTTCGGCGCAACAAAGAGTTTGCCTAGTTACTTTGTTTACGATGCAAAATTGATGAAATTGCTAATGCTTTCGCAAATAGTATGATTTAATACGAATATTGGATCAGGTTTTTTTACATCGCGTATCTTTCATCGCCGCCGACGTAACGGTAGCTTCGCGAAAATAAAGAGCTGTCCTTTGTAACACGTTCAAAAGGATAACGAGAAAGGGTTATATCTTTCGAAGAAATTTTGTAGTGTGCATTTTCTGTTATGCAAGCGGAAAATAATCATTAACGTTAAATTGTGTAGCGTGCAAAACGACGAGAAAGTGTAACGTTTCACACTTGACGTATCGAATTTCTGCAGCAAAACTTTCTTACCCGGAGCGATTTCCGAGTCGATAATCGATGAAGATTCTTGGTCGGAGGGGAAAACAGGGAATAGCGCGGTTGTAAAGCGAGCTGAAAGTGGGTAAGTTGTAGAACGAAATGTTATCGTGCGAAGGAGATTGTCGGTGAGGATTAAAAACCGGGCGAAGGGGAAGCTTTGAATGGAAAAACCAACGGAAGAGGGTGCGAGGGCGGTGGGAATAAGAGAAAAGAAAGAAAAGAAATGGAAGAGAAGAAGAGAACAGAAAGGGGTGAGGCAAAAAGATATAAGAAAGGGATGCATCGATTTTCTTGACTCGATACAATGATTCAAGTGATTTCTGACTTTTATGAATCAATGCATGACAAAGAAAATTTATACGTGCTGATCTTTTCCAAGTGTAATTATATACATACACACATATATTTTTTCTTTTTTTTTATATACACAGAACAGATTAGCGCGTGCAAGTTTTCTTACAAATTGATTCATGAGAGTTAGAAATCACTACTTTCCAATGTTGAGATTTAGAAAAGAAATTGCACGAAAAACATATAATGGTTACAAAATAGCTCGACTGAAATTCGGCGTCGTTTAACCAACATCACGAGACATCTCGTTTTCTTTTGTGTCGATTCCAAAGCGCCTACACACCAACGATATCGCGAGTCAAGTGTTTCCTTTGGGATTTTCTGCTTTCAGCTTTCCGCGTCTATTCCCACCGACCAACGATTTTGCTCGGCCAAGCTTCTACCATCTCGCTTCCACTTTCGGCGGCTAGAATTCACTGTTCTCCCTCCCTTTTGACTCCACCAACCCTCTCTTTCATCTATCCTCCGTGTTCCCGAGGCGGCAAGCAAAGAACTCTCCTACCCTCGGGCAACTCACACTGATTTTCCACCCTCGTCACCCTTCCCGTCCACCATCGTCACCCCCTCTTCCTCTACCTCTCCCTCTGCCTCCTCTCCATCCCCAGAGTTCATGCCGTCACTCGTAGTCACGCCGCCAACACGTGCTCCTGTTTACCTCTCTGGTCATATGATCCGGGAGATGACGCGACGCGTTCAACGTCGTCGTGTTTAATTACAAATATATATATATATATATATATATATATATTAATTTGCATCATCGAAAAAGTCTAAGTATGTTAGCTTTTTCTTCATCGGTTGCGCGAAGAAAATAGTGTGTGTTTTTTGATAAAAATTCTTTTAGATAAAGATTTTAAGAACACGAACGTATATATATAACAATGGGAACATCTATAAATATATATCTAATAATTGCGATTACCTCATTATCGCATTCACGAACAACTAACAATTGAAGTCAGTTTGATCGAATTTTATTTCGGGTTCTTTTAGGTAAATTTAAATTACCTAGTTTATTTGTGAATAAACTAGGTAAATTATTGAACATTCTGGTACTTGAATTATATTGACAAATGATACTGTTTCTCCCTCTTTCTTTTATATACATATATAAATTCATATTTAATGTGTATAATTACACAACGACACAACATGACAAAGTATTCTTCTGTAAATATCTTTTTATACGTATGTATTTATATTTATAATTTACGTATTTAAATTTAATATGAATATGTTTATATTAGAGAAGAATATTTTTTCATGCCGTGTCACGTCATTTATAATGTACACAGACTTTTGATTGCAAAATAAATTATTTCCTCTGTAACTGCATATGTTATCGAGATTATTATCTTGACTTTTGTATTTGTCAAAATTTTAATATCATCTTTCGTACTTCAACAATTGTTGCGATAAACTTTTTGAGAAGAATGAAAAAATAATATTTTAATTAATTAATTGACTGAAATATAATTTAAACTTTAATTATACTTTTTGTAAAATTATAATTTTTTCCTCAACTTATAAATTTAGCCTTTACTGCTACTTTATTTCTATTATATTTATGATCGGTTTAGTAACTCTGTATGCATAAATTAAAGTAAATAAGAAAATATTACATCAGATAAGAATATCTTTTGATTATATCATTCATGTTAGTCATGATAATTATAACAACGTATACAGTTCATTCTCATCTGATATAATATTTGCATGATATTGATTCTCTAGTTCTCCATATTATCAAGCAATGAAAAAAAAAACGATGAAGATTAAGAACCATATACAACCGCATTACATTTATATGTCCGGCCGATCCCTCAATTAGTATTTCCAGGTCACATACTCGACGCGAGTATACGCGGACGTGCATAATTATCGCGCTAATTATTAGTGCATAGCTAAGTATCTGGATGAAATTATCACCGAGTTGGAATGAAGCGCATAGAATGAAACACTGCTTTCGATCCCTTGCGAGCAAATTCCCGCGTGACCAGCTTTGGGAGAGGAACTTCCTTAATTACCGAGATTAACTAAATGGTATCGAGCCAACGATTATCGCTCACGAGGCACGCAATTGCCGTCTGAATATGCGCATAACAGTGGAAACGAATAAATAGATCTCAGGGCTGAGTTTCCGCTTCATTCTTCTAGTAATTGCTTCAAGCGTGTCTTAATCTATCTGGTTCATTCAACGCGTTAACTATTATTAGATCTAATATATGTTGACATTAAACGATGTTGCTAAGTCGATGAAAAATATTCTACTGTTTGTAAGAAATTTGTAAGAAGTTGTATCCAACAGCTAATTAATCGTTTTTCGAAGTTATGACATGAGATAAGTAAAATACAGAATTAATTAAATTTCCATTACTAATATCTGTTCCCGAGACATTATACAAAAAGCGCTTATATATAAACTATATATATATATATATATATATATATATATATATATATATATATTCTTATAACTAGATATATTTAAGCGCGTGCATGCGATGCGCGCGCAGGCGCATTTGTAGGCGCGATTAATCTGTGTGTATGAATGTGTGTGTGTGTGTGTGTGTGTGTGTGTGTGTGTGTGTGTGTGTGTGTGTGTGCGTGCGTGCGTGCGTGCGTGCGCGCACGCGTGCGTGCGAGCCTACACACGTGCAAAACCAACCGGGCGCATTTAGAAGGCCCATCTAATTACCGAGATTAGCCCGGGCTTATAATAAGCAAGAGCAAACTCGTGTTCTGACACTCACCTGAGGCGATCTGTGACTGATGTATTTGGGACGTCGTCCTGACGCGGGTTTATCTAGCGGCGATTATTTATCTTCTCCACGGTGCAATTCCGTTCGCGGGATCTTGTGCCGATCTCGTCGATCAACAGCCTAATGTCTATTCCTTTCTCGTTCTAGTCGATGCCACGCTTACACCAAGACACGTCTCGTTT
Organism: Nylanderia fulva; assembly: GCF_048542155.1. Taxonomy (NCBI): domain Eukaryota; kingdom Metazoa; phylum Arthropoda; class Insecta; order Hymenoptera; family Formicidae; genus Nylanderia; species Nylanderia fulva. Next base: position 1,850,522 of record NW_028189518.1, read on the forward strand.
CAAATTCTCTCCAAAGATCTCTTTCTTCTACTGTTTCTCTTGTCGATCTCTCGGTAATTTTCCTCTCGGCGAATATTAATAGTTTATTCGGATAGTAAGATCAGTCTCGAAGAAACGAACGATTCACATCGGTCCCCGATGACATCAGCCTATTTAATTACAGCGGGTAATTGTGGCTAATTAGAAGCGATTAAGAAACAAATACTTAATTGCTCGCAGCTCGATAAAATGCTGCTTTGGTCGATTCAATCTCCTCTTGTTCCCGCGTGAGCGATTAGTTGAAAGAAGTTTCGGAAGGCGAGACGTCTTCGAGCCGTTTTCTAGCTATTCCGGATGATCGGGATACCTCGGAATGATAACTTAGTGATTTGATCCTCTGACACTGCTCCACCGCGTCACAATGCAGATAATCGGCAGATAGCACACCTTTTCACGTAATGTGGTTTTAATTATTCTATTTGTGCGCGTCAAGCCGTTCACTTCGTAGTTGTTGTCCGTAACATATAATTTTGTGTTGAAAAACACCTATGTGCTCACGCGATGATCACGCGCGTATCGTAATTATCAGCGTACTTGTCGCGATAATTAGAAACTTATTAAAGCCGGAGTCCTTGTTTCATCGCTTTCTTATATTCAACGACAATGTTGACAATGCTGAATATGCTATTTAAGAACGCGTATCTCTTCTCGGAATTGGTAGATTAATCTGGACTTCTTACGTCAAAATTGTCAAGATTTCTTTACCTTCGTATTAATTAATTTTATCTCATCTATTCTGTGTGCACTTAATGCAATTTAACCAATTCCCACACACTTACTCCTAATTTATGTTCGATAAGTGCGGAGTAAATCGAAGCAATCACCTTGATTTGAAACAGCTTAATGAAATAACACGATTGTCAAAAGAGTTAACGTTTTAAGTTTATCTAACCAGAAATGCTTTAATCACACATTTCACTGGTCAATGTCACAGAGTTCACCACGCTCAACTGTCCACGAAGCGCAGACTTAAAAGAAATCCCACCCCTATGGGCCACGTGCTGATAGGCCGGATAAATCGGCGCATGCAACTGCACGCTCAAACTTCTCAATCACTACTTAGTTTCACAAACACTAGCTATTTAACGACACGTCAAGAGGTGCGACGCTTTCGAAGGAGACGTTGCCTGCTCGATTCGATCTTCCCCGACTGTCTTTTAGCTCCAATTTCTCTTCCAATTCGGAATACAATTTTTCCTCGTTCCACGATCAACACTGCGAGCGAAGATCCAGATCTTGCTGCGGATTCGGTGTCTCAGTGAAAACAGACGATCCACTCTTCTCCTCGTGCCGTTCTTGCTTGGCAGCGTGGTCGTGCACGTTGCGCGGTTGGAGCTCGCCGCGAAAACTCGGACCTGAACCCTGACGGTCCGCAGTCTGGCTGCGTAGTGGCACCGCTGTACGACCGAGGGAAGACAACCCGCCGTGACGATTCTCCCGCCTGGCAGTAGTCGGCATAGAAGGGGTAATAGGGGCGGTACGTTGGGCGGTACGATGCGCGGAGGTGGTCCACGAGTTACTCGCGAGATCCCGTTGTTATGATTGTTATGAGTGTCCGAGCTACCTCCCGCGATGCACTTTAGGGGTGGTTCGCTCGCGAGAGGTACCTCTGTCCGTCTCTGTTTTTCCAGCATGTTCGCATCCCGCTCCCTCTGTAATATAACCACCACGAGCTCGAACGAGCTCGTAACCGTGATGCAAATCAGCCCAACGGGGTTGGTGAGTTCGCCGGCGGGGATGCCCGGGAGGAGCGATCGGTACCGAGGATGAGACTCCCGGAGAGTCCGTCGCGAGAGGAAAGAACATGATCGGCATATAAGTAAGGGTGTGATTTTAAGAACTGATCGGTAGACCCAGGAGATGTGGGACCATTAGGTAGGACCAGTTTTATCTCTGATAGTTGAACGGTATGTGAGTAAAGGTGTAATTTTAAAAACTGGTAGAACTAAATAAGATTGATTGAACTAGAAGATACGGAACCAAAGAGATAGGTAAAATCAGTTCTATCTTTGATAGTTGAACGGTAAAAAGATCGCTGGTGTCATTGGAGAACATTTGGTCAGCGACGTTGTATGTTGCAAGTTTCGTTTTTGAGTGAAAACTATAATATTATTTTCGACATTGTGATTAATAATGTTTAACATGATGGAAATGAAAGAATTTTGTAAATACGCATTGATAATCAATCATTATTCATAGAAAGACCCGAATCCAAGTTTAAATATTATTGAGAGCAAAAGACTTCCAAAACTTTCTTATAATCTGTGATATACGTGATAAATTATAAAAGCATTAAAATAGCAAATTCTATGGCAAATTTAATAGCAAAAATTATAGCAAATTCTATGTAAAAATGAGTAAGAATACTATTTTAATTAAAACATACGCAGAAGTCGCAATTATACGTCTTTGACTGATAATTCCTCAACATCATAAAGTAGGAGCATTTTTTATATACACATCAAAATTAAATTGTTAAGAATTATAGAAACTATCTAAATTTTTTTTTATAATAATTCATATGACATAGATTTCGCGATTCTTTAAGTAAATGCACAATATTTTGAATAAAAAATGCGCAAACTTCGATTAATATAGCATGTCGAAGATAGTTGGCGCAAACTCACTTATTTCTCCTTTTTTTCTTCTTTTTTAGACAATTAGGCGCAATAGATGCACATCCATGCAGATAATAATGTAAGTATCTTACTGTAATGTTTTAATGTGTTTTGGTTTATTACACAATTAATCATGACGATGATGATGTTTCGTGAACATTTCATTGTTCAAGCTGGATGATTACAAAATCATGATAGAAGCGTAACGCGTATAAGTGATAAGAACGTATCGCAAAAATGACATTCCGTTCTTCGCGAATCGTCTCATGTAATTACACACAATTTATTCTATACGTGCAGAATTATATTATACCCATCGTGTAATCTTAATTAATATTATTAGATTCATTTGAACATTAATTTTTAGAGATAGTTACAATTGCGTCGGAACGCGACATTTTTGCGCATTCAACCGTTCGACGACTCGATCGGAAAGGGTACCAAGCTGTAAAATTTGAATGAAACTTTAACTATTTAATATTTTACTTAAGTTATTTCTGTATAAAATTCTTTTGAATAAGATTTATGAAGTATGTGTATTTTGTAGCATATTATTTATTCGGTAAATTGCATCTCTCTTGAGAGACAATTGCAGAATATATTTCTTTGGAGTTTCACTAATTATCTTTTAATATTGCATTGTCATTACACTTCTTTTTCACTTCAAGATATATATATATATATGTTGTAATTACGAGAATCACAGTTTTGAAGAATTATATTGTATAATTGTTATTATAAGATATAATAGTTAAAAGAGAGAGCGATATGTTTCCTAATAAGAGTAATATACGAAATGATAAAAATTATAATTTTTACAATTTGCACTAATTGCAATTTATTTCATCCGATTCATTTCTAGTTCCGTTCTTAATTCCAAATCAGAGCGAAATCACTGACATGATTCGATTACAAATCCATTCCAATGCGTACAAAACTGTAGGCGTACGAAGTTACACGCTGCGCGAGCTGGAAGGGTGCGTTTATTAAGATAGAATTTTACCCCTTTCCTGCCTATGTGCCGCCCTCGCCGACGCCACTGACACCGTCCGCACCCTCGGTGTTTTAATGTTCTCCCCTCAATTTCTCTGACGTCGACCCCGACCATATTCCAGCGTGATTCGATCCTTAGACACGATTCGAGCAATTCGATAGCCAGTTTAGTTTAAACGCCAGTTCAATTCTTCGTGAAATTTCTTTCGCTATTACTTTTGTACTTTGAAACTTAGCTAATTCTAAATTGATGTAGTCACTTAGAAGTTAACTTCACAACCAATTAAAATAAAATAATTATCTTCTTGTCGATTATAAAGTATACAAAACTAATGACAGAGTTAACAAATATCTAATGTAACATATTTATTTACTCGTAAATTGTAAAAAATCTGCTTAAAATATGTTTATTAATGCTAAATTAATATAGTTTAGAAGTTGGTTTCTCACAATTAAAATAATTGTCTTTTTGTTGATTGTAAAAAACTAATTGCAGTTAAAAAAATCTAATGTAACATTTTCAATCATTTACTCGTAAAGGTACTCATTTGCTTGCAAAACCGCTAGAAAAATATAATGTTTATCAATCTATATATATTACGTTATTGTGGTGTGACGAAGACGTTTAATTAATTTTGCAATTTAAATACGATCAAAACAGGTAACTGTTATTCATATTCATATTCCTCCATAAGTTATTCATATTCTTCTGTAACTAATGCAATGGATGATCCGCAAATTTCGACGAAATTATTGCAAAATTAATGAAGATGGATATAGCGTTGCAGCCATTGCAACTCAACTTAAGACTAAACATAGATAAATCTGTGCTAAACTCATTGTCAGCGTAGATGGAGTTATATATATATAAACAGACGAGTCTAATAATTTCTTAACGCTATTTCGAAATGTATTGAAAAAGATCTTGACAAGAACAAATTGATTAACATAGGTGTAAAGTCACATTATCGCGAGGGTCAATGAAATTCAACGCGTCGTATCGGTCGTCTTTTTTTCCCCACGAGCATGTTACGTCGAGCGTCGACATGGAAGAAGGGAAAGTCTCTTACACGAAATATACGAGGAAATGAATGAATACAGCTGTCCTTCTTCCTCCCGAAGGTCCACGTGCTTTTCACATATAACTCGTCCCCGTGGAGGCAGGAGTGTAGCCAGCTGGTGGTTGAAGTTGTAGGAGTCGGCAGGATGTGGGTCTCTACTCTCTCGCCCTATTCCTTCTATCCCGCTTTCCCGCTTTCCCCGCAGACGTTTCTACTCTCTCGCTCGTCGACGAACCGGCGACACTCGTTCCACTTCCTGCGAACCGTTTCTGTCTTCTTTCCACCTTCGAACGATCTCTCTCTCTCTCTCCCTCGCTCCTTCTCCGCACACCAGCGACTCATCCCCCGTGCTAGGGTGCTTCGTCTTTCTCCCCCGTCCCACCGGATCGATTAAAACTACAAAGTGTTGCCTCTCCATCCGTTGGTACGCTCATTCGTGGTCGACTACATTGCTCCGGCACTCTCCTGGCGGCACTGGGTTACCAACTCTTTCCCGGTCTCTCTCTTTCCCTCTCTGTTCCTTCTCTCTTTCTCTTTTTCTCTGTTTCTCCGCCCGCGTGCCGTTCCGTCTTTCCCCTTTCAGCTCCACTGCCGTCGCCTCTTTTTTTCGTCCTTTTATCGGAGGATCTCCGTATTCATGGGCGTTCGCTTCGCTTCCTGATAATCCCCGCGTAAAACTTCTCTGTCCCGTCGGGATTGCTCTCGCGCGCGCTACCTTGCCCCTTTTCGCTCGTGTGAGAGACATTGGTGTCGTGTGCTACTTTTCACCTTCCAAGTTTTTCACTTCGCAGGCATGTGGGACGAAAGATTTCTTTGCAATTCGTTTATTAAATTATTGCTAATCGACCCCGAGAATATCTTTTCAAAAATGTCTCATCGATCTTTACAAACTTCTTTCACTTCTGTTGCTTTACGTATTTTTCATTTTATTTATATTATCCTCAATTTTGCCTTTGTTTGGACAAATGTGACTGTATAAATCGCAAATGTTAGCGGCGTTATTTTCGTCAAGTTTTAATTAAGAATGATCTCGATTAAAATTGTTTAATCAATATCATTGGCAACGAAATCCATAGATTTTCGGTTAGTAATAAATGGAGTCGGATGTATAGAAATAAAGCATGTAGTCTCTCGTAGTAGCAAGATTAGTCGGATCTTCCTGCCATGTGAAAGGTAAAGCGCGATTATATCCCCGGGGCCCTGTCAGTATCCTTCCCCGAGCCTTGCTCGCTTTAAGTCGCAGCAACGTGGCTAATAACAGAGCCAGTAGAAGTCAAGCAGTCTTTATGACCATCTTCCCAGAAGTATAAACCCTCGGCCACCATTCGTCGAGTTACGTCCTACCTCTCTCTTCGGAGCAACGTACGGGCCCGCGAAATTTTGTAAGGGCTAATTAATGCGAAAGAGGCCCCCGACAACAAAGTTGCTTGCGTGATCGCTCTCTTAAATATCACCGCCGTGGTTCAACCGCGTTGGAAAACACGAAGAAGCTGATTCGAGTAAGAATAGAGGCACCAGAATAAGCCGGAGTGAACGAAATAATGACCCTTGGCGACGATCGAGATGAATGTTATGAATATTGTCACGAATATATGTAAGATTCTCGCATGTTTTCGACTTTCTTTATAAGCGCGGCTCGGCGGATGCAGTACGGATGCCCGCAAGAGCGAAGACGAGAAGAAAAAGAGAAGTATCACGCTTCTGGCGGAAGAACTTCTTCCTCGCGTGACTACGTAATAAATGGCGGGGAGATTATTCTCAAAATTGTTTTCTTATGTCGCATCAAACTGCGCGAGAAGAAGCGTTAGCAGGTGTTCGACGAAGATAATGTTCCAAAATAATGTTGCGCCGCGTACAAGGCAAGTATTTCAGACGAGACTATCCCCAAAGGAACATCTCTTTGTGATCGCTTCCCCACTGACCGATAATTTCGCACCTCATTGTTGGATAATAACCGTATAGCAACACTGTGGTATCCTTTCGATACCCACTTCCGATCAAGGAACTTTTTCACACCGCAGCCAAAGATTTCACGAAGCACGAACTTCGTGGGACATCGTGGAAGTTGAGCATTTCTTTTTTCACTCGATGTGCTTCCTTTTTGCGATGGCATTGAATTCGTGCCGGCTGGCACGTAGAGACTGCGCCTCTAAGAAATTTCGGGTTTATGACTTGTTATTTATTTTTCGATATTTATATAATGACTGCCTCTTTTTCTTCAGGAAGACCGAAGTTTGATTCGCGCACATAATATGCAAGTTTATCGCGGATATTAAAGATTTTCTTATCGACAAAATTCTTTGACGATAGTCCTTATATTTATATTTTACCATTCGCTTTAATATAGCGCTATTAAGATTTAATACGATATGCAAATTATAAAGATGTACGTCCTACGCAAGTATACTTCTAAATAATAAACGGGATGTATCACCCGCATCTTTGTAAGAAGAGATAAAGAGCGCGATTTCAAGATATCCGGTGTAATGATGCACTGCGAAATTTTAAACTGATGCTGTAGTGTAAGATAATATCTGATTAAGAAAACTGAGAGTTTAAAGAAACAATTTTAATCTTGCTTTACGCGCGCGTATATAAAAAGTAATTTAGTATTTTTTAATTAAGCTAAATGTACTATACGCAAATATTTTCATATTTCATTAATCGATTGTAGAAACAAACTTGAGCTATTATAACTCAATTTTTGTTACATCAATTTAACATTTTGTCGTCTTCAAAGACGTTCGCATTACCGTTCATTGTTACTCTTGTTACTTACAACGATCGAAATATTATACTTATGCTACATGCATGGTGTATAACCGAACGGTCAATACTTGCTAAGTCAGTTGAAGACGAGTCAGCCCCGTATCTTCGCGCCGTTTCCGGACAATATTTAGCCGCGCTTCCCTCCTCGGTAGCTTCGATCATTAAACGTGCGTATATAGCCTCATAATATTGCAATCCGCGGCCATAATTTACATCGTTTTATAGTTCAAACTGCAACCTACGTATAGGCAGCGGCGCTCAAGCCTTTGGAAACATGCTATTCTCGTTCAAGTTGTACTGGATGCTCATAAAATTTGCTGACTATTTTCTCTGACGCATGCTCGACGCGTAAGAGGGTTTAATTCTACGGCATTACCATTGGAAATTTCATTAAATAGCATTAAACTGACTTTTTTTTAAAGATCAATCTCGACAATTTATAAAGTTATAATATAACAATCTACAAATATTTCTATAAATAAAAGAATTGAACATAAAGTAAATATAATGATATTCGTGATAATTTTAAACATTATGTTTTAGTGTTAAAAATTGTTATAAATGAAATTATTTTAACACAGTTTTTTTATAATACGAAAGTATATTCAATTTGATAATAAGCTGTTGAAACTTTTAATATTCTCTTACAAAAGGTGCAGAAAATGGAGCTCATTCACACACGAGAGTGAGTGACTCGCAAAAGCTTTCAGAAGTACTACTTGTATTCGCGATGACTTATATGCGACTGCGAATTTGCCAATGTGAGTCGAAAATTGAGATATACTGTTTTATAGAGAACCATCTGAATGCGAAGAGGGAAGGACTCTTTTATGAAGTTACCACGAAGGGAACGGTTGCTCGGGAAGCGGTTACTTTGAATGGGTATCGTTCGCTCCGTCGAAGACGAAGAGTAAGCTATTACTAAAATTACTGACGCTCGCAAATCAAAATTCGTGCTTCCTTTGCCAAGATGTGCGCGTCGATTGTTAGAATTTATTGCCAGCTGAACGTACTGCGATTTCGCAAAAGAAATGTAGCGTGAGAAAATAGCTTCACTGATTGCATTTCCAGCCTGACTGTCTACATACAGAACACGTATAATAAGAAATAAAGAAATGATTATTCGCATTTCTAATTCTTTTTATAATTGCAATTGAAACTATAGATCACTTTTTTCGAGCATTATAACATAAAATAAGAAAATATATTTGAATTGCATCAAGTGTGAATTATCGGGTTGATAAGATGTTCATCACATTATCAATTTTATCAATTTTTTATCAATTCCAAATATGTGGCTAAATATAAAACATTTCAAACATTCCAGAAATAAAACTGCCGAGTATATTGCCCAGAGAAATCTA